>NW_026590859.1:6681029-6843551 GCF_907164565.1 Psammomys obesus | reverse complement strand
TTCTTTCTTTCTTTCTTTCTTTCTTTCTTTCTTTCTTTCTTTCTTTCTCTCTCTCTCTCTCTCTCTCTCTTTCTTTCTTTCCTAGATTCAGCCACTTTGTCACAACTAACATAGGCTGAAGACAAGGAGAAAAACCTTTAAACCCAAAGCACATAGAGGAAACCCAGCCATAACCAAGAAGTGGGCCTTCTGGCATAGGCTTAGGCTTAGTTCTACAAAGGCCTTTGTTGATAAACTGGGCATGATGACTGGACCACAGAGCAATGACACCTTGAGTTTGTTTCTTCTGGTTTGAACCTGTCATTTCCAGCTTGAGGAGGAGCAGCGATGATCATCAGATCTTCACAGGCTCATTCACTGGAGGAGCCTCATTCCCTCATGAGCCTCCCCTTCCCCCAAATTTCCTAATGTGACGTAGGTGGAGGAAGGCTGGGGTGAGTGGGTCTCCAGGGCAGTGTAGCTGTGGTAACTCCTGAGCCCTCTTCAATCATTAATGGTGCCTCTTTTTGTGTCTTGCGGATGCTGCAGGTAGGATTCTTCACTGAGGAGGTCGACTTAGGTCAAACCCTTTCTTTCTTGACGTTTTGTTTGGGGTTGTTTTTTTGAGACAGGGTTTCTTTGTGTGGCACTTGCTGGCCTGGAACTCCCTTTGTAGACCAGGTTGGCCTGCCTCTGCCTCTCAAGTGCTGGGACTAAAAGCGTGCAACCACCATGCCCAGTGGAATCTTTTCTTTAGTCTTTTGATGGCTTCTCTCTAGAGTGAACAGAAATACATGCTTCTCCCAGGGCAAGTTCTGTGACCCAGTTTGAGCCATGCAGCAAACACTTAAAAAAGTTTAAAGCTCAGGAAGGTGGGCTGGGGATGTACCTCAGTGTGTAGAGTGCTTTCCTAGCATGCCTCAAGATTGGGGTTTGACCCTTCGCACTGGATAAACTGGGCGTGATGACACATCCTAGCACCTGGAGGGCTGGAGGCAGGAAGATCAAGAGTTTGTGGCCATCTCCCGTTACACAGTGAGTGTGAGAGCACCCTGCACTACCTGACGTACCCCTCAGAGTAGGTCTGAGCAAAGCCAAGGTTACAGAAAGCAAATGACTGTATAGATATGCAGGGAGTACAGCCAGCGTTGTACCTATCAGTGGTGCCTAAGCCCCACAGGCAAGGCCAGTGCTTTCTGTGTCATTTATGGGGCAGAACTCAATCAACGCTTGATCTTCCTACAAGCAGGCTGCAGCCTAAGTCCCTTTCGGAGAACAGCCACCCAGCCTGTAGTGCTTTCTGAACCTTCCTGCTGTGCCCTTGGGCAGGTTAGAGGTATGACCATGATGCTGCAGCCTCTAGAACAGAAAGGTCCCCTGACTGAAGAGAGAGAATGCAGGACGCCTGTCCGCTGTGGTGTATAGTCTGCTGCATTCTAGTTTTTAAATGATGATCAATATTAGCAAGGGCGTTTTATTAGTTCTTCTGAAAATATGTCGGTGTTAAGCAAGGCCTTTGGCATTTTTTGCTCTTAAGACTGAAGCATCTTTCCCTGCAAGGTCTGATGTCAAGAAGAAGAAACAATGCAACGTTCCATGTGCTGTGACCTGTGTGCTCTTTCTTGGCCTCCGTGATCTGGCTAATTCCTGATCCATAAGCATGAGCCTAATATACTGTGGAATAGTTTACCAGGATGGTTGACATGGTTGCACACGGTGAAGTTGGGCCAGCCCAGTTTTCTCTCTCTTTCGGTATCCGAGACCTGGTTTGTGTTGCCATGCTTTTGTGCTGCGGTATTTTTTTTTTTTTTTCTTGAAATACTACGGGATGTTAGCACAGCTGGTGACTGACTGTGTGGTTGAACAGTGTGTGTTTTCTGCCTGCTGGCTTTCAAAGCAGAACTTCATACACACTCTCCTTACACAGTGCTGGGGGATAAGTGCTTTTTAGAAATGGTGGCATGAATCCCAAAGAGGCAAGGAGGGCTCAGGAGTTATTTTCTATGACAGTCCAACTCACGAGGAAACAGACTTGCAACTGAAACCCTCCCCTCTGATTTCAAATCCCTGACAGCATGAAAACAACCCATAGATTCCAGACAAAAGATGTTAACACATGTTTTACCCTCAAAAGGTTTCTTGAGAAATAAGTTTTTGAAGCCATGGGTTTTATAGCTTTCTTTAAGGGATGCTTTAGAGCTTTGTGTGAACTCATATGCCTCATGACTGTCAGAGAGGATTTGAGATGTGGTGTTTTCTAGACTCTCCACTGTTTCCTTTATATAGAAAGCTAGTGGTATGCGGAACACATCGGTGAACTCCCATGGCCTCTGAAGGACCTATGACACTAGTCTAGACATGTGGAGTGTCATTCATGAACATGGGGCCCACTGCACCTCCCTCCTTCCCCAGGATGGCAGTGTCCTCATATGTCTCTAGTGTGAACACCGTCAGCAGGCTAAAGTCAAAGGACAGGTGTCCAGGAGTCCAGATCACTTGGGGTTGTCTTTGACAGTTCTCTGTTCAGTGACAGTTTGGACATACAGTGGATACTTGAGGTGATTCTGTTCTCTCTAGCAGAAGATGTTTGGAGCAGAAGAGGGGCTATCCTGTCCTCCAGTGGTTCTGAAACCATCTTAGAGACGTCAGTGTGACGACGGTAGCACTAAGCAGAATCTTGTGCCAGTCCTGTACCCATGGCTGCCGTTCATTAGAGGGACTCCCCAGCCTTTGGCTAGGTACATAGGATGAAATTATCAAGGCCGACCTTCTGTCTGTGTTTTGCCTATTTTTGTCAAGATATCTGTGGAGAAAAGGAAAATGAAGGCATTTTTGGTTGAGTTACCTTAACTTAGATATTTACTTAGTATCCTTCAGTTCTCTCTCCTCTCCCTAACCCCACACTTTCCTCTTCTCTCTTTATTTCCCCCTTCACCTTCTCTTCTCTTCTTTCCTCTTCTTTCTCCTCCTCCTCCTTTTTTCCCTCTTCCCCTCCTCTGCTTCATCCTCCCCACTTCTTTTACTGTCAGGAAGTATCTGTATCTAAAGAGAAGAAGGGCTTGGCAACTGCTCGGATAAAGCTGGGGTGGTGTCCTCACCTGATGGATAGATTTAAATAGTTTAAACTGTTGACATTTCTCCAATTACCCTGAAACCTTCCACATCACCATCTTGCTTCACACACATGGAGGCTTGTTAAGGAAGCTTTTTAATATTTGCTTTTCCTGGTTATCATAACATTCAAAGATGTGTCACTTTATTGTTGAGTGTGCACCGGGCGCACATGCAGGCCTCACTGCCCTCGCCTTCTTCTGCTGACATAGAAGGGAATAAACGCGTGCAATACTACCCAACAATGCGGGTAGCCGTTACCTTAATATTTAAATACTTGAGAAAAATGATGTTCTCGATGTTTCTGGAGTTGTCCAGTTCTTTATTCACTAGGAGTAGTCTTCAAATCTCTGTGAGCTGGGCTCTTTGGCTCCTAGTCTCAGTAGAGTTTACTCTTTCCGTTCCTCCCAGTGAAGTAGACTGGAGGTTTGAGGCTGCCTGAAGGGAAACCCTATCTGAGGCTCTGTCAAGAAAGAGTGGGACTGGATGACAGCATGGTCCCAGACAGACATCTGCTAAGTGCTAAATGGATGGGTTTATCAGCACTGCCATAGGCTTTGAGGTGCTTCCTCTGGCTGTGAAGATTAGAGAAGGGTCTGTCTAGGAGATTGCTTTGAGGCCACAGGCGAGCTTTTAAGAAGGGAAGAAATGGGCCTGGGGTTTTATATAAGAAGACAAGAATATGAACAGAAACGGAGGTGGAATGATAGAAGGTCTACTGAGAGCACAGAGGAAGCATGTTTAGGATGAAGGGAGATGAGGGAGAAGAGGACAGATATTACTCAGGGCTCCTAGGTACCGTATACTGTAACGTCCATGGTCTAGCTGTTACTGGGTTTTATTCTTACGTCAAGCAAAGTATATTGTTATTGATTGTTGCAGCATATCCACCGTGTAGCTTTTCTCTGGAAAGTGATTGCTAAGAAGTACAATGTTTCCCAGAATTCTTTGCATCTAGTTGAGGACAAGCAGTTGTTCTCCATGATGGACACTGTATCCTTCCCACTGAAGCAATTTAGAAGCCAGTGTGCCTTTTCTAACATGGAGTATAGATGAAGACAGGTGCAAACAAAGAGATTTCAGCATCCTTGGGGAAAGAGAACTATGAAATGCAGGAGGCTTTATGTGCTGAGAAGCGAATCTGCTTTGGGTTAAGCACTGAGATGTGCGGTTTATTTTTCAGAGCAGCAGGGATCGTCTTGATTGAGATAGGCGTTATGACAGGCCTTCCTCACAGTGGTTCACATGCAACTCGTGGTCACATGACTAGTAAGAGCAAGGGCCAAGATGCACACTGAGGCTTGTCTTCACAGTGCTTCTCTGGGCTTAACCCTATCTACGTGCTGAGAACTATCAAGTTATTCTTGTCACTCCAGGCGCCATTTGCAGATCAAGACAGGTGGAGGTAATTATCCATGTAAGAATTCTACTGGAAGGGCTATAGTGTTAGAATGTTAAATAAATGCCTTTGAAAGTAAGGGTCTGTGGGCTGGAGGCAGGCTCTGTGAAGACATGGTTTGCTTTCAAGCGTGAGGACCTAGGTTCTCATCTCTAACACTTACACAAAGCTGGGTAGGTAGGATGCCAACACTCCTAAGGTGAGAAGGGAGAAGGCTATATTCGCTGCTTTTATTTTATTTTATGTTTTTACTTTTCTCTCATTTTCACCCCTTTTGAAACTGTCAATCCTCCTACCCTCGCTTTGGCTCACACTGCTTTGGCTCACAAGCCTTCTCTCACACAGCCTTGTAGCACGGTCTCCCAACTGTCTCATTTCTGTCTGCTCACTTCTGTGTGTTCCTTCTGCCTGATAAATGATTGTGTAGCCTCTAAGATCAAAGGGGATGACCCCTTACACACTCAGCCTGGTCACAACGTGCCGAACCTCTTCCAGGGACAGTGCTTTGCTCTTTCCCTGTGTTGTTGGTTCTGAGAGCTTCACTTTTGGACTTGTCTCTTGGGATGTTGGCTAAGCATTAGTTGTAAGCAGAAATAGTTCTCTGGTCTCTGCCCTGCCAGTTGCTTACATTCTTACGACAGAACTGGGCACCAATCAGGCATTCTCACAGATACACGTGAAATTGACACCATGATATACTACAAGGAAGTGAAAAGGGTACAGCACAGGAGAACTGAACTAACGTGGGAACACAACCGAAACTCTGACTAACACAATGTGCTTGTATTGAGTTGTGAAAGTTGGCCTATGAACCTGACAGAATCAGGCTGCAGGTAGATGGGATGGGGAGACCCCATGGAAAAGGGAGCTTGAGTCAGCCATGGTGGGCGCGCCTCTACTCCCAGCCCCCAGGACATCAAAAGGAGGGTTGTGAGCTTGAGGTCATCCTGGGCTGATTCCTTATTCATATTCATTTTCTCAATCAAGTGTGTGTGAGAGTGTGCGTGTGCATGTGTCGTGTGTGTGAATGCCCAAGGAGGCCAGTCATCTGATCTTCGGAGGATGAAATCCCAGTACTTGTGAGCTGCCTGAAATGAGTCCTGTGAATAGAGCTGGGATCTTCTGGCAGAATAATGTACTCTGAGCTGTCTCCCCAGCCCCTAGCCTAGGGCACAGTGCAAGGCACTGTTTCATAGGACAAATCACCCTCAGATAAAGGGGAATGCAGAGACTTAGTAAAAACAAAGTTCAGTAACTTGTGAGAGCAAAGCACAGGAGGCCCAGGACAAGGCTGGAGCAGTTGGGCTATACAGTGAGCCATGTTGCATTATGAGGTTTTTGTTTTTGTTTTTGTTTTTGTTTTCACCCTGCAGGAATTAGAAGCCACATTAAGAGAAAGGACAAGAGATGCGGCCCAAGAGTAGGCCAGTTACTTGCCTAGCGAGGTTCTGTGTCTCCAGCCTTGGGGTTAGAGGAAGTCAGAGATAAAGAAGACAGGAATTTCATTTTTAAAAAAATAGCTCACCCTGGGCCTGGAGTGATGCCTTGGCTGCTTTTGCTGCATCCATCTTGGGCAGCTCACAACTGCCTGTGACTCCAGGCTCCTGCCAAATCTGGCACCCACCTCCCCCCTTTTGCCTCCATGGGCACTGCACTCTTTGTACATACCAAAACACAAACATACATGTGTAATTTAAAACAACCCAGAACCTTAAAGATTTTGTTGGATCTGCTATATGGATAATGAGTTCATAGTTGCCTTAGTAGGTGATGGAAGATTTATTAAGAGGATGGGCTGAGATATTGAATGAGGGTTGCGATAGAGGAGATGAAACAGAACATTTTAAGGACTAGTCTCCTTATACATTGGATAGGTGTGAGGGCTGGCTGTGGGGCTGAGGAAAAGTGGCAGAGACTCCGTATGGAGAGTGTTTAAGCATGAGGTGCTGTTTCATGTATTTTGAGACTATAGGAAAAATGAAGTTACAAAATAAACTTGAAACAAAAAATGCTTGCTTGAGATCTGGCCTGTGCTTGGTTAGGACCTTTCTCTTAGGCCCAAGATGAGTCCACACATTTTAGAGGGAGCATGTGACAAAGAAGCTGCTTACCTTATGGTGGCCAGAAAGCAAAGGAGACCACGAGGGAAAACGAGGGGCAGAGGCAAGGATCGATGTCCCAATATCCCTTTCAAGAACCTGCCCTGTTGAACTAAATTCCTTCCACAAGACCCAACCCTTGAAAGTCTCCACAAGCTCCTGCCAGGGCTACCTGCTAACCACCACATTTTAAAAAATTTACCTTTGTGTATCTTTATTATTTTATTTTATTTTTTTCTTCACAATTTATTCATTATATATCCCAATTGAAGGCCCCTTCCTCAATTCCCCCAGTCCCACCCTCCCTCCTTCTTCCCTTTGTCCTCTTCCCCTAGTGCATTGAAAGGGGAATTCTCCACTACTGCCATCTGCCCATAGCTTATCAAGTCTCATCAGGACTGCCTGGATCCTCTTCCTCTGTGGCCTGGCAAGGCTGCATCATCAGGGGCAAGTGATCAAAGAGCAGTCAACTGAGTTCATGGTAGAGGCAGCCCCATGCCCCCCTCACTCAGAGATCCACATGGAGACTGAGCTGCCAATTGGCCATATCTGAGCAGGGGGTCTAGGTCCTCTCAGTGCATGGTCTTCCGTTGGTGCGTCAGTCTCTACAGGACCCCCTGGACTCAGATCTTTTAGTTTTGTTGGCCTCCTTCTGGAGCTCCTGTCCCCTCCATGTCCCTCTAATCCTACCCCTCTCTTTCTCCATAAGACTCCCTGTGCTCTGCCCAAAGTCTGGCCCTGAGTCTCAGCATCTGCTTTGATCCCCTGTTGAGTGAACCCTTTCAGAAGACCCTCTATAGTAGACTTCCATCCTGTTTCCTCTCTTCCACCGCTTCTGGTGTATATCCTGATTGCCATTCTGAATGGGATTTAAGCATCCTCCCTAGGATTTAGCTTCTTTAGGTCTGTAGATGGCTGTCCTATATTATACGGCTAATATCTGCTTATTAGTGAATGTGTACTAAGCCTGTCTTTCTGTTTCTGGGTTACCTCACACAGGATGATCTCTTCTAGTTCCATCGATTTGCCTGCAAGTTTCATGATTTCCATATTTTTAACAGCTGAGTAGTATTCCATTGTGTAGATGTACCACAATTTCTGTATCCAGTCCTCCGTTGAGGGACATCTAGGTTGTTTCCAAACTCTGGCTATTACAAATAAAGCTGTTATAAATATAGTTGAGCAAATGTCCTTATTGAATGGTGGGGCATCTTTTGGGTATATGCCCAGGAGTGGTCTAGCTGGATCTTGAAGTAGTGCTATTCCCAGTTTTCTGAGAAAGCACCAGATTGATCTCCAAAGTGGTTAACAACCACATTTTTAATAATGTATTTTTATTTTGTGTGCAATGATGTTTTGACTGCATGTATGTCTGTGTGAGGTATCAGATCCCTTGATACCTCAAACACAGTTGCAGACTGTTGTGAGCTGCCATGTGGGTGTTGGGAATTGAACCCATGTCCTCTGGAAGAAGAGCCACTGCTCTTAACAGCTTAGCTGTCTCTTCAGCCCCATAGCAACCACATTTTGAATACTCAGGCTTTTGTGGGGCATTTCAGATAAAGGTATAGCAGGGACCTTGGGAAGAACCAGGACAGTGTACCTCAGCCCCTGTCACGTGTATCTCTGTCCCTTCATTTTTACCGTGTTATAATTACATTTATGCAGTCTTATAGTGGGGGCTGCGAGCTGCTCAAAGCAGCGGGACAACACTTACTTATTACTTTTTTCATTTTTGTGTCTCTTGTACTCATTCCTGTAACTGTATTATATTTGCCAAGTACTCCAGCTGACCCCAAAGGTCTGCACATTTTCTCCAACACCAATAATAGAGAGGAAGGAACCACACAAAACTGGAAAGGCAAGTTGGAGCTCAGTGGTAGAGTGTTTTAAATCCCTGGCTAAGAAGTTATATTAAGACATAAATGTAATTAAACTTCAAGCTTACCTTTACTTTCCAATCCAACCTTTGTTTCAAATAGTGCCTCTGTTATTTTAAAAACATTATGATGTTTACTCAGGGGACATTCTCGCCTAAGTAAATCAAAGCCAGCAGCCAAGTTAAGAGAAAACTACAGAGCTGGTGCTGGAAGATTGAATAAGTCAGGCTTTTATGACGAGGACTAAATGCATTTAGAATAAATCCACAGAAAGAAGGTTAGCAATAAAGAAGAAATGTTAAAATGACTGTTTACTTCTTTTTTTACTTGCTGTCTTCTGGTTTTGTGTTAGAGGTGAGGATTTGGTCATTAGGGCAAATCTAGAGAGAAGCTAGACATTTACATGATCTGTGGCTGGGTTGTTTTTTGGAGTACAGCTCTGAGGGGATTAATGTTGAAGGGCTACACCTGTTTCTTGGGGTCACGGTCATAGAAAAAGTAGTTTTTGTCACATTAGTTTAGTCAGAAGCACACAAACAGCCTCTGCGCTGTCTGTGTCCCTGAGACAGAGTGGAGTCTATGAATGCTCCACGAAGTGTTTGGGATTAAAACTGACTTGTGCAAGACCCTGTCTGAAGCCAGTTCACAGTCATGAATGGGGCTGTTTCAGTTTGTTTAACCAGGAGGAGAAATTCTTCACTCACACTCCTGAAAATAGATGCACTGTTCTTTGTTGCCTTATTAGAAATCTATATTGTAAGGTCCCATATTTATCATCCTCATGGATAAATATGAGGATAACTGAAGCCAAAGAATGTATTTCCCTGCAATGTGTAAATAGCCTT
Source organism: Psammomys obesus (assembly GCF_907164565.1). NCBI lineage: Eukaryota > Metazoa > Chordata > Mammalia > Rodentia > Muridae > Psammomys > Psammomys obesus. The sequence continues at coordinate 6,834,238 of NW_026590859.1, read as the reverse complement.
TGAACATTCAATTCATTCTTTTGTGCTGGTAAAATTCCTGTCATGTGAGTCAAGCAGACACTGGTTGAACTCTCAAATGAAATACAGTTCCTTCTTAAAAAACATTTACATTTATCTGTTTATTGTGTGTGTACACACACATGTACACGTGTGCCCCTGTACACATACAGAGTGCATAGAGCAGCTTCTGGGAACCGGTTCTCTACACACACCTTTTCCAATAGGAGTCCCAGGGATCAAACTCAAGTCGTAGGCTTTGGTGGGAGGCACCTTCATACATGGTGCCGTCTGGCCAGAATCCTCCTTGTCAGTCTTAATGATGAGAATTAGAATTGAGCATCATGTGACAGAAAGTCCAATCGTATCGATTTCAGTGACTGGCTGTGGTAAGTCTGTTGCATATACAGCTGTACTCTGCAGTCACGTCTATAATGTGAGAAGCACAGCTCTGACAGGTTTCCAGTAACTGCAGTCACACAGAGGGATGAACTTCTGGTGGGTCCTAGAACATCTCATGACTGTATTAAGAAGGTTGGTGTGGTGGTGAGGGTCTCAGGAACCATGTATCTTGAGTTCCTAGCTTTCACTAGCCACTCCCTAGCAGCACAGTCTCTGCTTAGTCATGTGACTCCTTGAGTTGCAGCTTCCCCCATGCTTGGTGGGGTTGGTAGGATGTGTGCCTCCCAGGCTTGCTGGAAGAATTAAAAGTTACCATCAGCAAAATGGTTAGGACAGGGTCTGCTACACAGTAAGTAATTTCTAGCTGCTATTATTAGATTAGGAATATGCTCAAGAGATGAGCTTTAGAAAGACAAAGATTAATGAGGGCAAGGTCAGTGGAACTTCTGGTGAGATATAAAAAAAAACTGAACTTTTTGGTCAACCATTAAATACACATCATCTGCTTGACCTTTTAAACAGAATTATTGTAGAGATTGCTTTCTATAAATAGTCCCTAAAAAGTATTAAGAATATCAAGAAAGCATCTGGAGGAGCAGAGGATGGATGTCTATTCAGTGAAGATTAGAGACCTTAGGATGGTGAAGAGAAAGCTCAAAAAACCTAGAAAGATGGTCTTAGAAACGGGCTTAGTGATGTATATAATAACACAGAGTATTTACCTAGTGATCACCAGATCAATGGAATTTCATTTCATTTTACTTATTTGATTCCATTTATTATTTTTTAACAATGTAACTTCATTTGCTCCCAACAAAACTCCTTGGAGCCCGGTTCTCTTCATTTTATGAGTCTAAGCAGAGGTCCCAAGGAGCCCTTGCGGCTCTGTGAAGCTTCAAGTGATGTGAAGTGCCCTGCTCGGTCTCTGCCCAGTCCTTCTTGTCTGCTTTGTGGTGTTTCTCTCCATCTGTTGTGGATGTTAAAGTCTATCATTGGTAGGGCATCTTTGGTTTTGAAAGCACTTCATAGTTTTGTAAATTATGCATTCTTTTGAATGTGTGTATGCGTGTAGTTGTAAATGCATGTGTGTTGTTGTGTGTGAGGGTGCAGGTGTGTGTGTGTAGGCCAGAGGTCAGCTCAGGCACAGTTTCTCAAGCACTGTCCACTTTGTTTCACTGAGACCTGGGAATCACGGGTCAAATGAGGCTGGCTGGAAGGAGCCTTACCATCTGCCTGTTTGGCTCTGCCACTCCAGGGTCAGCTACAAGTGCAGCCATGGTGCTCAGTTCTTAAGAGTGTGCTCTGGAACTGAAGCTCAAGTCTTCGCTTTCTTGGCCAGCGCTTTCCAGCTAAGCTGCCTCCCCATCCTACAAACACTCTGGGTGGGTCAGTTTTCTGAGGTTGGCTCACCCAGGCTTATTATTCAGCTTTGGTTACCCAGGCTGTAACCAAATTTTCTAACAATAGTTTCTTGCCAGTTCCATATCTACTACAATAAGCTTGACTTACAGATAGAGAGAGAAACAGAGAGGGGACCCTAGTGAAGAAGGCAGATGAGCAGCCAGGAAGCATGGAGAGCAGGGAGCCATCACTAATCTTGGCCTGCCTTTAAATGTAGGTGTCTGGATTCTCAGTAGCATGATTGACTGATTTTTCTGCCCTTCATCCACCCTGTCAAATTAAGAACAGAAAACATTTGAGTTAGATTTCGAAAGCATGTTCGAACAGTATGGGTATAAAAATATGAGAGATGATGGAGGAAACTGCTTTCCCCATGATTTCCTAAGACATGATGTCATCTCCCTGTTACTACGCTGCATTTCAAGTGGGCATCACGTCTAGCTTTTGGATGAGATCTTGCCTGTAATTGTGATAGATACTGCAGATCTCTCCCCTTAAAACACATCAGGAACCTCATAGATTGTTATTAGTTTGGCCTGAATTAGTAGAAAATTGTTATACTCTATCTGGGCCTTTGCCAGTGTGGTGACAACCAGAGTTAGGAGCTGCCAGCAATCACTATTCTCCACAGTGATGGCTTTATGGCATTATACATTCCTCTCAAGATAATTAAGGCATTTATAGCCATAAAACGGAAAAGTACCTACCTTAATATATTTTCTCTGTAATGTCTACATAGAATCTAGACATTTTAGCAGGCTGAGTAGGGTATCAGGATTTTAGGGGGAAAACATATTAATAAATCTTTCATTCATGTATATAAAAATTGTCATTGAGAAAAATCTTCAAAACTACTGTTCTATGGACTGAAGTGAGCCTGCTGCAAAGTTGCCCATTCATCAATTTATATTAGAAACAGTCTGCTATAAAGTCACTTCATTCATTCATTCATTCACTTTCTCATTTGTCTTCTTTACATTGGGCAGGTATGGAGTTTAGATTCATGCTGGTAAGCAAAAGAGACAAAAATCCCGTGCTTGATGGAGTCAATGTGATGGTTTAGAAAAAGTCATTGTATGGCGTGTTTGGTGATGGTGCAGGTTACCCGAGAAGATGAAAGGGAAGGGGTGGGGTCCTGAGAAGCTCAAATGGGCAGAAGAGGCGTTTGTGAGGGAGTGACTTTTGAGTGACGTCCAGCAGAACGTAAGGAAGCCAATTATAGGAAAGAACATTTCATGGGGAGGGAACAGCATGCCTACTGTGTTTGAATGAGCGGGCAGGCAGAAAGAAAGGTGCAAGGGGGCAAGTATAGAACAGGGACTGGGAGGTTTGTGGGTGGGTGGTAGGGAGTGTTTGGAGAAGTAGGGTTCTATGGGCCAGAGTGGGGCATTTGACTTCTCCTAACCAGGAAAGAGGTGGCACACAGAAAGGAGAGGGTCTGGAATACACATGGATAGGGCCCTTTTCTTGGTAGCTAGCACTTACCAGTCATCAGCCAGTCAGCAAGCGTCATGCAATGCTCTGCTTTCCAACAGAGAAAGCTATATCCCCTAGCAGGCATGTCTACAGACCCTGGCACCACACATACTCCAGCACAGATACGAGTGTGATCCCTAAAGCAAAATTTGAACTAAAACATTGTGTGATTTTTTTTTTTTGATTATGTTTTGTAGCTTGATTGTGGTGTTCTAGGGCACAACCTTTTCAATGGGAATGTAATGCGGTGTGAAAAGATTAGACATCTAGTCTGGTAGAGGCAATACATGTACATTCTTGTAGAGGCCACACACACTTAACAATATAAACATTTTTGGACATGCAAATATAGTGACAGGGGTACCTCATTTTCTGTGGGAACCTTTTTTTTTTCCACCATGGAAGGAGATGTGACCATAATCTACCTCCTCCTTTTAGGGACCCAAGGAGAGGCAAAGTTTGATTTCACCACCGTTCACCCTGGAGAACCAGTGAGTTCGCTGGCTTCAGTTAGGGATGTACTCGGAACAAGCTCCGAGACACCAGCAATGTCGCAGAGCTCCTGGTTGTTGTCTTTCAGAAGGGAAGAGTTCTTGCTGTTTTGTTGTAAACTGAGGGCATTGTTGTAACCAAACACCTTGATCTATGATCACTCATGTTTCCCGCCTTGCTCACATTGCAGCATGCCAACGTATAAAGACTTGCTTGCTGGCAAAGCGGATAGTGCCTTCTGCTTCCATGTCAATCACCTGAAGGCAAAGACAGAACTCAGGATGCTTCTGAGGCTAGGAACACATTTACATTTCTTCCTCAAGAATTATTTCCTCCTCAGTTGATTTCATCATCAATGCTAATTTATATACAGTTACAGATGACGGTGCATCGTTTGACGAGGGTCCTGGGAACTGAACCTGAGTCCCCTGGAAGACCACTCCAAATAAACCAATAATAACTAATGCAGAAAATCAACAAGTAAATATATCAAGTTTAGCTATGTGTGGGGATTCCTGGGAGCTGTCTGAACATGGTTCAGGGCAGATTGCCTGCCACCCACCGATGCCTGCCTCTACTACCAGTGATAGTACAGGGGTAACACACCCAACTAGAACACAGGGAGGGATGGGAGGCCAGAGCAGCTGGTGGCCTGCATTCTGCAGCAGAACCTGTGATGCACTCTATAGTTAGGAGCTGTTTCTGTGGCTCTGGGACAGTTCTCTTGTTCTCTGATGCTTGTCTTTCCTGTTAAATCTACCGGCTAAAGGAACAAAGGCTACAAAGAGCAGTGATCTCAGCCCGTTCCACTGGTAGAAGGATGGAATCTGAGCTTTCATTTTGTTCCGCCATTCCTTTTGGTCAACGTTGACATTCTCTTCTTCCAGTACAGTTTTGTTACTAGTACCAGGGCTGTCCTATGAGCTCTGCTGTTTGTTGGTCAGAACCTTGACTACATAACCTATTAAAGCACACCCACTCTGTCTGTCCAACCCACCTGGGGGTGCTGTGGAGAAGCACACTTCAGATGTGAGCAGAGCATGGAGTGGAAACATTCTGTAGAAGGCATCTTCAGCATAGATGGGCTTTGACCTCAGTCTCCAGGTAATTAGCTGTGTCTTAATTGCTTTCTGGGAGAGCTTGGAGGGAGAAAGTTTACTTTGAATCCCTTTAAATTCTTCTGTGTTTTACTGAAATGTTTCAAACCAACTTTTCTCCCTCTCTGTTTCTTGTCCACCGTGCCCGGCCTTAAACAATCTTCTCTCGAAACTACTGCTCTCTTCATGAACTTCATTATATGTGGCTATGAGAAGTACTGTTCAACACTCTGCCTACAGGGCGTGGTTGTATCTTGTCTCCTCTCTATTCCACTGTGCTCTGGGCAAGCCTTCTGTGAACTGATCTATCTGTGTTTACCCCAGAGCTCCCCCTTTCAGTCTCTCCAGACTCTGACACTTTTCTTTATGCCTTTCAAAATCTTACTTCCTTGAGGCTCTTTCCACTTTTACTAACCATCTTCTCCAGGACCCAAGAGCTAGTGTCTACTATTTGTTCACAAAGCCAATGCCACCTGTTTTGGGTTTCAATGATAGAATGCTGTTTTGTAACAAGTTTTCTCTAGTTACACACAACTATATGAAAACTGCCTCAACACTTGGTATCCTAAAGATGCTATTTCGTTTTGCTCATGGTTTTGTGGACCAGGGACTCAGGAAGAGATGGCCGTTAAATTCTTTTTCTGCATTTCCTCTGCAGTTGTAGGCACATAGATGTTGGCTAGGTAGAGCTGTGGATACAGTTACATCTGAAGGCCTGAACAGGCAGAAGGCCAAATGGGTCACTTACAGGCTAGCAGTTGATGCTGGCTGTTATCTAGCAGGAGGGGCTGTTGACCTAAGGCCCTGAGCCATGGACATTGCACAGCATCAGGGACAGTCTAGAAAGAATGTTTCAAGAGACCTGGGTAGGCCTGTGAGTTTTCCTTAGAAGTTTCAGAATGCTGTCTCCACTGAATTCTAATAACTCATATTCAGCAGATGAGATACTACTTCTCCTATTTTTAATACTACTTTTGTTTATTCTTTGACTATTTCATGCGGGTAGACAGTATATCTTGATTACATCCACACATACCCTGGGACCCCAGCCTCACGCTCGCCCTTCTCACTTTCATGTTTTCTGACATGACCTTCTGAGGTGGAGATGGGAACTCAGTCCTCATGCTTGTGTGGCAAACATTGTTGATTGTAAATATTGTCTAAATGAGAGAAGCAGCAAATAAGTTGCTGTCCTGTTTGGTTTTCCACTGTAATGATCAGAGTCCTCACAAAACTACCCCACCCTCAAGGAGATGACAGTGACAAGGGAGTCCAGAGCTGAAAACCAGGAAGGGCTTCTGTAGGTCTCTTTGGTTCTAGGCAAGAGTCTAGGAATTTTAATCCATTGAAAACATTTCTGGAGATAGCATTTTGCCATGTAGCTCAGGGTGGCTTTGAAATCTTAATCTTCTTAATCCTTCTAAATGCTGAGATTATTGGTTTGTGCCACCATAACCAGCTCCAATCTACAGGAACCAGAAATCTTGCAGTCTTTTGTCCTGAAAAGCACCTAACCTTTATGAAATCTTGCAAACTTTCTCAATACGGCCTTTTTCCTTTGGAGCTTTCTTGTTGCTCCCGGAGTTTCCGTGCCAGGCAGGTTTGTCCAACCCACAACCCATGAACAAAATGCATTCTCAAATAACTCTGAATAAAGCCAAGCACAAAGTCCTAAACTTACTTAAAACGTGGAATTTTTTGAAAGGCAGGTTTTTTTGTTTTTGTTTTTTTTTTCGGTAACTCGACTGCATAGTTCTTGAGTGTGAGCTTTGTAGTTGGTATCTATCACAATGTCAAAAGGCTACCAGTACAGAGATGCTTGATGACAGTTTTACAGTTGTGTGAATCCCTCCTTGTCATAGAGTTCTGTTTGTTGATTTCAGCCAAGCAGTACACCCTATTTTATAGTCTCCAGCAGGACTCAGTGACCTTTTAACTGTGGTCCATCAGAATCTTGACCTTTCAGGGGGTAGGGAGGATTGCTCCATTGGTAAACTGCTTGCTGTGTAATGTGAAGGACCCACACTACATCTTCAGCACCCGTGCAGAAGTCGGGTGTAGTAGACTTCACCAGCTCTGCTGAAGGCGGAGGCAGGAGGATTCCTGGGACCTCTTAGCCAGCCAGTCTAGCCAAATCAGGGAGGTCCAGGTTTAGAGAGAGACTCTGCCTCAAAACTCAAGGTGGAGAGCCGCTGAGGAAGACACCCAAGGTGGACCTCTCTACTAGCTACTTTTTTCTTGCTGTGCTGAAACAGCAAGGCCACTTACAGAAGAGAGTTTACTGAGGGCTCACAGTTTCAGAGGGTTACCATGATCACCATGTCAGAGAGCATGGCAGCAGGCAGGCAGGCATGGCGCTGGAACAGTAGCTGAGAGATCCCATCCTGATTCCTAAGCTCATGAGGCAGAGAGAACCGACAGGGAATGGCATGGGCTTTTAAAGCCTCAAAGCCGGCTCCAAGTGACACATGAGACCACACCTGCTAATCCTTCCCAACTGTTCCATTAAGTGGGGACCCAGTTTTCAGACATGTGTACGTCCTCAAACCAGCACAACCTCTGACCCCTACACACACACACAAACCACAAACACACACACACACATACACACACACACATAAAACACAAACATCTACACATACACATAAAACAGAAACATACACACACATACACACACACATAAAACACAAACATACACATAGACACACACACACAAATCCTGACATTTTGTTTCATTTTGGGCTCTAATCATGGCATCGTGTGTAACAGTGGATTCAGCCCCAGATCTGGTGGGTTTGGGGGATAATTTGCCGTGGGACTTTGTTCTCCTGAGCCGTGTGTTGGAGATGGCAATGAGGGTGGACTGCTGCTGACACTATCTTGACATCTTGGCCACAGGACCGAAGTGATCTAGCCTTACTTTTCCTAAGTGGGGACCTGCTGCTAGGTCGCTTGGAACAATACACTAAAAGGTCAGGCTTCTTCTGGGATGGATGGACATTTGGCCTCAACCTCTGAATGGCCTTCATGAAAAGACAGGGGTGGGGTGGATGTGGAGGTGATTACAACAGGCAGACACCAATCTAGGATGGAACTCAAGATTAGATGTATGCCATGGTTTGGAAAGAGAGATATCACTGTATAGCCCAAATCAGTGGTCCCTTATGGTCACCGACTTAAGAAGCCCCGGGCACGAAAGAAGTAAAGATGAGCACGAGAGCATTTTAACCCTCTAGTGTCTCCTTTAATCTCTTCCTTTGGCTGCAGGAGGATGATTGGCAGAGGATAGAGACCAGTAAGAGGGTGGTAGAAAAGGGTGACATGGAATAGTAAAGAACAAAGAACAGTGATGTGTTTGTATAAAATACAAAAAAATAATAAAAGAGGTCAGCATGTATTTGAAGAGATTTCCCTCATGTAGGGTTCAGCTTACGTAGACTATCTGACAGCTAGTTATTAAAGTGCTATGCAGAGAGCTATTCTAAGTCCATGTTTGGCATATGTACAAAAGGGTATCATGATTGATTAATAATATCTGCAATGAATCACAAGGCTGGGTGGGCCTGGAATTCATGGGCAGTGTGCCCTTGTTGTCTATGGCCGTGCTAATGAAGTGGAGGTTGACCTGGACTCCAAGATAAGGCCTACAAAAGTGTCCTAGTGAACAACAAAGCAAACTAATAATATGGCTGAGAAGTAAAAACCACCCAGTAGAGATGATTTGGCCCTTGTGGAGCTCATGCCTCACTATCATTAGCTATATTAAGAATTTACATGGTAAAATAATAACGGGGGTTGGGGAGACAGTTGATCAAGCGCTTGCCGTGCAAGCATGAAGACCTGAGTTCTGTCCTCAGTGCTCACCTCAGTGACCTACCCCTAATTTAGAAAAACCAAGCCTGGGGGCCTGTGCTCATAACCCCAGGATAGTGGACGCTGGGGCTCACTGGCCGGCCTGCCTGGCCTAACTGATGAGCTCTGGGATCTAATGAGACACCCTGTCTGAGAAAGCAAGGTGGACAGCTCCTGGGAAATGACATAGAAGGCTGAAGTCTGTCCCCCACATCCCAGTGCAATGCACCTGCAGACAAGTACGCTATCCCCCCATGAGCACACACACAAAGAGAAGAAAAAGCAGGGAAAAGCTAATGAGAAAAAACTGTAGTCTTCAGTACCAGTTTAGGAGATTTTGTTTGTGGTGTGGTAAGTTATGGAGAGAACCGACTTTTTTTTTTTAAATAGTAGTAATATCATCAGAGTCAGAAAGTGCATGCTTTAAATACAGTTCATCTCAAATGGACCACTCTGTTTATGAAGATTTTTATCTCTATATGCACATAAATATGTACATATAAATTTTCACAGCCAAAGGGAAAGGTTGTATATTGTGGCATAAAATTATATTTTTTTGGCTCTGACTCAGCAGCCATAAAAACCTAACTATTTCCAAGCATAAGAAAGATGGGAAACACTCTTTCTAACATCTTAAAATAATTGTGTGGCAGCCAATCCCGTGGCCCCTGTGCATAAGTAGCTCAGATTGAATTTTAGGGGAGTTTTTCATGCATCCTAGCATTAACTTTGGGGCATAGAAATAGACCATATATCTACTAGGCAACTTCCCTGTGAACCTTCAGGCCTTGCTACCACCAACGAAATGTTTGTATATGCATTTAAATGCAACTATTAAGAGGTGAAGCCCCGTTCTATGCCTGCTGCCTAATGAAGCAAACTTCCCACACTATCCCCAGAGGGAAATGTTGCAATATGTATGAATAATGTTCAGAGACCAGGGAAGGGGGCATAAGCAGAACTCACTCAGGATGCCATCAAGAAAGTACTGGCATTTGGTTCATCCATGAATAAATTATGGCCAAAGTTTGGATACCTATCATTATCACAGCTTATAAAAATTAATGTGAGCTCAACTTTTGTCCAAGAGAGAAAAGTCGGAGCCAGGCAGAGTCTAGTGACATTGCAAAGGGGTAGCTCACCAAATGTTCTCAGAAAGGGAATCAATATTGTTATTGGCTTATTTTTATTTTTCCTGATGTAACATAACAGAGTGGCAAATTTTACTAGTGTTTTTCTTCCAAGTTTTAAGACTATGACAGAGCCAGAAGATATTAGGACGAGTCAGATTCTGAGTTCTACTGGAATCCCTCTGCTTCCTTAGCGCTCAGAGTAGCACATAACAAAGATTAGTTCGTTCACTAAGTCTAGATCAATTAAAACTGTATTACACATTCCTGACTTTTTTCTATTCTAGGCAGAGGATAACAAAGGAAAATGGAAGGCCAACTTTTAAATCATGATAGGTATGCTGACTTATAATATTAGGCAAACTTATCAACACGAATAATGTTCACAGTGGTGCATACTTTAGAGGTAATGCATCAAAGGCAGGAAGGAGCTGGTCAGTGTGACAGGCATGTGCTGGAGGCAGGGTCATCCACAAAAGGACGGAACAAGATGTAAAGCTCTCTCCAGGGCCCGAGCATGGTGTACGTATCTTTAATCCCAGCACTCAGGAGGCAGAGGCAGGTGGATCTCTTGTGAGTTTGAGGCCTGCCTGGTCTACAAAGTGAGTACAGGACAGCCAAGGCTACACAGAGGCACCCTGTCTCCAAAAACAAAAGTGTCCATCATATTAGTGAAACTTCTGGTCGGTGAGTTTATATGAGAAAAATGATTTCCTGGAGGAGTCAGTTCTGGGAAGGCTTGTTCTGCAGTCCTCTCTGGTTCAGCATGTATAATAGGCTACTCAGCAAGCTGTGCTCTTAAGGTCAGCCTGGAGTACATGAGACCCTGTACCAGCAAAACAAACCCCTCCATACTCAAGAAAAACCAAAAGCTGAGCAAAGGAAACAAGAAGAACCCAAACCCAAACCAAACAAAAACAACAAGCAAGCCGAAAGGCAGGAGTAGAAGCTTTTCTTCTTTCCTCATGTCCAGGTCCTGGTGTGGAATACAACTGGCTGGATTAGATTGAAGTTAAAGACTTGCAGGAAACACCTAGAAAAAGAATGTGAATTCTCTTTTTTATGTCTCTGTGTCTGTCTGCCTGCCTGCACGCCTCTGTGTGTGTGTGTGTGTGTGTGTGTGTGTGTGTGTGTATGTGTGTGACTAGAAAGGAGGTATAACCATCATGTCCCATTCAGTCAGTTGGTTTCCTTTACTATCAGTTCTCAAGGAGTTTCCAGAAGTCATCGGTTGGAGAAGAAATGTGAAATAGGGCAAAGGGGAGGGTATCTTGGTGACCACATCATGACCTTTAGCATTTCTCTCTAAGAGACCCAAAAGGCACACAGCTAACACTTTCCTGTACTTGGAAACCACAGGCCAGAGAAAATATGACCTGAGGCTAGAGGTGGCTGCTGGCAGAAGGCAGCGTTAGGCCGAATGTTCCCATGCAGGACCAAAGAGGGGAAATTAAGCAGGAAAATGATGTGCTGGCTCTGTTACCATGGAGATGGGACTTTTCTAAGAGTCAGCAAGTGGTAGGTGGTGGCTATGTCCTCCAGCCAGGGAATCTAGGTGAGACCAATTGATGGTGATTCAGAAGAGAAAGCCAAGCTTCAGGTTTTAGCGAGGACATGTGCAAAGGGGCTGCCTTGGGGAGTTAGAAATAAGCAACTCAACCCCTCCTTAACCACACTGGGTGTACCATATGCTGACTGCATCTTTTGAGATGGTGTCTAGGGTTACACATACTGATTTATTATGGAAACAAGGATTTCTTTAGCAGAATGCAGATTCCTGGCCATCACACGGCTGGGTGGTACCGTCAGACTGTGGTGGTGACTTTGTTGGCACAGGTAGTATACCATAGGCGTTTGAACCCGAAAAGGGACAACCCACCTTCTCTGAGTTGAGTTTGTTCATCTATAAGAGTAGAGTTTGGCATTACACAGTATGGCTAGAGCATGCTGTAGTTCAAACTCAGTGTACTTAATAAAAATCATAAAAATCCAGAGTTACTGTTAATGGGTACTGTTTTTTTATTATTTATCATTTTTATTAAATTTATTTATTTACTTTACATTCTCATCACAGGCCTCTCCCTCCTCTCCTACAGGTCCCACCCTATCCCCATCCTTTTTCCCCTTTCCTCCTTCCCCTTCTCCTATCTCAGAAAGGGGGAGGTGTTCCCCACCCTCCTACCCTAACAGTTACTGTTTTTTGAAATAAGGGCCTCAGCCTTGCAGTCCCCTTACCTCAATGTCCTCTGGGTGCTGGGTGAACCCATTTCAGTTATTCTCATTTTAAAAAGAGAATAGCTATGTTTGTCTTCTTGTGGCGCTCCTGTTCCCTCCAGGTTCTCCATCATTCTTCCCACTTTTCCCACAAGGCTCCCTGCACTATGCCCAATGTTTGGCTGTGAGTCTCTGCATCTGTTTGAGCCACTGCTAGGTGGAGCTTCTCAAAGGACAGCTATGCTCCTGTCTGCAAGCATAGAAGAATGTCATTAATAGTGTCAAGAGTTGGCTCTCTCCCATGGGGTGGGTCTCAGGTTGGGCCAGGCATTGGTTGGATATTCTCTCAATCTCTGTTCTATCTTTATCCTTGCACATCTTGTAGGCAGGGTAAATTTAGGTCAAAGTTTTTGTGGGTGGGTTGGTGTTCCTCTCCCTCTGCTAGGACCCCTGTCTGATTAGAAAGTAGCCTCTTCAGTCTCCATGTATCTTGCTAGTAGGGTATTTGATAGAGTCACTCCTATACTCCCCTGAAGCCTACCTTGTCATAGGGTTCTAGCTTGTCTCAGAGATGTCCAGGTCACAGCTTCTCTTCTCTCTGCATGTCTTCTGTCCTCTTTCTCTCCCTCCCCTGCTCTCCCCACATCAGATACCCATCCTCATTTCCTTCTGTGCTTAACACCAACTAAGGACCAAGTATGGACTGGACCTAGGCCCCTACACATATGTACACAATGGACATATGTGGTCTTCATGTTGGTGCCCTAGCAAGGGAAGAAGTGGGGGTTGTTGCTGACAAGGGCTCTCTTGTATGATTTCCAGTCACTTGTCCCTGGTAGAGCCGTCTTGCCAGGCCACCTTGGTAAAGGATGCACTAAGTCCTGATATGACTTGATGTGCTGGGGTGGGTAGGTGTGTGTGGGCTTCTCTGAGACAGAAGAAAGGGGGACTATAAGGAAGACGGAAGAAGGGTGGGCCTGGGAGGAGAGGAGGGAGGGGGCCTATGATTGGGATGTAAAGTGAACGAACAAACAAACAAACAAACAAACAAACAAACAAACAACCAGAATAGCAGCAAATTTGTATGGCAGAAAACTTAGCTCTAAGGTAGCTGCCAGGATTGATATCCCTGCCCCCGCCTCAGTTTCTCAATGGCTTCCTGCATAGGCGCTGGGAAGCTGGGTCACATTCTGGTAGCTTGGTTCTAATATCTTCAAAGTGGACATCAAAATGGAACTGGACAGAGCTACACACACAAGGAAGCTATGACATTGTTATGAAGTGATGTGTATTTAGTGCTTCTTTCTGGCACACAGTGGCATCTTAGTGTTGACTCTTCTATCTTTCATACACACACACACGAATGGAAAAAAGTTGAAAAGGTGGATTTAACATGACTTTATACCTAAATCAAGTGTGTGTGCGTGTACGCGTGAGTGTGTGTGCAAGGGCAAAATCGTGCATGCCTATGTGCTGGTCTAGGGTGTAGAGTGAGGCTGGAGGGAGAATCCAAAATAAATTTGATTTGGGATTTGATGACTGTACAGTTATTGATGTCTTTAAGTAAGAGCTGAGGAGCTAGAATAATCTGAGAAGCTCAGCCAGTGAGGAATTCAATTTTGTATCTGGTCAATATGAAAAGCCGATGGGTGTCTACGTGTTAATGTTAAGGGAAGAGGTTGGAGTTTTTCAGAGCTAGAATTTACGGCTTAAAATGATGAAAGCAGTCAAGACACCTGTGATCCCAGCATTTCGGAATCCGAGGCATCAAGATGGAGAAAGTGGGGTGGCTCTCAACTATGCCTACAGTCCTTGTCTCAAAAGATTATAGCTGCATCATCTCAGCACGGTGACCAGCAGAGGGATAGGTACCTTCTTAGACACATTTTACAGACGGGGGAAACTGAGGCCCAGACCTTATAGTTTATTTTCTCCAGGTTACCGGATTGAACAATAACCCAGCATTTCACTCAAGGTTTTTTTTTTTTTTTTTTCTGGAGCTGACATTCTCTTCTTTTTATCTCCAAGGAAAAGATTGAAGCCATGCGATTGGCCAAGACTGCTCAGAAGAGCGGGGTGTGTCCTGATGAGAGTATGTTTGTGAGTTTAAGCAGTAGCATTTTTTCACTCCCTCTCACCCACAGACTCCTATTGGCTGAGCCAATGATAAGGATGCAGAAGAGATGGTGTGACTGGATATATGTTGGGGATCCAAGCCTTGCTCTAGTTGACATCCCCCAAATCCTACTCGTGTAACAAGATGTCCTAGACCATAGTTTCTGGTGAAAACCGGAAGCATTCAAGTACAGAATTCTAGTGCCCAGCTCTGAGCCCTACTGTGTATACATCAGGGTCAGCCTGGCCCACTGTGTCCTTAATATCGAAGAACATTTGAGTAGAAGCCAGTTTTTGACCTACCACAAGAGCCAACCAAATTTGCAGCAGCCTGAACTACAGCAGTCTTGTTATGTAAAGTAAAGCCATAACGAAATGATATTGGTTTTCCATATGAGTCCTAAAGCAGCTGTGAAGGTGATTTTAAAAGAGGAATTCCCAAAATGTTTAGAGCAATCACAGCATCACTGAGGTAATTACATTGCCTCCCCAAGTGACTATTTTGAAGGGAAATGCTAGTTTGAATTTGTAGTTGCTGGAGTATTTAATAAATACCACTTTCATTACTGAAAGGGCTTGCTTCCTACACCCGGCTCTCCTGGAAGAGGAGAGCAGCGTGGGGGAGCAGCATGTCACTGTATTCTCTGCTTCATTGTTGCTTTCTGTGTTTGGGGTGGAATCAGTCAGCTGGGTCATTTCCTGAGCTCCGTGGGCCATCCTCATCCCTCCTTATATTTCAGTATTCCCAGCACTTTGACCTTCGCTGAGCAAAGCTCCACATGGGTGGCGTGGTACTGGGATCTCATCCTGGAGCTTTGCACAGGGTGGGGAGGCCTCACCCACAGAGGCACTTCAGGTGGACACCTGCCACCTTCTGTAGAACCCTTTTCAGAATACCAGTTCACCTATGGGAAAGCTGAAATCAGTCGGTAATTAACATTTTTACATCAGGGGACCTGCTGACTTTTCCAAAGCCTGCTCTGGTGTGAGAGAATGGAAAATAGTTCCCCAGGAGGATCCATTAGGAATCTTCACAGTACATGACCACCCATAGTTTTATTGGGTCTTAAATCTGTGGTTGGAAACCTCTTCTCTCTATCTCTCTTCTCTTAGTGATTACACAGTCATGTCCAGTGTAGCAATGTTTCTTCAATAACCAACGAGCAAATCATCTCAATATTCTCCTCACCTTTCAGTTAGTTGTGCATCTTGTTGACATCCTTGCATTGTGAAATTAACTCAAATCAGAAAAGATGCTTGACGTTTTACAAACAAGTTTATTTATTCATATGGGCATTTGTGTGTATACACATGTGTGCCATGGCATGAACATGGAAGTCAGAGGACAACTTGCAATAGTGGTTCTTCCACCATATGTGTCCTGGGGAACTCAGGTGATGAGGTCTGACATCACCTTTTCCTGCTGAACCATCTCAATGGCCCAAAAGATACTCTTGAAGACAAAGTAATGGTGGAGACAGCATATTTGTCTGAGTTTCTCCCATAGCACATTTCTCTTTGATAATCATTCATTTTCTTACCATGGACTTATTTGAACACCTGCTTGCTTTTCTAGCTGCTGGAGATAATGGTGTGGGAAAAAAAAATCCTTGGTGCTCGAAAGATGGCAAGTGGGACAGTGAAATAAAGGAGTAAATTATCAAGTGCTTTACAAAGTACTAAGGGTTATATGGAGGAAGAAAAAGTGGAAGAGAGAAGGAGGACATCCTGGAAGCAGGGACATGTTTCAGTTTTAAGTATAAACCAAGCTCTCAGTTCTCCCTAAGAGAATGACACTGGGCAGAGTCTGGAAATAGCTGAGGACAGCAGGGCAGCGTGTGGTCAGGGTGTCAATGCTGAGAAACGCTGAGCCTGAAAGGCTTTTCTAAGGTTGGAAGGAATAGAGTTTAGACATTCGTAAGGCTTGCTAGCATTTTCAATCTGCTTAATTAAAAAACACGGAAAAATACTTCTTTCTCTCCCACCCTCTTCCTGCCTTTCCTAATATGCTGTGGGTGGGTGGGAACTTTTGACCTTACAGCACAATGTGTTATCTACAAAGATCCTACTGAAGACTCTGCAGTCCTCTTAATGTTTTAAGTGCATTTACTGTTTTGTGTTGCCATCCTCACCAGCAGGCACCTGGGCTGTACGCTGGTTCCTGCTGTTAGCAACTTGACCATTGCTCTGTACCAGCTTCTGGTGCTGATGCCATCTTGCTGGCAGCCATCAGTGGGGCTTCCAATATAGGGTGGTCTAGGAAAGGAGCATAGTTCCCAGAGACCTGAGCCTCAGTTTGTTCTCTTTATTTCACTATCTTCTTCTTCTTCTTCTTTTTTTTTTAATTTTTACCTTTTATAAAGTAGGCATAAAACACCAACCTTGCAGTCTTGTTGTGAAGATTAAATAAAATAATGTGGTAAAAGTAATTGGTGTTTTATGTGCCTTTTTAAAAAACTTGCTTTCTTTGTATCCGGGATGACTTAATCCTGTATTGCTACTCTGTTTAGAGTTCACTTACAAAGAGCATTCCAAAAAAGATTTGATGGTTAAAGAAAACAATTCAGAGCCTGCTCTGTTCTGGACTACTGTCTAATTATTGATACTTATTAATATCATGTATCAGTCAACTAATTTATCTAGCCCATGCCCCATTTATCTAAAATAGCCAGTGGCACAAACTTTGCCATGTGCTAGAATGACTTGGAGTTGTTCATGCATGTGCGTGCTTGAGCTGTCATAGGTAAACATAGGCACACATAGGCCATTGTGTACATACAGCCTTAGGGGTTGGTCCGCACAGCCCACCACTGTGTACCCATGAGCCATGAGCTCTCCGGGATCCTCCAGCCTCTGCCTGCCTTCCATCTCTCTGTGCAAGCTCTAGGATTGCAGACAGACATGCTACTGTGTGCCTCTTTTACACAGAGTCTGGGGATCCCGACTCTGGTCCTCACAACTGCACGAGCATTACCTATTGAGGTATCTTCTTGACCTCATACTTGGACAGCGTTCGTTAGCAAGTATGACTCCTTGGCTCTTGCCTTTGGATGTTATGGCCCAATTGCTGCAGGAAGTAACTGGAGAGACAGTATTAAAATTTTTTAATTAGTTCTTTGGGGGTTTTGTGTGTGTTTTGATCATATTCACCTCTTCTCCTCCAAATCCTCCCAGTTTCACATCCCCTTCCCTACCTACCCAACTTTGTGCTTATCATTTTTTAAACCTATTGAGACCAATGTGTGTGGCCCAAATGTTCTCAACGTGTGGCCTCCTGTTGAGTGTGGTTAGCATACCTGAGGCTGTTCTCTTAGACAAAACGGTTCCTCCATCTCCCAGCAGCTAATGGCTGCCCAATAGCTCCACTGCCAGGAGTGGGATTTCATGCTGAATCCCTCCCTCCATGCTGGGATTTAGTCCTGCTTGGGCTTGCATAAGTCTTACGTATGCCATACCTACCACTGTAAGTTCAAATCTGCGACTCTCCTGTTCTGAAGACGCCATTTTCTTGTAGTCGCCCACCTCTGTCTCCAATGCTCTTCCCACCCCGTCTTTCACAGTCAACCTTGAGCTTGGAAAGAAGAGCTGTGCTATCTGTCTTCCATTCTCTGATTCTCTGCACCTTGGCCGGCTGTGATTCTCCGTAAACAGGAGATTCTCTGAGAGATGAATTGAGCAAGTGATGAGATGGATGGTCCAGTTTGGGGACCACAAGCATATCTTAATCCCCAGAATAAAGTGCTCGGTATAAAGAGTGCTGTTTCTGAAGCTTTAGGCCACAGTGGATTGGCCTTTCGGTCCCTTTTGAGACGGTAGCTGGACAGTTCATGATACACGAGTGTTATGGAGCAAGGCTGTGTGCCCGATGGCAGCTGGTAAGTGAACAGACAAGAAAGGGACAGGGTCCTTTGACTTCCTTCAAGGGGGTGCCCCCGTATTACAATTGCCTTCCTTCCACTTTTCACACTTCCTTCTAACTTTCTCACGCTAGACCGGACGGACATCCTTTTGTTTTCACCACTTCCCGATAGCATGACAGGCTGGGAAACAAGTCTTAAAACTATGAGCTTTGTGGGACATTCAGTGCAAACCTTACAAGTAGATAAAAATGGATGTGCTTGGTTGCTTCATCTTCTGGAAAGATGCAGGAAGGAGGAAAGGGAAGGGATTCCGTCCAGCACCTGCCCACAGTAACCAGACTGTGACACATTGTATCTTCTACCCCTTCCCTACTGATGGAGGTAATTTGATTTCCACCTTGAAGGCATAGTATGTGGCCACTGGAAGATTCAGACAGTTCCTTGGGAATTCGATGTCTGGCATGCTTTCTGGGTCCATCCCAACATACAGCGGTGGCTGTGCCAGTGTGAGGCCCTGAGTCCGGAAGCCCCCGAGTTTCCTTTCCATATCTTTTTGGAAACATCGCCAATGTGTTGTTTATATATTGATGTCAAATAAAGTCAGTGTTAACATTTTGGGGGTGGGAGAGACGGATGATAGTTGCATTTTAACCTTAATCCTGTGTAGGAAAATAAAGGACTTTATTCCCTAAAAATGGCTGGAAACCTAAGGTAGCATATAGTAAATACTGTATTTTTATTATAAAGAGGCCCCTCTGAATACGTGTATCATATACCTGTGGCTGGCCCAGCTCTCCACACTTCCTGGTGTATCAAAAGCATTTTCATAGATTGGTGCCTATGCAAGATGAGCTTCCTCTCTGACAGTCATTCATTTATTCCTTCATTCAGCACTTAGAGAGCTGTGCTGTGCTCCACACACAGAGTCAAAATAGAACTAAAACACTGGTTTGGCTAGTTGGTAACAGAGTGACAGGAAGTTAATTAAGTACAAGGCCAATCTCAGATTGGTTGATTCTGTGATGTGTGGTTGATTCCACTCATGTCTTCATTTGGCTGATCACCTCAACATTACTGTTCTGGGGGACTAACCTGAGAGTGGAGGCAGGGGGCTGGCTCAGGGTAGATTCAGACTTTGAAGGCTGAGACCACAAGAGCAGCCAGAGGCAGCAGTGAAGATACCCTCCAGAGTCCTGACTCTAAGTTTAGTGTTCTTTCCATGACCCCGAGTTTCCCCTGCTGCTTCAGCAACTGGCCGAGCTACACGGATGAGGACACATCCAGGAGGCAGTGGCATCAGGTGACATTGGGAGCATTTTTTCCAGTTGAATCTGGCTGCCAGGGAATGCACTGCCCCCTCCTTCTGCACCCAGGCAGTCAGGGAGCCTTGAAATGAACAAAGTGTGGAAAAGCCCGGTGGAACCCAAAATTCAGGGTGGACTGAGACTTCTATTCTGCAAAGTATGGCACGAATTCAGAAGTCTGCAAATTGAAAATCACCAACAGTTTGCCAGGATATTCTGTATTTTACGTAATTAGCACTTGATCAAATAGATGGAGTTTTGTCTCAGGCTCTGAAATCATTTCCATTTATACCTTTCCCTTATCTTTATTAACAGTTTTGACCATCATGAATTTACTGGTGAGTCTCAAATAAATTTCTTCAGCCACAAGTACCTTCTACATCCTTCCTATGGCCAGGGGAATCAGGTTGTACTAAAGGATTGTAGACTCAAAATATCTCCAACCAAATTCAGTATTTTCTTAATCTTAATTTGCACACCATTAATAGCCTGCCATTGATTCAGTTGTCTTTTGCTCCTCCCTCCAGACCCAATAGGATTCTACTCTTTCCTCCATTATTTGCAACCTGGATGCTTGCAGGTCTCTCCTGTCTTTCCTTAGGGGGAAAAAAAGAAGAAAAGAAGAAAAAGAAGAAGAAAAGAACATTTCCCACTCCAATTGCCTTGCTTAGCAGAGCTGCCTAGCCAGCTCAAAAATGTTAGCCCCATTTTCATTCGATATTCAACTCTTTGCAGCAGACTAATACTTTTTCCTCTATCAGTTAAGTAAAATACCTTGAAAATAGATTTCTTTGATGACAGAGGCTTTTATTGTGTCTCAGGGCTATCATTTTGAATACTAGTGGTTATTACACACTATCCGTGTTGTGGTAGGCATGGCATTTGCCTTGAGTTAATATCTATTTTCTTTAATATCAGCTTTCAAATAAGCTATTTTTTTCTTATTCCAGTGGCTCTTAACCTTTTAAAAAAATCAGCAACACATCTGGAATGTGATGAGAACTATGAATCTTCTACAGTAAGAACTGTAAGACATGCACTGTCTTCCCCACCTCTCCTTCTATTCTTTCCTTACCTACAACTTCAAGACTAAAAACCAAACAGAGAAGCAAACAGAAAACAAAAAACTCATTCATGTGTCCTTGAAGTATTGAAGCCTTGATAAAGACCTTCGCCTTATATGAATTTATTTGCTTATTATCATGTACCAGCCACAAAACACCTATTTTAAATAAACATTCTAATGAACTTGGTTTTCATTAAGATGTGTGTGACCAGGTACATATTTTCTCTGAGTTTGTACCATGGTTTTGAAAGTGGACTGTGACTGGGGCCGTTGGTCACACAGCCTCCTGATACCTACCCTTAACTCATTGCACAATTCTGTGAGGTTCTATAATGAACTGTGCTTGAAATCAATCTAGATTCTTAACCAAGGGACCTGAGTTCCTATCTCTATGTGTTTTGATAACTGTGAAAAACTTTTTAGAAACATGACTCAGATGTAAAATGTACATCTGATCGACAACTCTTTTGTGTTCGTAGCATCTTTTTCATCTCTATTGTTTCATTTCTCCCAACAAACACCTGGTGAGAAAGTCAATGGGTAAACTAGGCCTAGTGATGGAATCTCAGCAAGTGCAAAGTGAAGACAGTAGACGAGAAGTTCAAGGTCATTCTCAGCTACATTTTGAGTTGGAGGCTGGCATTGGCATTGTGGATTATATGAGACCCCTGTTTCAAAAGAAAAAAAAAATCAAACCCGGAAAAAAAAAAAAAAAAAACCATCAAACATTCTGCTACACACACAAAAAGGAACACAAAAGTCAGTGAGCATAAGCAGTTGACTCAAATTGGGTAAACAAGAGTCAACTGAAAGATAGCTACAGTCAGGAAATACACAAAAGGTCCCTTTTGTCTGTCATTCCCAAGTCTGTTGGTTTTCAACCTCTGCTTTTCAAAGTGTGCCATGATTTTATTTCAGCTCTTTATGAGTTGAAGACACCGGGCAACAAAGATTGGATCCACTCATATCAAATCAGGTTGTGTTAGAAGGAGAGTAAATTATACGGAAACTCAAATAATGCCCAGTGCCATCATTCCAGTGGTTGTGCTAGGTGACTAGTATGCGTGGTTACTGATAACTCCATCTTCTGTGCCACAGACACTCGTGGAAACTGCGTTTTCGCCTCTCTGTGAGGATTTGACTCCAGGGATCTGTGCACACAGCCCAGTGCTGCACCACTGGGCTGCATCCACAGCCTGAAAATGTGAGTTTGAATGTACATTTGTTTATAAATCCTGTTCTTCCAAATGTCTCTTAGTTACACTACAGAACTAGTGGGAGGAACCTGAGCTTGGCTTACTCAGTCCGGGCTCTTGAACACCTTTGTGTTAATCCTCAAACCGCTGATGTCTGGTGGGACGCTGATGCTGCTCATGCTTTCTCTTCTTCCCTTACATTCTGTTTCAGGCTCATAGAGCTCGAGATCTTGGGAGTTACGTTTAACTACACTTTGTGCAACTAGGGCACTAAAGCCCTCTGCCTGAGGTCTTGCAAGCTGGTTAGTAGAAGATCTGGAGCCCAATGCCAAATTCTACCTCACTGCAGTATCGTGCTCAAGCTAAATAATCTCACCGCTGATGTGACTTTCCCTTTCCTTTATCGCTCCCTGGAACCTGAGCACTCCCTGCCTCAGTCTCCCCTGTAGGTCCTAGGCTTCAAGGCAGGTCTGTCAGACTGACTTCTTTTCTGGGGACTATCTATGCTGAATACCAGTTTGCACATTTTCAGATGAAAGGAAAAAACAGGCCTTGGTTATATAAAACTTTCAAAGTCTATCAGATTGAGGAATGCTGTTCTTGTACTCCAAAGGCTACCTTCGTGTGGATTAATGCACAGAGGCATAAACGAAAGCCAGCGTTAGAATTGGCACCAGGCTGCGCAACCGGGAAAAGATGGGGGTGTAGGGAGGCATAGTTCTGTTAGAGAAGACTTGGAAGGTGGAGAAGGGATTAAAAATAGCCCCCAAATGGAGAACAGTGATGTTCTCTGCAGCAGTGAACATTGTGGAACTATGGAAGAGCAGAATGGCCATAAATAACAGCATTTTGAATGCAATAGGGTTTTGGAAGTTGGACCTCAGCGGTGGGTAGAACTAGAATAAGGAACTGAACTCAGAGAGGCAGAAGGAAAGCCTGGCACTCAGGGGAAAGGGCAAGGTGGGTATCCACTGAGCCAGTGAGATGGTAGTGAGTTGCTGTCCTGACTGGGGTCCAGTCTGGGTCTGATGCCCACAGTTGGCAAAAGGTCCAGAGTCCTTAAGTTTGAATCACAGGCAGGTGTGTAACCTGGGCCTAACCATCTCCATCCTGGGATATTCTCATGTGGGGCCAGTCCTCACCTTCCCTTCCCACTGTGCTTGAGATTGAATTTGATTTCCACGCTCCAAACACAGCCAAGTTTACAACCTTACCTCAGCGAGTCCCATGCTCCTTAGCATCAAGCCCTTTTAGTCCTTCCTGGTTTGGCTGGGAAGTTAAACTGAGCACACTCCAACTCTATTAACCATTGTGTTTAAGACGAAGACCCGTTTCAAGAAAAGAAAAGAAAAGCAAGCAAGCAAACAATCATCCATTTAGACCTCCGCAGAACTTAAGCATTAGCTGCCAAAAGGAACCACTTTGCCCCTGCACTGACATGTGGGTTCGTGAAGTATGGACAGGTTTGCCTGAGAAGAAAAAATAGTGCACGTCAGGAAATTAAAGTTAGTCAAGCTCTTTTTTTTTCTTCTTTCTTTCTTTCTTTCTTTCTTTCTTTCTTTCTTTCTTTCTTTCTTTCTTTCTTTCTTTCTTTCGATGTCCTGGAGGTAGCTCACAAGGGTTTGGTTCTGAAAAACAAAAACCACCTCCCTCTACCACCACTACCACCAAAGCCCAGAGAACCGGATTTTGCCCCTTAACCAGTATGTTTTGGCTACTTATTGGAAAATTCCCAATAACGTCTATAGACAGGCATGCTGAATAGGCCCTGGGTCTCTTGAATCAATGGCTCTGGTCAGCTCTCAGCACCAAGGGGATGTACCAGCCCTGCTCCTGGCAGTCTGGAGAGACTGTAAGCAGAGCCAGGGCATCTGGGCTGATTGTCAAGGGTGGAGAGAGTGGCTCCGCTCAAGTCTTGGGATCTGGCCATTCGTCAATAGTTCTCTGACCCTCTTAGTCTACTTCAGCCAGGCTCTCCTCCAATTCTGATTGTCTGGCTTTTGCATAATTACAGTGTCTTCCCCATGGGGTTTGCTAGCGATTCTTGGATTGTGACTCTAAAGGGAAAAGACGCAACAAGTACCCCGGCGTTCTCATGAAACTTAGCCAGTTTCAGTTAGATAAACTGTGCTGAAATGGACAGCCACTGAGGATGATCTTCAGCGAGTTAAAAAAAGTTTCCTTCAGGCCCTCCCTCCTGTCAGGTTTGACATTCTGCTCTGTGGAGAATGTCTCCTCCCCCTCCAACCTTGGCATCTACTGTCATATTTTAGGAAATTGGATTCTGTAGAGGACAGTGAGTGACCTCAGCAATACATTCTAGAGACCAAGGTCATGGACAGGCCTGGGGGAAATTCCTTAATCCATTTTGCTACTCCAATTGGGGAGGTAGTGACAAAGATGGACAAACATTTGTCAGGCCTGGTGCTGGGCAAATGTACAGGGTGCAACTGTATCCAGGGTTATGATGAGAGGGCAGAGTGGGTATGCCAGACAGTGGACAGACAGCAAAGAAAGCCTGACAAAAACAAGTTGTCTGTTCCACGCGCTCCTGGTCCTGTGGCCACACTGAAGCACACCTTCCTGTTTGCAGACAGAATTCTTCAGGTCACCTGGAGCCCCTCCCGACTGATTCTGGGGAACGGAATTATTAAAATGAAAAGGGGATTGGATAGTCAGCCGTCACATCTCTGTCTCCATGTAAAAAGTTTTACTGCCGTTTAGAATAAGTCAGATAAAAGCTATCACCCTTTATGTCCTTCCGAACTCCCCTGGTGGTGAGTTGGATGCCAGCATAACCCCTCCCCCAGTTTTCTGCTGTGTCCACAGAACCCTTCACACACAGGCTGGGAGCACACCCCCTCCCCCAGTTTTCCGCTGTGCCCATAGACCCCTCACACACAGGCTTGGGACTCCTCTGTCTTCCCTACCCCTCCCCATTAAAAAAAAAAAAAAGGAAGGATTTAAAGAAAAATAGCTCCAGTTGTGTGAGGCCTACACACCGGGTACACAAGCCAGCCAGCGTGAACCGCGAACACCAATGGGGCCCTGGGTGGACGCTCCTGCCGCCTGGGCCGGGTGGGTAGAAGGAAAGATGCTGGTTTTTAAGGTGGGGAGGTGGGTCGTGTAGGTCTGGGATCCGGCAGCTTGGGGAATGGACACCCAGCACCCCAGCACTGGGGCTGAAGGGGGCTCTTCCTTCCCTTCCCCCACTCCGTATTTTTTTTTTTTCAAATTTATTTTGCCCAGGCGGGGATTGGCGACGGTCAAAAGGGAGCAGTTGGCACTGAATGTCACCCTGAAGGTAAAATGAAAGACAAAAGAGGAACGCATGCTTGCTTTTGCAGCGGCTGCGGCGGCGACGGAGGCAGGAGCAGCAGGATTTAAAGGGAAAAAAGAAATCACACGCACATACATACATCTATACACACCCAGAGGCGTCGATTATGCAAACGCAGTAATGCCATCAAATTCTGACAGTGCCGGGTAAATTTTTTTTTTTAAAAAAAAAATAATAGAGAGATATATTTATTTATTTATTTTTTTTTTAAAAAAGAGGGAGCCAAACGCATGCAAAGAGAAACGTGCACATACCACGCAACCACCCGAGGAGAACCTGGCAGCCTGTCTCCTCTTCTGCCAAGTTATCATTAAGAAAACAGGGAAGGCATCATGACGTCCTGGGTCACAGGGAGTGCGGACCGACGCTACCAAGAGCGAAGGGAGGCGCCTGGGCGCTCCGGCTAGCCGCGGGCGCAGCTCGGCCCCTCGCCGCCCGGCTGGGTGAGTGCTGCGCCGCTCGGGACACGGACCCCGGGGCCCACGCAGGGCCGCTGCGCGCGGGGACACAGCCTGGGGCCCGGCCCCGGCTGCCCGCCGGCCACCCGCCACCCCCTCGTCCCGCCGAGGTCGCGGGAGCCCAGCTCAAGGAGGCGTGTGTGAGATGTACGCTGTCCCTGCATGGGGGGGTCTGTAGACTTTCCTAAGCCAAAGCAACCGGGGCTGCTTCGGCTGCTTTGAAAAAAAAAAATTAAAAAAAAAAAAATCCCCGAGGACTCACCCGATTAACCTGCTGCAGTTCTGACCCTGCCAAAGGTAACTGCCCCATCCTTAACCATCAGCGTCTGGAGACAGACATTTGCGTCTGTGTTTGCAGTCCGGCTTGGAATCCGTATTGCTACCCCCTTCCCCCTTCACTTGCTTAGAGTCTCTTGGAGAAGAAAAAAAAAAAAAAAGAAAGAAAAGAAAGAAAGAAAGAAAAGAAAAAGAAAAAGGACACCCTCTCAATAACACACGCATAAGCAGTGCCCACCTCGAGTAGACTTTCCTGGCCCAGACTGCAAAACTGTCAGGTGTGTGCTAGAGACACAGATAAATTTGAATTGCTGTTAGATTCGTTCTTTCAACACCCCTCCCATCCCCCCTTCCTGCTTATAGACTTCAGTGCTTGGGAAAGTGTCAAAGACCTCGGGCAGAGTTAGGGAACCTGGACTGGAAGGAGATAGGGCGAAGGGGACATGGGGCAGGGGTGGCCGGGGCTGAAGGGGGTGTCCGGAGTTGGAGGGTGTTGCCATCGGGCAGTGCTGCTGTTGTGGTGCTGAGTGTCCCTCCTGTCCTCTAAGCCTTCCCCTCCTCTCCAGGCTTCCCAGTGCTTTCACCTTCCCCAGGGAGGAAGTCACCGAAGTTGTCTGGAGGTCACTGGACTAAGTGTTTCAAACTGCTTATCATACCTGGCCACCTTTTGAGTCTGCCAGAGCGCTTGCAGCAGAGAGCCCAGCACAGCCTCCCTTCCCCGCCCCCGGAATCCCCCCCCCCGCCCCCACTTTGGGTGAAAGGCGACCAAAGGCTCCCTTCCCCTCTTCTTCCCTTCAAGCAGAGAACCTGCTTCTAGATTCAACTCCTCCTCCTTCCAGGATCTTAAGGAGCGGTTCTGGAAAGGCCTGGAGCCCCCCTTTCTCCCCAAGGCAACTGCGACCAAGCTCAGCGCTGAGGGCTGACTATAAGTGTTTATTCATTGTGTTGCTTTTTGGGGTAGATTCTGAGTTGCCAAATAGGCCTATGACCTCTTGCTATTGTCAAATGCCCCTGCCGAGTATTTCAAAACCAGAAGCTCCTGCAGACTCCTGAAGTTGTGTTCCAGGGCAGCTGAATGGGTCCGGATAGTTTTGAGGAGAAACTCATTTGTTTCCCACACTGCCCAAAGACCAAATAGGGGATGGTGTTTGGAAAACACCCGAGTTCAGAAACACCCGAGTTCAGAAAGAGAGAGAGTCAGAAGTCTCTGAGGGAGGCTGGAAGGCAGGGCATTGAGCTTAGAGTGGCTTTAGGCTTGTGTTTGGCTTTGTATTCTCTTGTCCAGTAGATTTGATGCTATCAAACTGACTTGGCTAACCTGAGAAACAGTTCTGTCTTTCGACAGAGAGAGGGAAGTTTGAAGTGCTAGCAGGTCTGAGCTCAGCAATGGCAGAGATGTGGAAATGCTGATGGAGGTGACTTGACCTTGAAGGGGAGGCTTCCTTGCTTTGAGGAAGCAGGCTTCCACGATCTTTTGAACATTGATTCCTCTGCTACTATCTGTGCCTTTGTTATTTCGTCCTAAAGCAATTCTCCTAACTCTTTAAACTTGCATTATGTAGTATTAAATGTGTGTCTATTGTGAATGGCATCATGTTGCATGGACTGTCCATTGATGAGGGTGATGAGCATAGGGAAAAGATGGCTCCTTTCCCCTAGCAAATCAAAACCATTTAAGTCTTCTTGTATGGTATGTACTGAAACCTGCTGGTATTCTTTGCTCAACTGAATAGACTAGATCAATCGATTAGGATTTCATGTGTGTATGCACAGCTCAATTTATTCTGTGCAATTTTTCAAGAAATTAAAAGGTTACCAGAGAGTGCCATGTTCCCATCTCCAACTGAGCACCACTTATTACCGCAACAGTATTTCAATAGTAAGTGATCTTCAAGATCTTTCATCTTTCATTTTGAGCTCCAAATTTGACTCAGCATGAGTGTAGCAGCGCAGCAAGATAAGGGCTAACTAAGCTCGCAGACCACCCAAAAGCTCTCAGGAGCGTGTTTCAGAAAACAGTATCAGGGCAGCCTCCTTCACAGGGACCCTGTTCTCAGCTGGAGTGAGAATTTTGGCAAGAGCCTACCAGAGGTCATGGCTTATGTCTGTTGCTGATCTTCCTTGTGGCTTGTTTCTCCTACTCCTTCACCATGTTGAGCACTCAAGGCAAACGTTTTCGAGGTCCCCTGATATTTTCTATCAGACAAATCCCTGCATTCACCTGTCACGGGAAATGGAATTATTTAGAAGATTCTCCTTTTGTTTACAGATGTGGCGAGCGAGTAGTTTTGTTTATTATTTCTTTACTTACTTATTTACTTTGATGTCTTGTGGGCTCCAACCTGTTCATGGCAAACTCACTCATATTCCAGGAGGTCAAAGTGTGCTTCTGGAGTCTGAGCTGTGAAATCAGTTTCAGTTAGACATAGAAGAGAAGATTATCTGGTGAAAGGATTTTTATGAAACAAAGCAGGATATTTGTGTTTGTTTGGGAATTGTTGGAAAACTGTTGGAATAGAAAGCTTTTGAGGGAAAGCCACATTGATGAAGAAAAACACTGAAGAGATAGGTACTTTTGAATAATAGATTGGCTATGTAATGGTCAACCACAAGATAAAATTTTTACACAGTATTTTTATGGCTTAAATTGGCTGCAGTGTAAACCAAGCTTACTACTCTATTAAGTCATTATTCTCTTCAATTATTTAGCATTTCTGGCCAAGCTATCTTCTGTGGTCTTTTTTGTACACATCAGGAATGATGTGTATGGTAGTAATTGCTTGTTGTTAGTGTGAGGACTTTGCTTTGGAAGAAGGTTTAATTTTAACTTCTCGGGACAAATATTAGGAAGAATATACAGAGGAAAAGTAAGGTGATGGAAATAGTCTGAGTGCTGTGAAACAGGATAGTGACAGCAGTGAAATGTGCCTAATACAATCTGACTTATTCTCACTAAGGAACACTGATAGGAGCTGCCTCTCAGGTACCATGCATCTCGAAGGACTATATATCTCTCTATTTAAATGCAGATCTTTGGTTTTCTCCAGGGGACACTTGGCAAATCTTTCAATTGAAGCCCTGGTAGGGGAGAGGCAACTGAAAATTTCTCCAGGAACAATAGCATCTGTCATTTTGAAATAATGATTTCCAAGTATCACAATATTGTGATTCTTTTAAAAATTCATTTAAAATTACCTTCCTAAAGTAAAAAAAAAAAAAAAAAAACATACTGGGGCTTTTTGTGAAGAAGAATAAGAATAAGAATAAGAATAAGAATAAGAATAAGAATAAGAATAAGAAGAAGAAGAAGAAGAAGAAGAAGAAGAAGAAGAAGAAGAAGTCGTCATGTCTCTTAGGACTTTGTTGTTAGTTGGTTACAGCTCTGAAGTAGCATGGCTTTACAATTCAGGCTTTAGGTTAGCTTTGCCATCCAGTAGAGTGACTGGGCCTTCACCACAGGTTTAGCCATGTGTTCACGGGCTTTGGACTGCAGTTAGGGGTAGGGTAGCATAGAAAACTTTACCCACATCTCTCCCGCTTGCTTTTTGGTGATACTGGGGGAGAAACCCAGGGAATCCTAAATACCAGGCAAGAAGTCTACCACTGAGTTGCTTCCTGAGGCCACGGGTATTCCCCCAGAAAGTGAGCTTTCCTTTACTTACTTTGATCTCAGTTCACTAGTGGATGAGTTTGCAATCAGGGGGGCAAGGACAAGAAACCCAGGGGTCTTCTCTGAAGGGATGTTTGTAAAAGATCTCCCAGACTTTCAAAATAGATTGTTGGCCCACACATCTGAGACCTCTGATTCCTTAGATTCAGGAAAAATCTCCTTTAAAAAGTCTTTGAATGAACATTTGGGATGAGTTTTTGCTCCTGATAAAAGCTGCTTAGATGAGGTTTCAGCTCTCTGGGTCCTTATCACTTACATCAGACAGTTTTCTTGGAGATTAGAAATCCTTCAACACTCAACCCCGACTGCAGAACCTCCTCCTCATTTTATCTTCTCCACTGTATTGGTTATAGACCCAGCTTTTTCCTCCCTCAGGCATGCATACTGTACATACCACAGATGTGTTTGTAGCTTTGCACTGAGTGACACCTGTGGCTGTAGAATGGTCATAGAATTATGCATCGTTTTGGCTCGTTTCTATTCATATTCCTATGATGAAAAACCTTTTGCTCATTAAACTAAGTAATGATAATTACCACAAAATCAGGGATGAAGTCTTTGGAATTTCCGGGATGCTGGAGATTGGACGCAGAGCTGCTCTTTCAGCACGTCCACTCAGGTAAACAACCTTGATCAAACCTGGAAAAGGATGCTAAATCATGATTCACTTGGCTTGTGCCTCCAAGTTACAAATTATTTTATTTCCTTAGAAAACGTGCATTTCTAAAAATGATTTTAAAGTGCTTTGAATACCGACTCAAAATGTCAACATTATGTGAAGCAAAGCAAAATGTTTGAATTTCTACTTTTGTAGATATTTAAGAGGCTTTGTAAGCTGTGTTTCAAAATCTGTTTCCCATTTAAACTTGATCTCAGTCAGATATATCCAATTAATAAGGCTGATGTTATGATCATAGTAATTTATATTCACAAATACCTATTTTATTAGCACAGTTGTAGACTGTGAAACAAATTTCTATATCCAATAAATACTAACAAGAAAAATAACTAACATTTGTCTAGTGAGTGATAGTTTATACATTCCCCATAGCTCTTAGGAAGACTATTTATTGCCTATCTTAAGAAGGCAATCACTTTTTACATGTTATATGAAAATAGATTCTTTACTCTCCTGCTCTTCTTGTTTGCCTCCTTTTCTCCTTTAGTCTCTTCTTTTTATGACTTTTCTTTTCCCTTAATAATGTAAAACTCTTTTGGGGGACAGAGCATGCATAATTGCTTAACATATATGTCTCTTGAAAAGGGAGCAGGAACAAGCAGCCCCCACAGCTGGGGAATATAGATCTTCTGCGCAGCAGCGTTCTTGAGGAAAATGTTAGGTTGCAGAAATCATTTCATGCCCTGTATGTTTTCCAACATAAATCAGAGAGACTGTTAACAAGTTATAGCCCTTCTTAGAGACTGCAGCTCTCGTGCCACTGTAAACACAGCCTATATATTTTTCCAAGTTACTGCGTGTGGAGAGAAATCCAAAGTTGTCCATGTAGATGAGCCGGCCCTCCGTGAGGAGGAGCTCATCTTCTGCTTAGTAGTGACATTTGTTTTCTGAAGGTTGCAGAATTAGGCCATCACTGATGGTCCTTTGGACCAGTCACTCTCAGAGTCAGAAACTTGCTTTTTACAGATAATGTAGATGTGGCAGAATGCTGGTTGCCGTGGCGGGTCAGCAGCGGTGATGGGAAGCAGTCAGCGGTGGAGTCTGGTACCGGTTCATCAGAGTACAGTGGTGGACCTTTTGCTCTCTGCCGCTCAACCAAAGGGAGTAGACTAGATGGTCTCCATTTTTCTCTCCCTTTGAGTCTCCTTTAAGTGATTAAGAATAATAACGAATCAACCAAATGGGATGTTCTGTGCTGTTTTTCTAGCAATTATTTTTTCACATAGGACCACTTCCATGGCTATAAATGCTAGTGTGCAGAGTATATAACAGAGCTCAAGTGTATTGGCTTGGAATGGACACCACCATGGAACTTAGACATTCAGGTTTAAATGCAAGTGTTTTTGTTATATGCAGTACATCGTTTGTTCTAAATAGACTTTTTCTTTCATGTGCCAGTGTCCTAGGCCAGATCATATTAGCTGGGGTGAAATATTGTTTTATCAGTGACACCCCAAATGTAAAAATAGTTGTTTTATTGTGATACATGTGATACATGTGGCAGTATTCTTCATTGTCTATACATGATTACACATGGCTGAGCAATGTTTTTCAATGTGTAGACCTGGGGTGAGGATGTGTATGCATCAAGCTTTAAGACATGGCACAAGAATCTAGACTTTGAACAGGTAGATGGGAACTCTTACAGAGTGGCTGAAAGTTTTGAGAAACTTTCAGGCATTTTAGAGACTGACAGCAAAATAGGGGGTCTTTATTTTCTTTTGAAATAGTGAAACATTGCTAAGTATATGGCCTGTGATAAGATTTGGGTGCATTTGATTTTTTTGGGGGGTGGGGTGGGGCAGGAGGTGTTATTTGTTTGGTTTGTTTTGTTCACAGAAACTCATTAAAAGTAAGACTAAGGGAAAATGGATAGAGATAAATTTACTCAGTGAAGTCACAGGCCAAGATGTAAGAAAAGAAAAGGGGCAAGGCAATTGCAGGTAGAAAAGATGTGCATGCTTCAGTGCATGTGCATATGTGTGTGCGTGTGTGTGTGTGTGTGTGCGTGTGTGTGCTTGCCTGGTCTATTTTAACTGAGCTGTGGAATGTGAAGGGCCATGTGTGGTAGCTCATGCCTGTAATCTCAGAACTTGGAAAGTTGAAGCAGGAGGGTTGCCTCAAGCAAATATACAAACAAACAAAATCTCCCAAAGGACAAAGGAAATTAATGCAGAGAACCATTCTCTGTCTTCCCTTGAGGATACAATTCTTTGGAAAACACCTGGAATTGGGTTTCTAGTTCTCATTTTAGAATTTCTGCTAGGACACTCACAATTCTGTGTGATATTAGGAAATTATTAGTTCCCCGAACCTTTATCATTTGGGAAAATTTAACTGATTAAAGCACTGCCTCTCAAGATGGCTGTGAGGGTTGAAGGAGAATTAGGCCAACCTAATGTGACCAGGCCTGACCATTTAGATCTGATTTGAAAGAGAGTTAATCTCACTGCAGAACTTTTTTGTTGGTGCTTTTTTTGTTGGTACTTTTCTGGCTTCCTGTGGAGCAGGTAGCAAGGGAGGAAACAGGAAGTAACACAGAGGTGGGCAGCTGAAGGCAGCAGGCACTCCATAGGCAGGTGAGTCTAATACAGACAATACATCAGCAGCTTTATTTGCTTTCCTTCCCAGAGGGCTACTTCTTTTCCAAACAAACAAGTAAATGACTTCAGAAACAAACCAAGGTATTCAGAAATTGTTTTGTTTGTCTCAAGCATCACCTGTCATGTGTACTTATTCTGTAGCGTTGATATTAATCTGAAATTTATGCATTTTTGTGAAGGATACAGGAATTGATGTTTAGTGATAAATACTTATAAGCAGTGCTGTAAATTGCATTTGAAAAAAAATGTCTTTGTGGGTGTAAGATTGGAGGCGACAGATGGATCATCAGTTGACTCCAAGTGGAGGTGTGGTATACATACTTTTAGGGATAGTTTCATGAATGATTCACTGATATTAGCCTAGCCAATTTTGCCATTATAGATGAACTACATTCCAAAGTCTGTGGTGAAGGAATATGTCAAAAATTGTTCAAGAAATGGGCTGTTTGGACAGACAATGCATTTATAAACACAGATTCAGAGAAATATGTTTGGATTCTGCCTGAAATTGGGGCACCCTTAGCTGATTCTTAGATAATGATGGTCAGAATTCTATGCTCTGTGGCCTGTTAAACCAAGAATCTCAGTAAAACTAGAAATCAAAAGATGTCATGAGATCAACTCTGTGCTTGAAAGCCAGTTGCTGTTCATTTTTGTCAAAACTATGAGGTCCTCTGTCCTTGGTAGTTGTGTGCTAAACAGAAAAACAAAAGGCAGGAAGCTTAATTATGAATTTGGTGGCATGGGCTTTGATAGTCACATGATTATTTGTGAGTTGAAGATGACTTGTATGCCACCATGTATTGAAAGCTGTCTCTGAAGCTGGTCAGGTAACACAGCCAGCTCAGCTCAGATTTCTTTTCCATTTGGCAAAATGTATTGAGCATGCTGTACCTTTACCATCATGACAGCTCAGTTAGTAAGACAGCATAATTTTAAGAGAGAGTGTCTGCTCTAAGTCTCTGCTTTAACTGTTAAGGTAACAGCACTGAAGTTACCTGCTCAAGGGTATGGGTCCTAGGTTCCGTCCCTAGCATCACAAACAACAAACAAACAAACAAAACTCAGGTACAGTATGAGGAAGAATTGTATAAAATATGACCAAGTCACATAGATCCCTCAAGGAATGCTTGAGTTCCCCAGAGAGCCTCGTTGACATCCAGGCTTCAATCTGCTAGCTGTGTCCCATTTAAGATACGGTTTTCCCATTTATAAACTGGCTATAGTTTCATTTCACTCATATAGTTGTTGGAAGGGTCAAGTGAGAGGAAGGGTTTCCTTTAGTTTGTCTGTTCTGTTTGTACTGGAGATGGACCCGGAACATGACTCATGCCAGGCCACGGCTCTACCATCCAATTGCCCCCCCAGCCCTGGGATTTGGAGATAGGGGCTGCAGAGATGGCAGGGAGAGAGGAAGGAAGACTTGACTCTTAGAGACCCGTGCTTGGAGGGAAGGTCCCATGTTGTGATTGACTTTGTGCCCATGGTGTCTGGCACCATGCCTGGCTGTGAACAGAGGCCCAGTAAATGTTTGTGAATGCGTGGTGAGTGCCAAGCTCTTCAGTCCATCCCTAACATATGTTAGCCTTTAAATCTTCACAAAAATCTTGAACGGTGGCGAGATTGCATTCCTTTCACAGATGAAAAACAATTAAAAAAAAAAGACAACAAACATGAATATTGTGAGCAACTGTTGCTCTTGTGTGGGTGGATCGGTAGTCAGGAAAGAAGTTAAACTGGATATCATAGCTGACTTGATTGGTGACATGGGCTGGCTTGCACACAGGCTTGTGTGGCTATTGCTTCTAGACTGCAGTGGGGCTGATGTGTGAAAAGAAGACCTCACATGGTCCACCATTTCCCGGTCAGCTCCTAGGCCAGCCTTCAGACAAGGAGAGCGGCAGTGCCCCGAGCTGCTTGCCACGTTTCCTGTGGCCCTGTGAGGAGGCCAGCTGTGCTTTCCACTCTCCGAAGGAAGATGGGGCATGTCGAAAAATGCTTTTCCATAGGCCATCATGTAGTCACTCACAGAGCGGGAGAGACAGGCAAGGAAGCATGTGCTTCAGTGTTCAGTGACTTGGATTAAGTTGGCTCTTGGCCACTGCCTACCCCCTGTGATGGTCCCTGTCACTGTCCCTTATGCTTCTTTTCTTTTTACTCATGGAGGGCCAAAGTGAGTAAAAGCTCCTGCCGAGAAGTCTGGTGACTGGTTTTTGATCCTTGGAACACACATGCTGGGATGATAGAATTGACCTCTGACCTCCATATACACACCCCACCCATACCTAAAGCAGAATGGGATGGAATAAAAGAACTAAGGACACCTTTCATTCACGGATATTAGTCTCCATGCTTTGTCTATCCCGTATTCGGATTGATAGATGAGAAGGTGGTTCCCGCACTGTTGGGCAAGACCTGTATTCACTAGCTTACCTGTTCTTGGAGCCCCACTGTCTGCCAGGAAGTGAGGTCGCTTGGAGTTGTGTTCTGCAGTCACCTCCAGCTTGTCTCCACAACATAGTGGTAAAATCCCCTCCCCTCAGTTGGTACAGTATGGATTTTGGTATGAAAGGACTTGCTCCCGCACTGTTCTCTCTCCCCAGTTCACCTCACAGGAACATCCTGGGAGTCCCAGACGAAGGGGGAGAGAAAAAGTCAGAGGCAAGCACACTGGATTAAGGATCTACAGAGATGGCTCAGTCAGGAAAGTGCCTTCCGTGCAAGTATGGGGACCTGGGCTCCAACGCCCAACACGCTAGTACAAAGCCAGAGACAAACCACATAGCTGCAACCTCAGTGCTAGGGACGAAAAGAAGGGGAATTTCCGAGGGGTGTGTGGCCAGTCGCTCTCACCAGTCATGGAGCTCCAGGCTCAGTGAGAGACAACCTTGTCTCAAAAAAAGATGGTGTAGAGTGATTGAGGAAGACACTGGACATTTATTTCTGACCTCTGTGCATACACGCACACCCAGACGTGTACACGCACACACCCCTGTAAACGCACACACATGCTGGGAGCATGCACAAACACATACGCACAAGCACTAATTGGGCTAACTGCCATCATAGTTCTGTTAGCCTATAGGGCATGGTGGGTGAGGGCAGCCGAAACAGAAGCGATGTCTAAGCTAAGTGCAGGGAGTGTCTTGCACTGTGCCACTGCTGGCAGGTGCCAGGCTTTTGCTAGCTGGGTGCTGTGCTGAGACATGGAGATGAGACCTGGCGGTGGGAAGTCTCTTTCCACACTCCTCCCTGACCTGTGCTGGAGTCCGCTGGGGTGAATTGTGTGAAGTTGTCAAAGGTTGCTCTGCTCTCCAGCACTTGGCACCAGCTCCGCTGAAATGTGATACCATTGGTTTTCAGTAAAGGTTCCTTTCTGCAGGGCTGCAAACACAGCTCAGCTGCTACCCCATCCACACAGCCCGGGAGCAGACGGAGCAGCACCTTCCCAGCAGCCTTTTGAACCCGACACTCTCCTAGATCCCTCTCCACACAGGAAGTTTCCTCTCTGTTGTCAGATTTAGCACCAGGCTCCTGTCATCAGATCCGAGCAGGCTCCCTGCTGCACAGTACAGAGGCTTGCTTAAGACATTTGTCCTTGAAACTGCACCAAAGTCTTGGAAGAGCCCAGAACGTGTGAGTATGTATGATTTAGGCAGCACTAGGACAAGGCAGAGCTGCAATCAACCATTATACAATATCCGATTAGCAGTACAGGAGGGATTTTTCCCACCTTATGTTACATTCAGTTTCAGTTCGTTCTGAGGAAACAGATCAATTGTGGCCTCTGATACTGTGACTTTGCAGCAGACGGGGGGTTGTAATACCTTCGCTTTAGCTATTTGCCCTTCTCATTTAGCACATAGATGCGGCTCATGGGCCAATTATTGTGGGCATTAAACTATACAACTCCTCAATTTTTATTAGGGCCGATAATTATTGCTCTTGTCCATCCTGAGAAACAAGTTAGCTTTGGGGGAATGCTTTTAAAGAATTAACTACATAAATTCATAGACAATGGAATGAGTTTGTAGTGTGCTTGCTCTCATAAACTACTAGTTTGCAGTTATAATTTACTCATAGTATATTCCTCTGAGGTTTGATTTTAATTGAATCCTACTCAGTGTTTGTCTGGTGTTTGACGGTCCTGTATGCATCTGTTTACTTTGCTGGGATTGCAGTCTGCTTAATGCTGTGTTTTGATTCCGAGGGCTACCAGGTGAAGGAAATGTGCAGGCTCTGGGGGAGGGTTGGTGGCTTTGTTTGTTCAGGGTGGTCGTTTTACCTGGGAAAAGCCTTTTAGGTCCCAACCTGACCTGCTGTCAGAGGAGGGACCACAGGCTTAACGCCACTAGGCTCTGGGTTGTCTCTCAGCCTGCCCACTTTTGGAACTCCAGCCCATAAAAGCTGGTGCCCCCTTTCTATCAATTTTTAATCTGCAACATTATTATAAGATTAATTTCTCTCAGATTAGCCTGATTGATAGCTGGATTGTGGTTACTTAAGAGCCTGCTCCCTGGAACCCGCAGCCCAGATGCATTCCATTTAACTAGTGAATGTAAAAACGGGTAACCATGGAGTCGGCCACCACTAACTGGCTGTGCGGTGGCTTGTTGTAAACAATACAAATGAGCCGGGAGAGCAGGGGCAACCAGACATGAAATGATTTTAATAGAAATTACGGTAAAAGGTCATGTGATTTGGGATCCGCTTCTGTTCAATTTTAAAGGGAAAGTCTGTTTTTTCTCTCCCCCTTCCCCCCTTGCCTAGTTCTAACCCACTAGAGTAGGTATCACCTTGAACTTGGTGGGCCGCACTCTGGACTTTCACAGACAGAGGTGGCCCGTGCGGTGTGGGTGAATTGTGAGGACTTGTGGGTTTTCAGTGGTAAGTACGTTCGTTTTAGAAGCAGAAGAGACAAGAAGAGGGCCGAGTATGTGGGGCTTTTAGGGAAGGTCGCGCTCACTGGCCACTGGGAGTCCTCTGGACTAGATGGAACAGGATCATAGGTCGCCCCATTCTTTTCCTTTTAAGTGGCATATCTGTCTTGTTGCTTCTTCCTGGTTCTCCGGATTAATCTGTAACCTTGGTCTTTTTTGAAAAATGTTATTTGCTTTCAAATAAACTTTGGCAGTACAGTGGTGAGCACAAGGAGGCTTGTGGGAGGAGCAGTCCTGGGTCTAAAGCCTCAGGGGGTTGTTTTGCGTGTTTGTTCTTTTAATGCATCCAGACCTTTTCTGGATCCTCAGAGGGCCAGGTCTCATAATGACATGTGCATGTCTCTGGAAGGGATGGTGAGTGGATGTGGAAATGACGGTCTTTATAAATTTACTTTCAACTTAACAACAACAAATGAACAAACTGTACCCATGTTAGGTACTAACTCATGGTTAGTTTGGTGAATTGTGTGCAGCTGTGCTTGTAAGCAGAGACAAGCCGAGAAATCTGGTTGACCGCTTTGAGGGGCTGTGGGATTCTCAGGGGTCAGCTATGCCCTTGTTCAGATTTGGAGGTGGACCTTGTCACACACAGTGTGCAGGAATGGGGCACGCTCTCAGTCCAAACCTTCACGGATACTTTTTGCCAAGGACTCATAGACATGTTTGTCTTAAAGTGAAAGAGAGCAGAATGGGTGTTTTGGGCCATGCTTCTGTTCCCTCCTCGGTTGGTTGTATAAATGATCACATAATACGGAGATGAAAGATAACGATGTGTTTGTATTTTGCTTCCTTTTGATATATAGATTCTTTTGACTAGCTAGATAATTGAACACCCTTTGAGGTCATGCCGAGTTGTATAGACTTCAGGTGTATCTTTTCCTCTTAGTATCACTGAAGTAGAACCAATCAAGCCATGGAGACTGTGATCTGGGAGTGCAGGGAGAGCTAAAGGCACTGGCCCCTCCATCTGCTCTCAAGATTTTATCTAGCAAAGTGTCCAGATCGGAAGCGCTTCGTGTTAACGTTGTACTTGTACTTATGAGTGGTGGTTGCTCTTAGAATTCGTGGTTTAAAGATGCTGGGGTGTCTCAGTGACACTTAAGCTCATCAGTTCTTCCGAATGTCCTGGCGGAGGATGCGGGGCTAAGTTTCGCTCAGTACTGCAATACCAGCTGTGCCTCTCAAAAGGTGATGGAACTCAGGTAATTCATGGATGTTGGGGGAGGGGAATTTCAAGCCCACGATGAGAGTATCATGTCAGAGACAGGTTTGGGGCAAGTGTGGTAAAAGTACAGTTCCTAATGTTTCCTCTCCTTGGCTCCCTAAGCTGAAGGACACAACTGAAAGTGTCACCCAAGGCTACATAGAAGAAGGCACAGTGTGTGGAGAAGTGTGTGGAGTCTCTGCTTTTGGCTGAACAATCTTAGGATTTCGTGTAAGCCGACTTCATCTCTCTGACCTTTGTATCCTCATTAATAGATGGAGGGCATTCATGCACGCCAGTGATGACTGAGAAAGCGAAAGGAGATAACGCATAGAAAATGTTCAGCACCCTATCTGGCACAGTATGTGCTCAATAAAGTATTGCTGGTTTCATTGTTTATTTTGATTGGAAAAAATGCATAGTTAAGTAGAGTCCTGCTGTGTGCTGGACAGGGAAGGACAGGACATCTCAACCTGACCCTGCAGTCAAGCAACTGTGTATACTGCACTGTAGATTATTTTACACATTTTATTCAAAGCTGAGATGGTATTGTCCATTTTATTTTCATGCAAAATTATTTTAAAAGGTCAATTAAGTTTTTAAAATTTCTTCTTGCAGATTAGGACTTCTGATACTGTGGGTGTTGAGACCCTGTAGAGAATCCCATTGCTAAAGTCGAGGGCAAAAGAACATTCAGAACTAAGACATTTAATTTCATGTGTGACACTATTGCTAGAGTTGAGCGCACACACATAGAGTAATGATAAATAAAACAAAATTTAGAAAGAGATAATTACCCTAATCATAAGAGTTTAAACCCTAGTGCTCCTTAGTTGACCACCAAGGTTGTCATTTATATGAAAAACCAGTAGCAGCATGTCTGTTGACACAGGGCTTACACTGTCAAGGAGATAGTTCTTGAAATCCTGTTTATCTCTCTTTTGACCTTTGTCCTTGTGGCATAAAGGTCATATTCCTTCAGTCTCCTCCCCGGTTTTGTTCTTTCCATTTCTTCGCCTTTCTTTTCCCTTTTCTTCATTCTGTACTCTCTCTGCTACATTTCATTTCTTCTTCTTCTTCTTTTCTTTTTTCTTTTTCTTTTTTTTTTTCTTTTTTTTGTATGAATCAGAGAGCTTTTGGAAAAGAGGGACAGGAGACCCGAAGTCTTTTGATGCCAGCTCTGGTTTTATAAATGGAAACTTTTAGTGGAGTCAGAAAAATCTGTTTTTCTTTCTCCCACTATTGAACCGGAGAGCCACATCTGAAGTGACCTACAGACCCCAGGGAAGCCTTGCACAGGAACTATTTGTTGATTCATTGATTAAACACCATGGAGAGAGGGGCCATCAGGCATGGAGATCCCCTCAGTAGTGAAGGCTTTGAAACCCCACACTGCTGTGTGCAGTGGGATGGCTTCCCTGTGACCTTCCAACGACTAATCTCCTTTAAGAACTGAATCAAAGCAGTTAAGGGATTTTGTCAGATGGATTTTGTCTACAGTTGGGTTTTTGGCAGTTTCATGTAGAAAGCAATACATTCTCCATGAAAATACGAATCTCTCTCTCTCTCTTTTTACCCCAAGAAAGGAATGAAAACAGATTGCCAGCAGAGATCTCTAGAGAGGAGCTCTTGTTTACCCATGACACTGTTCGGGCGGGGACAGCTGCGAGGCGGCCGTCTCTCTCACGCTTCCCTGCCAGCCTTTTCCTTACCTACCCTTGCCTCAGTCCTGCCACCAAGTGAAACCAGTTCAGCAAACCCTTTCTAGGATCTTTTCTGGTTAGAATAGAGGATGATAGCGTTCCATTGAGTTATTGTATTTTTTTCAAAAATCATAAAGCATACAAGGCAGGAGCTGAAAGTGCTTCATTTGCTTCAATACACAGGTTGTTCAAGGTCATGAAACTTGTGAGTGTGAAGTCAGGAAAGAAGTTCAGAGGTCTTGTTCCTGTTGGCACATTTGTGAGAGTCCTGCCTTGTAGTGTAATAGAGTGGAGAGAGAGAGAGAGAGAGAGAGAGAGAGAGAGAGAGAGACCAGGAAAGAATTATGAGAGTGTAGGTTAAATTGTAAAGCTGTGCTCTAAACACCCTGTGACCTTGAGGAAGACAGTTAACCAGTCAGGGCTGTGTTCTTCTTTGCTGAGAAACTGAGATAGGAGTTCGTGTAATGTCCACATAGTAAGTCTGCTGTGAGTGTTAAACAGGATTACCTGTGTTAAATGCGAGTCCTTTACCTGGCATGAAAGGTTGCAGCAAATTTTAATTATCAGTCTTTACCCTTTTGAAATGGATGGTGGAGTTGTGTGTGGTAGAAATAGAAGCAAATGATTTTAAGTGTGCATCTAGAATGGGGACGTGCCAGCAGTTTTTAACATTTCATTGTATTGTAGCACATATAGGAAATATATGTGAAAGTTGCTGTTTGCTTGGCACAGTGCCATCCATGCAGATGATGACAAACATGTTGATGTTGATGGGTGATGCCCAGGGCTCTAAGAGGATCTTTAGCTTGGCTGCACTGGTTTCTTCTTTATACAAGGGAAGGAATCAGAATATTGGTGACAAAGAGCAAGTAGTGTCATTTAAACAAGAGGAACATGCTCAGTAGACTCCAGTACTTTGTTGTTGATAATTAGTGTTGAAGGTGTTATCCTACGTGATCTTCTTGATCTCAGAGGATCCTTTGCAACACATCCGTGGAACTACACTCCATGTTGATGTTCTGTGATGAGGTAGCTGATCGACTGACCCACTCTTTCTTTTCTTATCCTGGGTTGGGATCATAAGGCCAGCTCCTTTGTAGGATTGTGGTGAGGATGAAGTTAATGAGTGCAGGGTCTAAGAAAAGTGTCTGACTCACATTGAGAGCTCAGTCAATATAAGTGACAATTAGATTTTTGTTAAACACTGTTTGGTAGAGAAGTGTCTTACGTTGTGAGTCTTCTCCCAATGTTCATTCTTTGTATTATCCACAATGTTAAAAATATCTGACACTGATTTTTAGTTTGACTATGATAGTGGCTCTTCTTTCTTGTGCCATTTGAAACGCACTATGCCACATGTAGTATCTAACTGATCCAACTGTCTCATTATTCTTATGTGATAGATATTTTCATCTCTATCTTGTAAATGAGAATAGGAAGCCTCCAAGAGGTGTTGGCATTTGCCCACACCCACAGCTAATGAAGACAGGGTGGGGCTTGCGTTTATTGTCTTCCTGATGTGTGTATGCATTTTGCCCCACTCAGCTGGGGACAGTTTGTAGGACTTTTCTTTCCTTCAGAAAAAGTAGAAAAATAGATCGCCTGGAATAAAAGATGAGAAATAAGAGGAAGATGGAGGGAAGAGAGAGACAGAGAGGCTCATTTTATACTTAAATCTAGGGTCATCTCACTTTAACCCATTTTTTAAGCATTATTTAGTCAGAAGCAGAGCAAAATAGTAGCTTTGAGACTTGCATCATGACAGTGTAACCTTTGGATCTGGAACAATCTATAGTATGCTATAAGAGTTTCATGCAAAAGAAAAAATAAACATAAAAGGGGAAGAAATCCAGTTACACCAGCATGAGGTAAATAACCATCTTCACACACCTTAACATGCTAACACTGGTTGGGGTGGGGAGGAGAGACTAAAATCCTGTTATTCTCACAGCTTAGGCACAGATCAGGTTAGTATTCACAGAGAACACCATGCATTCAGTGTGGTCTGATCCTTTTTGATTAAAGGAGCCCCCTCTCTAAACTATTCTCGAAAGGTTTTCTGAGAGGACCTGGAAAGATGGCTTGTTGGTTAAGAGCAGTGGCGGCTCTGCCAGTGGCCCTGGGTTCAATTCCCAGCACCCATATGGCAGTTTACAACTGTGTATTATTCCAGTTTGAGGGAATCCTACATCCTCATA
Source organism: Psammomys obesus (assembly GCF_907164565.1). Taxonomy (NCBI): domain Eukaryota; kingdom Metazoa; phylum Chordata; class Mammalia; order Rodentia; family Muridae; genus Psammomys; species Psammomys obesus. The sequence goes on along the minus strand of NW_026590859.1, from coordinate 6,791,565 downwards.
TAGACATACACGCAGGTAAAACACCAATACACATTAAGTACAGAAAATATCAAAAAAAGATTTTTTTTTTTTGAGCTAAACAAGCCACGTTTTCTTCCCAACATCCTACATTAGGAAACTGAGCCACATGACTTCCTATGTAGGCAGGGAAGCTGTCCTCAACATTCTGACACCAGAGAAAGCCTCTTGTCTCATCCAAGTGTTGTGATTGTGATGTCATTGGCTTGTACAGACTGTAGAACACAGATAGAGGAGAGTTACACACTCCTAGGTGTGCAGTAAGGCTCTTGCTGAGGTAGAATGTAGCCCTTGCCTACAGGCTTGTGGCAACCTTCGAGCTGGCAAGGCCATCGCCACGTCTCTGAGGAGCAATGGAAGGCTCTGGCTCCTATTGTTTTGTAGAACGAAGGCTGGGTGCTGGAGAGAGTACTGTGCCATCTTGTGCCGTAGCCTCCTGGGGCCCGCCGGGTGCTATGGCATTCTCCCCAGATGGCCACCCGTGGCTCTTGTGATGTGACACTGGCACTCTGTCTGTGGAGCAGATGGGGTTTACTTGCAAGTGGTACTTCCTTCTCTGCATGCTCATTTTGAAGATGGAGGTTGGTGAAGTACAGGAGGCCAAAAGCAATAGTATGCCAAACTTTTGTGTCAGAAATGAAATACGATCCAAGGTAGACTGGAAAAAAGGGAATGCAAAATCCTCCGAATTCCCAAGGTCACTGTCAAGGTCAGACTACTTAAGACAGTTTGGATGTTATAGAATTGAGGCTATGGTCAGGGGCTCACAGTCCTTCTCTGGGAAAATCTCAGGCCCAGTGTTCAGTGTTTTACGGGCTGGAGGTGAGGAGCAGGGATTGAACAAAGGAGGAAGCCATGACTTTGCCTTTCCCTTTCCAAGGTCACGGAACCGTTTGACTACCCTTGGACAGCAGTCAGAGTGAATGCTTGTTGCTTCAATAGTTGCCTTTGTATTGCTTCAAGTACAACAATAAGTAAAACAACAAAATGACTGTTTCTCTAAATATAAATATTTCTTCCAATAATGCATGGTTCTTATGTTGTGACTGTTTTGAAGCCACAAATTATCATTTTCCTTTTACAGCTGAGTTAGCTTTACATGATGGCTTGTTCAAAATAAGTTTGTTAAAAAACAATACTAGCAACTGGCTCTCTTACTATCTAGATCTGGGTTGATCCTATTTTACAGAATCTTCAACCTGGAAGAAGTTTGATAAAAGGTAGGACTAGTGACTGAGCATGAAAAGGACTGAGAAGGGAGAAAGGCCCCAGAGAAATGTAGGAAGAAAACATTTGCAGGGTCCCTGCATACTGAATACAGTAGCCAAGGCTGCAAGAAAGCACCAAGTCACGCTTTATCCTCCATGGGAAAGCAACATCAGGGGCTGGAGAGCTGGACCAGTGGTTTAGAGCCGTTGCTGCTTGGACTGAGGTTCTGTCTCCTGTGTTCACATCATGGGCTTATACTGGCCTGTGACTCCATTTCCAGGGAAATTGACACCTCCCTCAGACCTCCTCAGGTACCTGTGCTCATGCACATAAACCGCCCCTCCCCCAACATGTCCACAAAACAGTAAAAATAAACCTTAGAAAGAATGGAAAGTCAGAATGGGGTGGGAGGATAGGAAGGCAGGGGAATGGAGCAGGGAGGAGTCATTGCCCTGTGAAGGATTTCCCAAGACGCCTGTCTCTTCTTCTGTCAGTTCCCAGTACCCTTCTATTTATGAGGTCATGCAGAACAGAGACATAATCTATTCTCACATGGACTCAGGCCACTGGAAGGAAGAGAAATGTGTTTGTGTTTATCAGCTCAAATCTTGTTTAGTTCCAGGCCCACCTGCTTTCCTATGCAATAGAGTGTCCCTGTCATTGACGTCATCTTAAAGAGAACCAAGAAAGTGTTAGATGATGCAATATTCCTTAAACTAGTACCTTTAATTAAAAGAAAATCCACTGCTCTATACTCAGTTGGAATATGGGTACCTGTTTATTATTTGTTTTGCTTTGGAATTTAGCTTTATTAGTTACATGGCTATGGGAAGGTGAAATGAGTGTGTGTTTTCTCCCCTGTAAGCTTTGATGACTATCAAGTAAATAAATCCCAATACATCTGTTTATACTTTAGGGTGGATTTCTTGACCTAGCATTATGCTAAGACCATGACAAAGAAACTGTGTCTTTTGATAATAGCTCTGAAATCTTCGAGTTGATCTACTGTAGTCAGCATTTGACTATAGATTCCCGGTTGAAAGTCCACTGTAGCCATCAGAATGCTTCAAAAGAGCTGTATGTTACTGGCAGATGGAATAAGCTGGTGTCCTGTGGATGTCAACTTGGTACCTCTGAGCCATCATTAACCAGTAGCGGCTATCACAAAATACTGTATTGCCTTTAGGATATCAAACGATGACTTAGGCTGTACAAGGAGAATGTATTTAGTGGATGCATGCTTAGGAGCAAAGGAAGTGTTTGGTCACCTTCGGGTTGCTTCCATGCTAGGCATTTGCTGTGTAGTTCTCGTCAGCACGTTGCCAAGTAATCTAATTTTAAAAAAGATTCACTTTGCTACTCCTACCAATTAGAGGAGAACACTGTGTACACCTGTTTGGTTTGTTGCATGGGCACAGTATACAGCAAAGGTAACAGATAGAAGATCAATTCTTATTTATCTCAGAGTTCCAAGCTTTTGAGGCTGTACTATGGAAACTTTGTAATTATTGTGGGTAATCTTGCAGAAAATTAAATGTTGAGTTTGCATATATGGAGAAGTGTGGACTATTTCGCTCACCATAGCTTGTTAGAGCTAAACATCTCATTGACCCTGCCAGGCTGTGGGTTCCACTTACTGCTAGTAAAATGCTATTTGTGGTGTAAGTCAGATATGTTGCAGGGCAAACACCTCATGCCTCAGGCATGATTTACAGCCCTTGTGTGCTTGCTCCAAAATGAATTCTGACCAGTAGTTCTGAGCCCAAGATAATTTCCCTTCAAGAGACATTTGAAAGTATCTTGACAATTCAGATTATGTTTGGACAGAAAGTTTTGCTGTTAACTAGTGAGTGGAGTCTCAGGGATGCTTAAGACATCATGTAGTGAATAGGCAGCACCCCCAAAAACAGGCACCCCGATGAGTTATCAGTCCTCAAGTATTGCTAATGTCAGGACCAAGAGGCCCTGCTTTAGACCCATGCAGAATTTAAAAAAAAAAGCCAAGAAGAAGTAGGCAACTAGAATAAATTTAGGTTTGTAAGATGGTTGGCTTCATTATTATGACTTCTCCCCATAGACCGTAGAAGAGACATGGAAACTTCTATACACTCCAAACAAGCCACATACTCTACAAATGTTGAAAACACAGTATGTGTCTCATGGCTAAGAGAGCTGCCTACTGCAGCAGTCACAGTTTAAAAGGCTTCAAATTCTGAGAACTTCCTGAATGTGGCAGACACTGTTCGAAGTCTTTGTGTTTATGTCAATTCATCTAAGCCTCAGAACCTCTTCACAGCAGAGATACAGTGGCTGTACCTTCACTCCTGTAGCCTGCACGACGATAATTAGCTCCTGGCAGGAAGCATAAGGAATGGGGTAGTGATGGCAGAGTATCTGGAAATAGGGAAGGTTTGTTTTCTTAAATGTCCTAGTCGTTCAAGCTTTTATTCTATGGGGCTATTATTACAGAAGTGTTTCTCTGGGACAGAAGGGATCCTATCATAGAGTAGGCTTATGCTTGCTTCTAGAGAGAGGAGGGAGAAAGCTTATGTAACACTGTGTGGTCCAGTTCGGTGAGGACCCCATGCCTGCCTGTCTTTTCTTCTCCCATGGTGATCATTGGCTGAACTAGTTTTCAGACTGTATGTAAATGACACAGAGTGAGTATCCTTTCAGCCCAGCCTTGTAGAGATGAGGTAGCCCTTCCCACCTGTGACTGTCCTCTTCAAGCTGGCTGTGCTTATAGAGGGGGTATGGTGGTTCCCTCTTAAGATATCACCATAGTAATACTGAGTTCAAGCTCACTTAAGTTTGAAATAAAAATAAAATTTCTCTAAGCAAGCCTCTTGGGCTTTTCTTCAACTATACATTTAACAATGGGCTTTCCTCCTGGAAATGCCACAAGGGAAGTCGTATTCCCAGTGGAGATTTTTGTCTGGAAGCTTCTAGGAGCTGGAATCTGCTGCCTTCACCAGGAGTTTAGAAGTATAGTGAATTAGTTTTTTCATGGCTAGGTATTTTACCTACGTCAATTTGGTCTTTTTGTATTAAAGCTAAGTTGCCATCAAAACCTGGAAAGGACAATATCACAAATCACTAGAAATACATCAACGTTCTAAGCAGCGGAATGTATTGGGAACAATGCATACCCTGGACAATTTATCTCTGTAGTGGCTGCTTAGACCCCTCTACCTTTTCCTCAGCATAAAAGGACTTCTGCTTGAAGAACGGTGAGTCCCCGGACCCAGAACCTGAGATAGGAAAATGGCATCCCATACTCGTTTTCATGGCAGGATGAAAGGCCCGAGAGAGGAGAGAGAGCTCAGTTGGTAAGGTGTAGTCGTGCAAACACAAGGACCTGAGTTAGCTCACCTGGACCTACACTGCACAGTCTAGTGTGGTAGCCTGCACTTGCAGTCTCCGCCCTGGGGAAATGAAGCCTGGAGCATCCCTGAGCAGCAGCAAGCTCTCCTAGCCGACCAGGTGAGCGCCAGGTTAAGACAGGTCATCTTTCAAAAACCAAGTATATGATTCCTAAGAAATGACATCCAAGGATGACTTCTGACTAACATAGACATGTGCACACATGAACACACACACTGAAAGAGGCAGACAGAGACAGACATACAGACAACAGAACACACAAGAGAGTAGGATTGATGTCACGAGGCTTCCTGGAAGATTTATGCTGAGTCTGACCTAGACGGGGTAGACCTGAGAGTTGGCCAGAGGTTAAATGGACGGCCATCATGTGTTGACCTTTGGGAGGTCCTCCGTGTGTAAAGGCTGACCGCCTTGGATGAAGTAGCTTGGCATTGCTCAGCCTCAGTTCCTGTGGCTGGCTATAACTTAGGCTTTGAAGATTGCATGACGTAAAGCACACGAAGAGAGAAGTTACGGTGGTCGCTGCTGGGTTGCATTCTGAGAAGCTTGACTTGCACATTCTCCTTCTATAAGGCATGTCTGGGGACTACAAACCTGGGGCTTCCTGGGCACGTGTTAGAACGCCATGCCGATGGAGGTAGCTCAGCAGGTCAGGTGCTCACTGCACAAATGTAAAGGCCCGAGTTTGGATCTCAGCACACAGAGAGCCAGGTGTGGCAGTGCACATCTTCAGCCTCAGTGCTGGGGACAGGCTGGGACAAGTGGGTTCCAGTGGATTGCTGGTCATGCGTTCCAGCCCAAAGGGCATGCTCAAGGGTCAGTGGGAGATGCCCCACCTAGAGAGTTGGAAGAATATGCCCAGTCCTGACCTCTGGCCTCCACGCACCTGCTCATGGGCGCTTGTACCCCTGCACACATGTGAATACACAACACACACAAGTGCAAAATTCAGAAAAAGCAAAGACTAGGTCAAGGCTAGTCACTCTGGAAAGAGCGCCATGGTCTGGGAGTTATGTACTCCAAAGTTGGAGGATCCCTTTTTGCACCCTGAGGTGCTCCTTTTCTACAGCCATAGAGCAGGCTCTAGGGACTCTTAGTTCCCCTTCTGGAAGGTTCTTCGGGCTCCCATGGAGTCGGAATCTGAGCCTGTTAACCTGCTCTCCCCGTTTCTGCTTTTTATGGTGGGCCCCACGTGGTTGGGCAGCCTAAATGATGTGATAATGAGGATGGGCTAAAGGTCACAGGATTGTTAACATGTGTGAGGAGATTGTAGGCTTAGCCTACCAGGCGAGGGAAAGGCTAGTACACCAACTGTAGGCACACTTCAAAGCGTGTAGCTAGTTTGCTGTGCTAACTTAATTATCTGGCTATTGATATCTTTGAAGAGCATATCTATACCATGGATACGGTTACTTCACAGCAGGAGATAGCAGAAGGTAGCTTGCTCTCTTGCCAACTTCCTAAAACGCTTTTCAGAGTCATCTGGGTTGCATAGTCCTCTCTTGGATTAAATATAAAAATAACCCTGTACAGCATATCCATACTCTTTCCCTGTCTGCTGAAACAGCAATCTCCTATGCTTTTTCTAGAACCCATTAAAGAGGGAAGAGGAGAGGAGGGGGTAACAGTATCCAAAAACCCCAGAGCCCCAGAGCAGATACTCTTTCTCCCAGGACTGATCCCACAGATGGATCTCAGCAGAGGGAGACGTAGGTGGTGGCACCTCCGCTGCCTTTTGATTACAGGTTGATGAAGTGGAGTGAACTTTATCCTTATTTTTATTGTTCTTCCTTTTCTTTCTGGCTGCATTAGATTTATTGGCATCTCTACCAGAAACCTGCAAGGGAAAGAAATACAACCCAAACCAGGTGATGTTTTCATTTCTAAGCCATAAAAGTGTTTGATGTTAAGAAACACTTGAAGCTATACACTGAAGGGAGGGATTTGTCTTCACCCAGTTTTTGCTGATCCAAACCAGCCTTGTTCCTGTTTGCAGTACTGGCTACAAAGGCTTTACAGAGAGAAGGACTTTCACTTCTGGCCTTTGGCTTCAGCCCTTGAGAACTGAATCCACTAAGAGTTGCTTTACTATATTATTGGCCTCTTGTAGGGAGTATTGTGTGTGTGTGTGTGTGTGTGTGTGTGTGTGTGTGTCTTTTGTGATGTCTTATGGGCATGAATTTGAAGCATCTGGTTCTGCTGATTTCCTGTGTCTGTGTGTGTCTGTGTATCTGTGTAGATGTGTGTATATATCCATAAACACATGTAAACATGTGTGTACCTGTGTACATATGTGTGTTTGTCTGTGTACAGGTGTTAACAACCTCAGATATACTTCCTCAGTGCCATGCATCTTGGCTTTTGAGACAAGAGTCTTTCACTGGCCTGGAACTTGCCAGGTATGCTAGGTTATGTGGCCTGTGAGTGCCAAGGGGTCGCCCCATCTCTGCCTTTCCAGCACTAGGATTATAAGAGTGCTCTACCTACCTTCTTCTAACTTGGGTTCTAGGGGATCAAACTCAGGGGCTTATGCTTTCCAGGCATGCACTATTCCCACTGAGCCACGCTCCCAGCCCAGGCTTGTCTCGCAGCAGGACAATATGAAGTGTAAAGAGGCAGAATTACCCAAGCCCCTCGCTACACAGAAAGCGAATACAGTGCCCTGTTCTTTGACACCAAAATGTGGCCCGCAGTTGGAAATCTTGGCTGTTTAATAGGCAGAGCCTGGGGTTTGGGGGAGGAATTTTCGTCTTTTCATCTTTCTCATTCTTGTACAATCTCTCACACAGTGAGTACGCCATAGCCTTTAAAACATGGTCATTTTCGTGATAAAAATGCTATGGAGGACAGCCAGAGTGTCACGCAAAAGCAGCTGCAGCACCTTGCGTGACATTCTAAATATTAATACAAATACAGTTAATTCACACGCCAGGGGTGTCTCCAGAACCCATCTGAAGTCGGTGCTTCACTTCAGTTTGAGATTTCTCCGTGACTGCCCATGTTGAAAATGTTTACTAAACAAAGAGATGTTGGGCCACCCTCAAGCTGTACAGTCCTTCCAGCACGTTCATTAATAAATACTTGGTTCTGAGTGGAAATACGCATAGGTTAAGGGTAGATGGCCGCTTCTGACCTTGCCTGGCAGTGAGATGATGAGAATGTTTTGCCTGGTATCAAGCCATGCGGGATGGAGGGGGAAAGAGTGCCATGCCTGTTATTTGTATATTTCTTAGATCATTAAAAATTCTGGGTTAAAAAAAATCCCTTTGGTTGTTGAATACTTCAAGGAGGAGCTTGCTCCCCAGGTCATGCTTGGGCTCAGTCTGTGACCATGTATACACTAGCTGGCAAAAGCTAATGTCTTCTGCCTCTGCCTCTCCCCTGGCTTCGTCTTTTCTATTTCTGCACGGTGAATTTAATAAAGAAACTATCTCGGAGTAATAATTCCTACAAGCCCTGGGCATTCCTTTGGGGGGGGCGAAGAGGACTGACCTTTTCCTGTTTTTAATAAAACCTCTGTGAATTTGGGGTTGCCTTTGCTACAGTCCGGTGGAACTGTCTTTTTATTCCGTGTTTAAGGGTGGGGTGAGCCCTTTATTCCCCTGGTCTGGAAGCAGCCTTGGGAAAGACCGCACTTGTGAGGTTTACGTTCCTTCAGTTCTTTTTACATGTTTACTTCCTGTATGTTTGTTATCTCCCTTTTGATGGTGCCAGTTTGGTTATTTGTGATTTAGGACCCCCACTTATTTTTCAGAGAACTGGGAGATGGTGTTCTTATAAATTGGGGTTGAATTCCTCCTTGGTGATTGGCAGGCTATTTTATTCTGTCTGTGAACTGGCAATTTGAAAGTTTTATTTTTGTCTTTGTCTTAAACAGGATTTTTTTTTAACACACTATTAACTCTGGAAAATCTCACCCATTATCCCAATGGATAATTTGAAATAGGGGAACTTGAAACCTTTGATGGTGGAGAACAAATACACAGGATGCTTTAAAAGTATTCTTTATGGTCACTGAAAATACTGAGCATGTTGGATAAAAAGGACCACTTATGAAAGCTTGATGTATTTTGAGATAGAATAATGAGAATAAAGCAAGAGTTTCTAAGGGACTTCTTTCCCATGATCATAAGCAGGTGCCTATGAATTTGTTTTGAATGTTCTAAAATGAAACATCTATACTCAAAGGCATTTATCTCTTGTGTCTCTCTGCCCACCTAGTCTTCAGTGTTGTTTAGACTTTGTAATTTAAAGTTCATCCTCACCTTTTGGGTCTTAGCATGTTTCTCAAGAAATGCAGCATTTAAATGCTTGGGAAGACAAACAGCTCTGGATACTCTAAATGTGTTAAACATGGTCTAGCCAATAGGTTTCTAAGAGATTCTAGCCAACAGGGGGCCTTAGCCATGAGCTTACTAGCCTGTAGCTCTTTATCTCTCAGCACCACAGTGCCATGGCGTGGCTATACTTTACATCCTTTTCCTTTAGTTCTTTGTTAGTTTATCCATACAAGATGAGAAGCTGGTAAACGTGGGAACACTCAGGAGAGGAGGGGATGAAAACACAACCGCTGAGTGACTCTATATTGTCTTCCATGTCAAATATAACTTTACAAAGACATATTTTAAATCTAGATTTTACATATGAGAGAAAAGATGGAGTAGTTTTCTTCCTGTGTCTGACTTATTTTGCTTAATATGATAACCTTCAGTCCCCCCCCCCGTTTTCTTGTAAATGACAGAAATTTATTCTTTGTTATGGCTAAACAATACCCTCATATATATGCATGCACACAAACATGCTCATACACACACATACACATACAATATATATAGTTAGGTAAATATACATGATACTTTTTTAAAATTCATTCATCTGTTGCTGGATATGTAGGCTGATTTTGTAACTTAGTCAGTATGTGTGTGAGCACAGTGGGCATTCAGCTTTTGTGGTCACTGCCCACTGTGCAATCCCAAACATCACGCCTTAGTCTTGTCCTTAGAAAACAACCCAAAAGCCAAATATCTCTTAGTGTAACTGGAGCCCAGGAGAAGAACATTTGTATAGCAGGCAGGAGGATCTAGGTTCAGCCCTAAATAAAGAACGCCTGATACATTTTAAAACTCTCTGTTCAATTTGTAAGCCCTTTCTTAATCTCACTCATGTCATCACAGTCTGTGGAGGAACCAGCGCTGGGATGCGCAGAGCTGGGATGCGCAGAGCTGGCCCGTGCCTGAATGGCACACGCTTCACATTTGCAATTATGTTCAAAGTGTTCTTCTGTTCCCTGCATTTCATGAAAACCAACAACTGAATCTACAGCTGGATCACACTTAGGTGTGCTTGGTCCTTTTAGCAAAATTACAGTTTTCACTAGAAAAGCCAAATGATTACTCAAATCCATGTTGTCCCCTTGACCAAAGGGAACCTCTGCAAGTTGCTTCCTGAGGCCTTTCCTCACCACCTCGAAAGCCTTTGATAGCTTCACTGCTGTCTGGGAATATATGATGTCCCAAGCTTGTCCTACACAATTTCTGTCCTCCACCTAGACTGAGCCAGCTTTTCACAGTTCCCTGTGTTTTCACGAAAGAAATAGTACCAAGAGACCTCAGTCTGCTGATGGGATTGTTCATTGTTTTGTACCTTTTGGTGGATGACAAGATTCTAAGAAACAGAAACATGCCTATATCCAGTTTGTATATACAATTTACCTTATTACATACTTTATGTGCTTTTGAGTTTATGTCAATTGCTCAGTTGAAAATTTTAGCTTCAGTTATATTTAGTTGCTTTTAAGCCATGTATGTTTTCTTCATGTTTTATCAGTCTTGCCTGCCTAGGACGTGGCATAGCAGAATTAGATATTCTAATATTACTTTCATTTTTTTTTTACATATTTTCTTCATATTAGTTTTAGAAGAAGAATATTAATACTGATCCCAATGTAGTTGTTTAAATATTTTAAAGTTTTACAAATACTTCCCTCCTTTTAAGATAGTTTAGTTAGTTATACTGACATTCCCATCTGCTACCTCCTAGCTGTGTTTTGGTCTAGAACCTTTAACTAAGTATCTGTTTAAACATCTGCCTTCAGTTGTGTTCTAATGTAATCATTTTGATTTTTTTGAAATATGATCCTTAGAAAGGACCCATAGTTCCAGGTGTAGGCCCTTGCCTAAATTTATTACTATATGAGCCCTTTGTATTTGCAAGATAGTTTAGTTGGTTATAAAATCTTCTTTTTCTATATATTGAAGGGCATCTCCATCTTCTAGCCTGAAGGGTTTACTTTAGAAAATATGACCGTTAATTTCCCTTATGTTATAAGCCATTCTAGGAACCTAGCAATTTTCCAAGAACACTCTTTGCTGTTGGATAACAGTCTCAGGTGCAGCAGGTAAGCTGTCAAGTCCATCATTTCAATCAGGACATGTCTGAAACTACAGTTTTTAGTGTTTGTTCTATTCCCGTGTATTTCTTCCTCCAAAGCTTAACACCCAAATGCTTCAGCCTCTCTTTATCTATCTTCATGATTCATCTCTTCCCTTTTAATTGTTTGTCTCTTTTCATTTCTTTGAGACTTAAAGGCTTTTCTTCTTTTAAACTTTTGTATTTGGTAAGAGTCTGTGTTCTGTTTGTTTCTAGGTTAGTTGAGTATTTTTGAAATAAACTTTGGTTTTATTTCTGATCCTCTTCTTTCCTGTCACTATACTTAAGAGCCTTTGAATCTTGTGGCAGTGTTCTTTATAGTTTTAATGATTTTGCAATATTTTCAAGCTTCTTTTGAAATGGTTTTATTGCCACAGGGATGTTGCTCGGCTCCTTCTTCTGTTTGTAATTATGATACTGTTGTATGAGATTTGACCTTGATATTTTTCCATCTTTCATTTTTATGTAAAATTAAGTTTCCTGACATTTTGGGATAAAGTGTGGCTCAGAAAAATCATACTAACTTTTCAGATCTTCCTCTGTTTTTGTTGTATCAAAAAAGTTGACAATTGATTTCTCGGGTTTCCTGGCTATTGTCCCTCCCCTTCTCATTGTAGATCTTGCCTTTCAACTCTACTGTCCCGTATGACTCCAGTATGAGCTGAACTGAGCAAAGGAGTCTGAACCCAGTCATTCCAGATGGAGAGGGCAATGATATGAAAGGCTTCTTTGCATACCAACTTGGTAACTCACTGAGTTTATTGCGGCTTTTAGAAACACATGTGATGAGGGTGGCTAATTCACAGAAGAGTGTCACTCTATCAGCATTTCTTAAATACTTGATTATCAATGGGGGGGGGAAAGGGGGGTTTGTGCCTCCTGAGTCCTAACATCTCAGGAGAGAATAGTCATTAAACATGGGGGGCTCACCAGAAAGGGAGTCCTGACGTCTCAACCACTCAGTGGGGGCTAATGTTGCCAAACAGCTATGGCTGACATCCCCTTACCATGTGCCCTTGATTTTCAGTGTTAAGTGTGATTAACCCTCCTCTCCATTATGGTGATTGTTTTTGGTTGGCCCACCTTAGGGTTGTCTTCAGGCTCACAGGTTCCATGCCACTTCTTGCTAAGTTTCTATTTGATGTTTGCCTCATTTGTTTGCATTTGGAATTAAGGAAAATACCGTTATGTCTCCTAGTTTTGCTGTAAATGCTGACAGTTGACCTGGAATCTGGTTATCTAGTTGCTCAGCACACAAAGTAGTTAAAAATATCAAAAGGCTTTTCTGTATGACCAGTCTCTTCCCAGAATCCCCAGCCACAAGTCTCTTCAGCATTGTCCTTCAGGTGAGTGGCATACACCTGAGCAACAGCAGCACTAAAAAATTGGGTACAGCAATGGTGGGAACTAGAAAAGGTGTGAAGTATCCCAGAAGCAGAAAGACACATATGATATATACTCACTTATAAGTGGATATTAGCCATACAATACAGGATACACATACTAAAATCTATATTCCTAAAGAAGCTAAACAACAAGGAGGATCCTAGGGAAGATGCTTAATCCTCATTTGGAAGGGCAAACAGGATAGACATTGGAAGTGGGAGAAGACAAAGAGCAGGAAAGGAACTTTCCACAGAGGACCTGTGAAAGACTCTACCCACCAGGTTATTGAAGAAGATATTTAGACTCATAGCCAAACTTTGGGCAGAGTGCCAGAATCCTTAAGGAAGAAGAGGGAGCTAGAAAGACCTGGAGGGGACAGGAACTCCAAAAGGAGACCAACAGAGCCAAAAAACCTGGATCCAGGGGGTCCTACAGGGACTGCTCCAACCAAGGACCATGCATGGAGAAGACCTAGACCTCTTTTTCAAAGGAAGCCCATTGGCTGCTCATTTTCCAAGTGAGTTCCCTAGTAAGGGGTACAGGGGCTATCTCTGACATGAACTCAGTGGCTGGCTCTTTGATTGCCTCCCACTGTGGGATAAAGCCTCACCATTCCACAGAGGAAGATGATGCAGCCAGCCTTGATGAGACCTGGGGTCAGATAGAAGGTGTAGGAGGTCCTCCCCTATCAGTGGACTAGGGAAAGGGCATAGGGAAAGAAGAGAGATGGTGGGTGGGACTGGGAGGAGAGGAGGGAGGAAGCTAAAGCAGGGATACAAAGTGAATAAATTGTAATAAAGAAATAGGTAAGTAAAAATAAATGTAAAGAAAGTGGGTCCAGCCTAGGTCCACAAAGGCCCCTCTTGGCTCGTTTGCAAAGACTCAATGGCACCACGTTCTAGACAACTAGTCAATGCAGAAAAGCAAAAAGGTCTAACACAGTTTGGGCATAAACTCTGTTTCTTGCCTTTAGCAAACACAAGTTTCTGTTTCCAAAAATAAATGTGTAGCAACCTACAAAAACAACTGTAATTACGAAAGATGAAGCGTAATCGACTCTCCGGTTGAGTGCATTAGTCACAATGGACTAGTGAAGCGTTTTGGTGTCCCCGAGTGCTCCTGGGTGATAGCCCAGGCTACTGTGGGCAGGCAGTGAGTGGTGTTCTGCAAGGTATTCTGCTCCACGGTCGTTCTGGGACTCAAGACCACCCTTACACAAAGGAGAGAGACAAAGGAGGGGGAGGGGAGGGGAGAAAACTTGAGTGGGAGGGAGAGAGGAAGAGTACATATACAGATACATGGCACACCTCAAAAAAGAATTTTAGGGAGCAGTGATGTCATGCCCCCTTTCCATACATACTGTGGTCAGAGTTCAGTTGTGCAGAACCTCTTGGCAACAAGAAAAGCTGGGAAGGTAGCGCACCTGAGTGCCCAGGGAGAAATAGAAATAGAGTTTGGTGAGCCAAGTGTCTCCTGTGGTGAGGAAGTGAGCCAAAAGAAGAAGGAAGACTTCAGTAGGGCAGAGAGGGCATTTCAACCAGAAATGAATTGCATAAAGACTGCGCGAAGAGCGGCTCCCCTGCTGTCAACAGTTGAAAGTTAGCTGTCAATACAGAGCTGCATAAAAATTAAGTAAATAAAAGCAGCCGTCCGAGCAGGATGCAGGCCACTTGGTAGAATGTCTGCTTCCTAGGTATGAAGGCTTCGGTTTGGTCTGCAGCACGGCTGGCATAAGCCAGACACCACGGTACATGTCTGTGATTCCAGTAGTCCAGGTACCGGCAGGAGGGCCAGCAGCTCAGGGTTATTCTTGACTGTACAAAAACCTTAAGGCCAGCCTGTGACACCTGAGACCCCGTCTCTAAAACAAAACAAATCAAACAATAATCTCACTCAAAGCAAGAAAAAGAAAGATGGAAGATGGTGGGGAGGAGCAGTACCATGGTTCAGAAAATAGAGAGAGCTGTTGGTGTGCTTGCTGCTTCATGTGGGTCAGAAAAGGGGCACTAGCTTGGCCTTCTTCAAGGAACCTTACTTCCAAATGGAAGCATGGTGGAGTATTCAGGCTTGTCAACAAGGGAGTGCCACCTTGCACTCCTTTGAAAGCTGATCCTGAGCCCCCCCCTCCCCCGGATCACCAGCCTTTGCAATTGAGGCAGCCTTCCCAGCGACACACCCAGCCATCTGAAGCCAGAGCAAATTGCTTTTTACCCCTGCAGGTGCCCTCCTCCTCAGTCGTGCTTCTGGGGAAAGCTTCTGCTAATGTGCCACCATGTCAGTGAGTGTATGCATGAGTTCTATAAATTCAGACTCGAAGTGTGGTTTCGAATCTCACAGGGCGGTGTTGTTTGAGTATCATAATCCATGGTGGTAGCTCCCTTTGAAGCTCAGAAAGCAACCTCTTTTGACATGGATTTCTCACCTGTTCCTTCTGTCCCCCCACTCCTGACCTTTCTTTACCTCTCATGTCTCTTTATTTGTGAAGGCATGGTATTTTATGGCCAGACACCCTTACAATAGCCACAGTAGCCTCACATTTAGCTTTGTTCAGTGTGTTACTGCCTAAATAGACACCATTTTAGCAAGAACTAGATGTAGGAACAGGTAAAGCAACCCACTCAGGACAAGACAATTTCTTTTCAATGAGAAGCTATCTAGACATGCTGTTGGGTGTGTTTTGTTTAGAGCTGCATCTAAGATTGTCACATAGATCCTGCCCTGTCTTTTATTCTAGTGTGTGGAATGTGTATTCCCAGGCATATGACTATTCATTCACAGGTGTGAAGGCAAATGTGCATGTGTGTGCATGTGGAAGCCAGCACTTGGCATCGGGGGTCCTGCTTGATCATTCTCCACCTTCTGTGTTGAGGCTGGGTGTCTCCCTTGAACCCACAGATGTCTGAATCGGCAAGGTTAGCTAAGCTGGCTTGTTCTAAGAGTCCTTTGCCTCTCCCTCCTCCCAGTACTGGGATTACAAGCAGGCTGCCACACGGGCTCAGCATTTATGGGGTGCAAAGGATCCAATCTGCAGTTAATGAATCTCACAGTGACCTGGCAAGCCCCTTACCCACCAGCCCCTTGTCCTTTCCAGTTGATTCCCTGCAGTTGCGAATACTCCAGAAAATGACCCCAAGTGTCCCAGACTTGATGTGGGCATTTCTGCATCTCAGTAAAAGCCCATGCATGTTAAATGTGAAGGCAAATGAAATGTGCATCTTCCTTGGAGAACGTGCGGTTTGCCCAGCATTTATGCTCCCCTCCCCAGCCCAGTATGACCTTTAGAAGGAATATGATCGATAGCCTGTTGGATCCTCTCTACTCTGGCTGTCAAAGTCCAGAAGGGAAAGTGAATAGGTTTTGATAAAGAGGACCTCAAATGACTAAGTGCAAACTTGAAAGAAGAAAGAAAGAAAGAAAGAAGAAAGAAAGAAAGAAAGAAAGAACAAAAGAAAGAAAGAAAAGAAAAGAAAGAAAGAAGAGTCCTCCCTTACAATAACTTCCAGAAGGTTCTCAAGCGTGTGATATAGAAAGACTGTCTTTTTTCACTCTGGGCATCTGCTATCTTTGCCTAGCTCAACATTCCAGTGAGGGGGTTTATTATTATTTTTTTCCCAGAGCCCAAAACCGAACATGTCAGCAGCCACCCAGCTTTGTCAAGAATGCCACGGCTGACAACTCCACAGCTGCCGAGGACTGGGCTGAGCCCTTCTGGTGCAGCACGGCTCTACATAGGGGCCTTTGTGTCACGGGACCTACTGGGGAGGTTCCAAATGCCCTGACTCTTGGAAAACCATGGTATGCTCTCCCTTCCCTGTCAGCCAAAGTCTGGTGATGACAGTCAACCCATCAGAGGCTCTTGAAAGAGCACAAAGAAACTCTTCTTACACAGTCTCATTCTTTAAAAAAGCCACCATATTTTTAGGAGCAAGACCAATAATTTATTTATTATGCCACTCAAATTATTTAGAACTAAATAAAAAACTTTGGGAACATCTAAATATACCGTATACATGTTCTTGAATAATCTGTAGGTACCAGTGAGTAGAATAGGGGCCACATGCTTTTTAAGTTGATTTGTGTTAGGTTTTGCAAATTACATTTGAATATTTTTTTAAAAATTTAAAATATTTTAAAACAATTTAAAAATGATCAAGGAAGAATGAAAGAAGAGGGTCTTCTTGCTCTTTGACTTTATTTTTATATGGCCTGTTCCATAATGTGCAGAAACTCTTTTGCTGACTTGAGTCACCATCCATAAAATGGTGACTCAAGATAACACATTTTTTACCCAGTTATCTCAAATTGCTTATGGTTAAGCACTTAAGAAATTCCCTTTATTCTTAATTATATCCATTAATCAAGTTTTCACTCTTGTTGTCTACTGTAAGTTCTTAATGCCCCCAAGCAAGTAAGAAATGGTCAGTGAAGTCCAGGGAGCTTATGGCTTATTTGGAGAACTTCTCGGCATTGAATTGGACACACTGTCAGCTGCCTGCTTTTGGATATATATGGTTCTCTCTCTCTCTCTCTTTTATATATCATTTTAGAAACATGGTTGGGGAGAGTATGAGACAGAATAACATTCTAATGTGAACATAACATATGATTTCTACTCAAGACATGATGAAGAGTTCACACAGGACCACTAATGAATGGAAGGTTTTGCGACCTTTGGTTTTGTGACCCGTTCTGTTATTATGAAGCTTGTCCAGCACTGGCTTCAAGGTTGGCCAATGTGCCTCTGGATGTGAAGAACCAAATCTTAAAAGCTTGTCTGTGGGAAGCGATCCTGGTTCATGCTGGGGTGCTTCCAAATTTGCCTAAACACTTTCTTCATGGTCTTCAAATTCAAATGTAAAATACTAAGGTACATCTCTGTCCTACGTAATTGGTCTCATCTTCCTCCCCACTCAGAGAAGGCGCTTTATTCAGACAGCTTCTTCCCTCTTGTCACTGTTGTGCATTTCACAGTTCTGTGCATTTCCTGGGAGGGGAGCAGGACCCCCATAATGGATGTTCTTTTTTGTACAAATCCACTAAGCTGTAAAAGACGCATGGATGAAGAGATAAGCCAGGTTTCTTGTCTCTTGAGCCAACCTTGCTTCCATATGGCCATTTTTCTCTCACCTTTTGATGTATAAAATGGAGTCGTGATTGGTTCAGGAGCATGAGAAAGAATGGTCCAGGCCAGTGGGCATGCATTCACTCATAACCATTGCCCTTTTAATTTGAGGCTCTAACAGATGGAAAATTATTTGGAGGTTGCAGTAACAGCAAAAATAATGTTGGCGCCCTCTCGGGTTTTGCCTGGAGAAGCCCAAGAAGCCTGTTTCTTTATAATTAGAAGGTGTGAATCTGAACGAAAGCAGAGTCAGCCGCTGTAAGCATGAGCGGATTCACCTTTTAGAAGTGACAGGTGAGGAATCAGCCTGAGGTTGCCTGGAGCTTTCTTTAGGAGAATACCCAAAGGGAAACCCGCATAGATTGAAGCCAAGGATTATCAAATGACCCAGTCTTACCCCCTCCCACTTAGCCACTCTTTTCTCTGTTGTCTCAAAACCACCTGAGGACATATAAATGCTGACTTCAGCTTCTTGGCCAGCACATAGGTCTTAGATCCTGAATGTGAAATAAGGAGGAAAAAGTCTTTCATAGACCCTTTCTTCCATGGTGTCATTTTTCCTTTGTCAGCTTATATGCACACCCTAAAAATATTCTTCTGTCTTCATCAGTATCTGTTCTGCTCACTGATTTCTTCCTGTCGCAGGCTAGTGGGAAAGGCTAAAGGAATCTTCCTTGACCAGAGTAACCATCTCAAGTGTCCCTGTCTTTATCATATGGAGCTATGGAAGGGTCTTATCAAGTTATGTAAGACCAGTCCGGCTAAGCACTGACTATCCTCACACAACCTGATCTGTTAGTTCAGTGGCTTATTTGTTTCTGTGGGAGTCTAGCTGCTGTGACCATTTATAAGTCAGCAGATTAGGGAAATGGTAATGGCTAATAGGACAGGAGTGGAAAGGTGAGAAATGGTCCCCATCTTTGTTGACTTGGGGAAAGAGTAGCCTGGGCCTCTTCTTCCTCTGCTGAGGATCTTGTGTTTCAACCCTGTGGCTGGCTTTTGGGGGTTGGTGTTTCTTGGGTCAGTCCCTTTGCCTGTCTCAGGGTGGAGCTTCTTCCAAGTAGGAGGAGACTCTTGGCTTCCTGCCAGTTGCCTGCAGGTGTCTGTCTGTCTCCTTTGATGCACAAACTTAACTTGTCCCCAAATGACCTAAGACCTCAGCTGCTCAAGCTTTCGAGGCTATGGGGTCTAACCCATTTCCTCAAGATGGCTGCCACTGCTTGGGGGTCTGTTACACGTTATCAAGATTTTTCTCATGTTTAACCTAAATTTTATTTGACTGCATCTCATTTTACCACTTCAGCAACTTTCCTGGGCCAAAGAATCCATTTATTAAGCTATGTTGCCAGAAAGTCTTTCCCTCCTTCCCTGGCTCAGATATCTTGGCACATCACCGTGCATGATCCTTGAGGCCCAGGTCAGAGGGTCATGTAGGTATGATTGCCTTCTAATAAGGTTCTTTGACATCTCAGTTATTAAATTCTCTTGAATGGAGTTCAAACCTAGCCACCTCAAAGCGAGATTCCTTTTACGAAGATAACGCCATCAGCCCTCTTTCCAGAAGCAGTTTCTTGCTTTTGCTCCACATCGTTGTACCTACTTATCTCAAATGATGCCATCTCTACCCCAGAATGAGGCACTTTCCAAACTGGGCCAGAGAAAGCCGTGTTTATTTAGTCTCATTTTTTCCTCCTGGGCCATTCTTCTGGCTGCCAGGAAAGAAGATTTCTCCTGGGTGGTACTGTCTAGTCTCCACGAATTGGAGGTAATTGGGATACAGCCAGTGGTGCTTGTGACAGTGCTTGGAGCTCAAGCTACAGCCGTGGTCTAGGGCTTGTGGGAAGAGCTAATGAATCATTGACCCCATTCCTTACAACATGGTGTGAGCTCCCCATTGCCTCTTGGGTCTTCATGGCAGGACTAAAAAGCATGCTTCCTACTTCTTCCTTCCCTCTGTTCTTCTGCTGTCTTGTCACCTCAGAGGACATGGGGAGTTTCTTTCTACTATAGACCGTCCTCCTCCAGAAAACCCTAATTTCTTCATTTATTTCTGGGGTATTGAAGACATGATTTTCTTGTCTCTGTGATCCTCATAAGTCAATTTGTCAAATAGTTTCTTCTAGAGTGTAATTCCGTGAAGTGGAGAAAAGGATAACCAAGGGCCATCAGTTAGATGAAAGGTTTCTGAAGGTCCTGTGCATTAAAGGGCATGGGTGCTAGCTGAAGTGCTTCCGGAATCTGGTAGAATCTTTAAAAGGTGGAGCCAAAGTGGGGGAAGTCAGGTCATTGGGACAGGGGCATGGCTTCAAAACTGATAGTGATCATGCAGAATTTGCTCTTTCTTTTCTTGCTTCCTAGGTGCCTCAGCGTCCCCTACCCTCCCACTTTCATCTTGATGCATTGTTTTGCTTTAGTCTAAAATGCACAGAGCTAGCCAAGGCCAAATTAATACCAATATAACCCTTTCCTCCTTATTTTTGAATAGCTCCTATGTTTGGTACAGTAACCAGCAGTGGTTTCTAATTAGAGTGGTTTCTAATCTGATCTGCTTTCTTAGAGACTTGACTTGCTGTAGGGAAGACTGAGATTTCTCAAAAGCCAGGAAATAATTCTCTTTGTATGTCCATGAATTTCCCAGAGGACAAACATTGCAATCATGGAAAAACTGCATAAGGAAAAGATAATTCTGGCTTCATGATAAATAGAGTTTGGATTAAAGGGACAACTTGAGAAGTTGCATTCAGGACCAAGAAGATGCTAGTTTGAGCAACCCTAAGAGCAGCGTGGATGGAGGATAGTGTCCTGTGGTGACAAAGATGCTACGGCAGGGCTTCTCAATCTTCCTAACACTGTGACCCTTTAACGTAGTTCCTCATGTTGTGATGACCCCAACTGTAAAATTAGTTTCGTTGCTACTTCATAACTGTAATTTTGCTACTGTCATAAATCATAATGCAAATGTCTGTGTTTTCCAATGGACTTAGGTGACCTCTGTAAAAGGTCATTTGACCTCAAAAGGGACCACAGTCCACAGGTTGGAAACCACTGTGCTGGGATATGTGGGGGGCCTGGTTAAAGGTAACACACTGGCCACAGAATGACCAGTAAGTCATTAGAAGAGTTTTCATAACCCGTGCAGTATAATTTGACATGCCCTGGTAGGAAAACCACTCTGCTACCAATTTAGAGTACAGTGGATGGGGAGGATCAAAATGTCTTCATGCCACACTCAAACGTGTGAAGAAAATGTAGGCTGCTCCATTTGTGTGGCTGTGCCTATGTCATTGTGCAGCTGGAAAGCATGATATCCTGGTTTCTTCCAGTTACATTTACTCCCCAATTCATTGACAATTTCCCAGGTGGATTCACCTGAGGCGTGGGTATTTAGGACAGAAGAGGTGATCTGTAGCTTGCCTAGTCCCTCACTACTGTCCTCTGCTGGAATGGCCTCCTTATTGGCATGTTTGTCAGGCTTCTCTGTTTCTATGGGCTAAGAGTTCTGAAGCTCATGACCTCAGATCTGTTGTGATTTATCACAGGCAGGGCCTGGCCATCCTCTTCTGCACCTGGCTTCTCTCCAGAAGACTGCTTCATGGCTTCCTGAAGCACGGCTCTGTAATGGTCTGGAATATGATATGTCTCCCACATATGTCTTCATTGGACACCACTGTCAATTGTCATAGACTGTTGTCATTGCCAGTGACTGCCTCTGTTCTTCCAAGGCCACACAATGACTTTGGATCATTCCCTGCTATACCAAATCAAAGGGAGTAACTAGAAAACAAGACTCAAGCTTTCTCTACCCTTACTCCTGTTTCCCCTGCCTTTGCTCTGCTGGGCTGCTGCAGGTCAGATTGTAGTGTGCATTTCACAGATGGTCCCAGAAAGAAAAGAAAAATCTCCCACATGCCTACCTCCTCCAGAACAAGACGTCTAGACACATGTGTCATGATCTGCCCTGCTCTGTTCATCCTTTCCCTCTCCCAACACTTTGGTGGGGACATGAGCTAGTTGGCCCATAGTTAAACACTATAATCTTGTGGAAAAACCAAACCTCTTAACTATGGGATTCAGCATTTCCTTTCATCCCCTCTACAAAGCTTGGTGTTGAGGCTTCTGCCTGGTTACAGAGGTCAGCAAGTCAGCTTTAAGACTCAAAGCTTGATGAGAGCCAAGACCTTATTTCTTGAAGGCCGTTTCCATCACTTCTCCCACTGGAATGGTAATTCTCACCAGCTTAGCTGTGGAGATAGAGAGGTGTGAAGGGATATGACTGACTGCATGGGTTTATTATTTCCTAAATACTTGTTAAAATTAGGAACCTGAACTGCTGAATAATGTAGATTGGAACTTGGTGGTGACAGTGAAGGTGGGGAGAAATCAGTGGATTAGAAACATCTAGATATTAAAAATAGTGTTTGGAGCCTGATTAGATGAGGCAACTTGATGAGCGTCCCAGGCCTCTGCTGGGCATGGATGGATCGTAGTACCGTTTGTCCTGCTGCATAAGGTCAGTAAAACATGCAAGTTTATGGAGTAAAACAAGATATTTCTCTAAAAAATTGCATCACAACCAAAAGGATGGTTGAAGTATATAAAATTAGAGAATCAGTGATGGGCTAAATGAAGTGGTGGTTTGATTCAGCCTGTAGGCTCAGACTGACCCTGGTGAGTTAACCTGTCAGCAGGCACTCCCTCTGCCATGGCATATCACAAGTTGGACCATTCTGTCTCTTCTTCTCATAGACATATCCTTCTTTTACATATCTGAACATAGTTGACTTACCAGCCATAGAATAGGTTTGCTTTTCTCTTTCCCTTTCTTCTCATAGGTTGCTATCCCTATCCTATGATATAGTCATCCTAAGATTTTCACTGTCACCAACTTTATTCTGGTTATTGTTTGGTCAATAGTTTGCAAATGCCTTGGTGAGAAATGAAGCTAGAAACGTTATTGAGAACTAAATACCCCAAAGATGTTTGGGTTTTATACGAAAGTGGGTAATGAAGACATCACCGAAGAGTGTTAGGTCAAGAAGGAGAATGAACCACTTAGGATCCTGTTCATCACAGTGCTTTTCCTGGGCTAATGATGGCAAGCATATTTGGTCAAGTCAATGCATATTTATTGATCACCATTCTTTTTCGTTTGTAAAAGAGACCATGTTGGATGTTATAATTATAGAAAATTTTAAATGTTGTAAACATGTCTCCTGTTCCATTAACATTCAATTGGGGAATGCTTCTAGGTTTTTCTTTGTCAAGAAAAACATAACTTAGGATCTCAATTGTCCCAGCATAATTATTTTTATTAGAGACAACCCTATACTCTTTCAGATCATGGAGAATTGTGTTTATAGATATTGTCTTTATCAGCATTAGAAATGCTGATCAGCTTAGTTGTTAATTTTGTTTTTATTTTGTCATCTATCACAAATACTTTTTCTTTAAATTTCTAAAGAAATATATATTGTTTTTTAAATTTCTCTTCTAAAGAAGAAAATAGAATAATATTTATTCTTTGAAAATGTCACATAAGTAGTCTCTATCTTGATCATATCCACTTCCTCTCATCTTTCCCAGTACCCCACTAACAATCCCTAAGGAAAGAAGCCTAAGGCTTTTATATAACATTTACACATTTCAAACACGTTCCAGAAGAGACCTAGAAGCGTAGGGAGGGCCGATCTCCGAGGGAAAGTGCAGACAGAGGCTTCCAGGGTTGTACTTTAACATCTCTGACCAGTTGGGTGAAAATTGTTTTGAAGACATATTACATTCCCTGATCAAATGGAAAAAAATGACACCTGCCATCGTATCTAGGAAACGCCAGGCCAACATGGCCAAGAGCCACACACACTCCCACACAGCCTTGCTATGGAAACCTTCCACAGCTCACCCTTGGCAACGGGGTCCACCTCCTTGTAGAGACTGGCTGACGCTTCAGATCAGGGAACACTTTAAGCATGTTTTCCTTTAGAAGTTCTGGAGTGTAGTTAATGGGTGTTATTTTTGTCTTTTTTAATATTTAGCCTAGCAGGCCTCCCTTTTAATACCTGGACCAACTTTGTAGGGCCTTGCACTTTAAATTTGTGAGTCAGGAGATTTTGTGGAAAGAAGCTGCAGCAGACATTCCTGCTGACAGGGGTCAGGGTTGTGTCAATGGCTTCATGGGTTTGGAACTTCCTATGACCTAGTACCAGGATTTGGTTTTGTTTTGTTGTCTAGTCCTGCAAGGGTTAATTTACTCTGCTGCTTTTAGGGGTTGATGAGAACCATCTTATATTAATGTGGTTTTTGAAATGAGAAACCTGTACATGCACAAAGAGAGCCTTGGGTAGTTTTGCAATTGCAAATAAAAGCCCTAACAAATGCTCATTTAAAAAAATATATTTCCCTAGATGAGCACATTAAGGCTATACGCTACATCTTTGTATCCACTTCAATAAACCAGGTGTGCTTCTGAAGATTAGCTGTTTTTTATAAAGAATGATTTTGAAATAAATGACAATGGGCTCATTTCTCTTTATGCCGAGGATAACACTGAAGGAAAACTGCCGTGATTAGTTTTAATATCTCAGATAGCTTAATGAGCACTTACTAAAAATGTGAGAGTGTCCGCTGGAGTCTGCAGGCACGGAGGGTGGATGTCTGTGTACTCACGTGCCCGCATAATCTGCTAACATCTTAAGTAATACCTGTCGGGGTTTTTAATAACCCAGTGCCCATGAATTATTCTGCCGGCTGTTCTCGCCGAAGCTTTCAGTAGGAAGTCCATTTTCCTGGGGAGGATTTTATTTTATTTTTAAAAGAAAGTGTCAGTCAGAAAATATGAAAATGGACTGGGATTTTTTTTTTTATGTGTCATTTATATCAGTGATTGTGGCCTGGTTATAAGTCATCTTCAGCTTCTTTTGTACTTGATGGTCCATCTGACCCGTGAGCTGGAGGTCAGACTATGGATTTGAGGGTGACTTTGTTAGATTTAAACAGTAGCATGCGGCTCAACATTGGGAACCTGTGAGAGATGAGTTAGCCATTCTGGGAAGGGGTAACCGTTTTAATTTTTCACAGAGTAGAATGGGTCCATTTCATCTGTCTTTCTCATAAGGTCTACCAAATGATGAAGCAGAGGCAGAGAATAGACTGTATGCAGGTGGCGGGAAAGGTGTGAGGGTTGAGAAAATAGAGGTGCCTTTGCCTCCCTGAGGTCAGCTTCAAGTGGTCAAGGGCAGTCTGGGCAAGAGTCCCATGCTGGCATGGAGGAGGGTGGGCAGTGGCAAGCTGAACGCACAGGGGTCTATTCTATAACCTGAGGACAGAGGAGGAGCTTGGGCCTTGGGCATTTACACTTCACGTTCTACTATGCAGTTCATTAAGCTTGAGAAGTGAGCACTGCTTTCCTGAGCAAGCGAGTGTCTTGATTATGGAGGGATTATTTTCTTTCCTCACCCTTGGCTAGTTCCTGTTATTGGTAGTCTTTCTGGAACTTGGAGAGTGAAAAGCAAAGGTAAAATCTGGCAGAGTTTTCTTTCTGTTATTCTGAGCTTCAGGTTGAGGTATATAAAGGGATGGCTTGAAGTTATTGTTCATCTTCTGTATGAGACAATCTTTGCTTTCTGTGTTCCCAGCTAGTGGACTGATGTCTTCTTGGTGTGTTTGTTTATTTTATTAGTATTTGTTTTTCTGAGGCTGGCCTTGAACTTCCTATGTCTGAGAATAACCTTGAACTCCTGAGCCTCCTGCCTCCACCTTCCAAGTGCTGTGATGATAGGAACATCCCCTGTGCTCAGCATGTCCTGAATCATTAGCTGCTTTCTCATTCCTGTGTGGATACAACATTCTATCAAGAATGTTAACACTCTGTCTTTAGAAATAGGAATTAAATTGTTGTCTGTATGTGTTTTTAAGAGGCAGGATGTGGGTACCAAAAAAGAAAAAGAAAAATGCTTTTGCCTCTTTTCCTGAGATGCTGGCTCAATAAAAGAGTAATGACAATAAGGGTAAAAATAGCTAAATTTAAAACTCAGGGTTAAGATAATGGCTCTTTAATAAAAGTACTGAGGAGTGCTATTGTCTAAGATTTTTTGGGCAGTAGTCAGATGAAACAGGGTCATCAATGATGGGTCTCACTTTAGGAAGTCTGACCGAGAATTTTGGCCTATTGGAGATAGGTTTGCAAGTGCTCATTTATTATTGATGGGTTCTGGAAATGACACCAACTTTTCAGCCTGGGTCTGATGGTTTTATACTGTTTGTATAAATGGAAGAGAGAAGTTTCCTCTTTGTAACTGAACCCAGCTTCCTTCTTTCCATTTATGGAAAGTTCCTTGAGCTCAATATAGCTGCAATTGGTAAGGGCGGCTCCCTGTGCAGGGTGTGGGAAAAGGATGGTCTGTGATGGCACTAAAAATGTAGAAGCTTTGTCTTATCCCTGAGTGTCTTTATGGCTGCCAGGATTTTTGTGTGTATGTGTGTGTGTGTGTGTGTGTGTGTGTGTGTGTGTGTGTATACGTGTGTGCTGTGGAGTGGGTTATCAGTCACACACTGTCGCAGAGAAGGTAGTCTTTTGCCTTGACAGAGGATGTACACTCTGTTGATGTGGGAACTAAGAGAACTTCTTGGTAGGTGAGGAACCTGATTCAGGGCTCACCACTGTGTGCTTCCTAGCTGTGTCCATTTCCACAAGCCCCTCTGAACAGTTCTGACTCTTTTTTCTTTATGAAGAAGCAGATCAGGTTTCTAATTTTAGCTCTGACAGTTATAATCAGGAACAACTCCAAACTTGCGTGTTTACAAACACCTGCGCAGTACATGTTTGCTGGGTTAGACTGGGTGCGTGGAGGTCAGCGATGGGACCAATATGAGATTGGGAGGAAGTCACTCAGTATCCTTTTATTTTTGTTGGAAGCTAAAGCATGTGAAATGTGGGGGGGGGGTATGGATCTGTGTGTCTGTGTGTATAAGCCACACCACATGTAGTGGATGTGTGCCTATGCACACGCATGCATGTGTTTGTATGTGGAACATATGTTCATATGTGCACACATGTACACATTTATTCTCTTTCCTCCTAGACAATGTCTTCAAGCCATAGCATATGTGCTCTGGGCTAGAGACACACCATAGAATCCTCCTTTCTTACAAAATGACCCCATTGGTGGTCAGTTGTTATTTGGGACAAGGTTGGATTTTTTAAAATGACACCCTTGAGAGAAATTTGAGTGACTCATTTTATCAGCTCAGGAACTGCATTGGATAAAACGCTTTCTATATTTCCATAATTTCTATATTTATATGTCATTCAGCATACTGTATAGCTGAGTGACTCAAGAAAAACAAATAGAGAGAGCTATCCATAATATAAATAATTCCACATTTTATCAAAGCTGAAATGCCTATCTGTGGTTAGAGCGAGCCCGCCTGGCAGAGCGATGGCTTCCTTCAGCCTGAGATGGAGTGTCATCAGAGAGCATCAACAGATGACAGTGGCCCCGCTGGGTACCAGCTCATAAACTGAGAACCTGGTGGGGGTGCGGCCTTGACTGTGGCCCTGACGGTCTCTGAGGACAAGCACCATCATTCTCCTCAGAGAATGCAGAAAGACGTTGCCTGCCAAGGCAAGACTCAAAACCAAATGTAAAATTAGAACACATACTCACAGACCAACATATAATGCTAATTAAAGTGCCGATTCTGTGGGAAATGGAACAGGTGTGGGCTTTGGCTGTGATGATGAAGTCTGCCAACTGGTAGACTGTCAGTTGCCTGTTTGCAGTGTGATATCCAAGACCTTTGGTACTCCAGACGGGAGCAAAGTAGAAACAATGAACCAAACCTGCATATGCAGCATTTGTCCTGGAGACTTTTTTTTTTTCCTTCAGAGGAGCGGAGATAGAAAATTTACTTCTCAAATCTAACCTGGATGTAGCTAGTTCCTTCACTGTCATGTGTGGGATCAAGTAGATTAAATGATCCTTTTAAGTCGCCTCGGAGCTGCGTCCCTTTGAACTGTGCACAGTATTGTGTCTGGAAGGGTGTGCCTGTGTGTGTAGAGAGGCATTCTCTCACCTCTTACACAGAACTACCTCCAGACCAACTTGCAATGAATGGTTAAAGGATTTAGTGTATTGGCTGACTTGTATCAGAAGAATGACGAGGGATTAGATGAGGAAAAAAGGGCTTCTGGCACAGCTTGCAGGCTGTTATTTTCACCAACTGTGGTGTCAGCTATGATCTTTTTACAGTGCTTCTGACTATGGGGCCTCTTAGCTAGAGATCCCTGGGTCTCTGTGATTCTAGACTTTATATATATATTAAAAAAAAAAGTTGAGAGTATTTTTTTTCATGCTTTTACTGAGAGCACCCATTCTCTGGAGACTAAAATTGAGGTTGGGGGTGTGTAACAGAGGAAGACGAACTATGTGGAAGCCTTTCTTAGCTGTTGAAGTTGCCCAGCACAGGTGAGTATAACTCAGCATATTAACCCCAGATGCGACTTGGAGCGATTTGCAGCGAAATAACTGTGCTGGACTTAGCTCCTTTGAGCCAAGGACCATGTGAGCCTCCACCGAGGCTGCGCGGAGGGGCCGCCAGGGCTCCTTGCGTTCCACAGTGTTCTCTGCTCAGGTGCAAGGGAGTCTGGCTTGCAGCCAAACTGGTTAAATTGGCATTTACAACCAAATGCATAGCAATGGTTTGTGGTGTTGAGTGAGCCACCAAACCTTCTTCATTTATTGTTATTTTCCAGTCAGAAGTATTTGGCAGGGGATGAGAACAAAATATTCACTTTTGTCACAAAATTACCCTGCCGCAGAGGTAAGAAACTTTCATCCTGAGCTATTTCAAACTAAAACTCTCACCAGGAAAAGAACAACAACAACAACCACAAAATTTAAAACAACACCAATAAAAACCCTTTTAGATCGGCAAAATCACTACTTTTAAATTTAATCTGCTAGATTTACTTATTAAATTTCAGTAATAAAATGAATAATTTGAAAAAAATAAAAATGTCCAGTTCAAGGACAGCTGATGGATAGGGCACACTCTGTATCTTGGCAGTTGGCTGTTGAGATGACCCTTGCATCCTCTGCTGCTTCTCTGTGGGACTGTTGTCAGGGCAACAAGGCAATGGCTTCCTGTCCGGTTCACACAGCCGAAGAAGACAGGATTTGAACTCAGCAGCCAAGTGATATCTTTAGTGACTAGTCCCAGAGCTGTACTTTCACTATTTATGTGGTCCTGATCGCCAATGGAGAAGTCAAAGACTATTGCAGAATTGCATGTGCATTAAGATGAAGCTCAGCAGGCCCGCCACCGCCTTTTCTGCTCTTTCATGGGCTATGTATATGTGGGGTAGCAGTCGGGTGTTTATTTCCACATGTTCCCATGCAGCCAGCCTACAAATATGTGTGGGAGTCAATGAGCTTATGTGAACTGTTCTGTAACGACATAGAGTTCTACTCAGGTGTTCGCCAGGGCAAGAAGCAAAGCAAAATAGCAGCAGCAACAACAACAAAAACCCCGTCCAAACTGTTGAAGATCCTGCTCACTCGGGAAGATCAGAACACACTGAGCTACAAACACTGAGAACAGTAAGGTTTTGTGAAGGCACATATAAAACAGAGCGTGACCCCTGTGCCTGTCAGTGCTTTAAGAGGGGATGTGTAATGGCCTTAGTTAAGTCTGAAGTGATATAATGAAAATAGTCTTCAAAAGGGGTATATGTGCACATGTGATGTCTACCCTGCCTGGGTTTCTCTTGGGAGTCTGAGAACCCCAAAATGGAAAGTGATATCCTTGGCTCCTCCACCCTGTGTGCCTTCTCCAGTCCCTGTGAGCATATGTAGCCATGCTGTCCAGGGCAAGCAGCCCAGAAGTGAATCCTTTGGCAGAAATGATCTGTTCTTGATGGCCTGCATTTTCTAAGTCCAGAAAGGAGTCAGAACCAGCTGACCGTGGATTGCTCAGAGGGAAAGGGTGGTCCCCGCTTAGGAGAAGGAAGGGTGGCAGGGTCACCCACCGGCTGGGTGGACTAGAGACACACATGCTGCTCCGATGAATAAGGGGGCCGTAGGTGTCCTCCCGACTCTAATGCACCATTTAGGATGACTTTAAAGTAGCTCCATGTCCATTCTTGACCTTCCCATACATAATGTTGTGTTTACTTTGTGAAGCTTTCGGCTTTCGGAATAACCAAAATGTTCTATAATAGTGAGGGCCGTAATTAAAAAAAAAAAAAAAAAAAAAAAAAAAAAGAAAAAAAACCCAAAAAACTTCTGTGTTTATGTTTTGTGGCCTACCCCTTTGGAAGGGGATTTTTTTTTTTTTTAAGACTTACTAGGGAGAGAAAACTGAAAGTGGTGAGGACATAAAGTTGCCTTGAGATGGGCAGCCCTGAAAAAGGTTTTCCCCATTTGTCAACTACTTTCTCATCTACCCACTAGGACTGGAAGAAACAACAGTAGCTACTCTTTCTGAAGACATAGCACTTTTAAAAAATAGTTTTAAAAAACTATTTACTGGAGTGACGTACATGAACGATTCGTGTGTGGAAGTCGGAGGACAGTTCCCTGCTTCCACCGTCTGGGGCCAGGATATTGACCTTTGTCACCAGGCTCAGCAGCAAGTGCTCTTGGCCACTAAGCTATCTCACTGGCCCAAGGCTCAACACTTTGTTAAGTGCTTTTCTTACACGATCTTTTTAATTCCAACAGTGATCCTAATAAAGTAGCCATCTTGAATCCCATTTCAACAATGATGAAATCAAAGCCAAGTCACACAGAGAAAGCTGGCTGCGGTCATGCCATTAATCTGCTGGGATTTGAGCTTGAGGCTAGTCTGTCTCAACAACAAGGAAGATTTAGCATTTTATTAGTGACCTTTTAAAATGCTCTGAAAATAATCAGTGGATAAATAGAAGGTGTGGCTCTCCATCTGCTCCACATAACACAGAAAATCTTACTTTTTGATAATCTAGGGTGTGATGTCCCATCAGGGATGGCTTGTTCCCAGAAGGACCACTGGTGTGACACTTTGGTGAAGACTAGCTTGTTTTCATGTTGTCCTCACGAGGTCTGTGATCATGGAAAAGGGAGCCAGGGAGTGGGGCCCAGGTGACACACCTTCTTCTGGCTCCCATCATTGTTTATGTGTATTGAAAAGGATTTGTAGGAGAAAACTGGCTTTCAGCTCAGCGAAGGCAGATGTCAGATTTCTACACCACAAAACAAGATGTTCAGTTGTTCTGTGCCCAGCAAGTGGGTGCTCTCTGAGTGTCAAGTCTCCCACTGGTTCACAGGACTGGGCTGAATCAGGGATTAAAGTTCCCTTGGTTCTATTTGACTCTGACTAAAATTTCGGCTAGAAGAAATAAAGGGAATCTTCAAAATGATATGCATTAGAAAGCTGAACATGTAGGGAAAACTCCAAGGCATGAGCCTGATGTTAACATAGTTCAGGAGATTGAGTGGATATTCTGGGTAGCATCAGTATCCAGGAAGGGTCTCTGCTCTAACCTGGCTGAGCTCCGAGGGTTGAGAAGCTATAAGAAATGCTTCAGTTGGCAAAGCACTCCCTTGCAATCCTGAGAACCTGAGTTCAATCCTCAGACCCACATGAAGAGCCTGGTGTGCCAGTCCAGGATACAGACCTGTAATCCCCGTACTAGAGGAACAGAGACAGGTGGAACCTTGCAGCTTGCTGGGCAGCTTAATGAGTTCTGGGTCAGTGAGAGACCGTATCTCAGAAACAAAACCAAACAAAACACGTGGATGGTGCCTGACTAATAACAGCTGAGGTTGTCCTCTAACACACACACGCACACACACGCACACACACACATACATACACATACATGAGCACACACACATGCTTACAAATGAGTGTGTACCTGCACACATGAACATGTACTCATACACACACATCAAAAAAAAAAATGGCCCCTGAGATGCTGAAGTATAGAATGAACTATATACAAGGGCTTGGGCAGAAAAGGGTATAGGAGATTTTGTGAGGAGAAGGACTAGGCCGTGACATTTATTGTCTTCTCTTCCTCTGTCCATTTCACCTCCAGCATTCAGCCATTGGTAATGAGATTACAGGGGTGCTTCACCAATGTCAATAAATGATTATTGGGGTACTCCTTTAACCTCTCTGCCATGCCGTAGCCTTAGCCATAGTTGCTGCAAGCTTGTGGCTACAAGGGACTGTCTGTGCCTAAGGCTATCAGTGAAGATGGCCACTGGAAAGGTTTTGCTTTTACATCTGAGCAGCCAAATTGTGCATTTAACAGTGGGGACCAAGTATTGCACAATAGAGCATCCCTAGTGGAACATAGAGAGTGCGTGTTTAATATGCGGTTGATAACACTGTCTGCGAACACTTCCATGGTGCCTTGGAGAGGGGAAATTCCTGAAATTTCCCTTGTGTTTGAACTTGCATACAGAGTCCTGGCATCCTGGTTTCCATGACATCAGCAAGTCACCTTCATCAAGGGTCCACCTTGGCATGGGTAACTTCTTAGGATTTGGAGTTTCATTTGTATTTCCTTTGAAGCTGTTGTTTGTTTGGCTTTATCTGTGGTTCAAACAACTACAGTGTTGAGTAGTTTAAATACTTAAAAATTCTTCTTGGGGTGTGATTGAAGTTCAGTCATTGAGTGTTTTTCTAGCATGTCCAAAGCCCTTAGTTTGATCTGTATCTGGGGGTGGTAAGGGGTGGGGGGTTGGGGCAGAGGAATGAGGAGAAGAGAGGAGGAGTAGTTGAGGTGGTTGGATAGGAAACTGGCTAGGGTGTAATCCCCAGGGTGCATACCTAGCAGCACCTTCCTCCAGCGGATTCCATCCCCTGAAGTTTTCACAGACTCTGGAAACAGGGCTACTAGCTGGGGAACAAATGATCAAGCAAATGAGACTCGGGGGAGGGGTTGTCATTTTACATCCAAATCACAATTCAGAGTGTACACAAACAGTCTGGGGACTGGATCTGACCACAGGCCATAGTTTTACCAAGCTGTGCTACACAAGAGAGCTTTGCCTCAGAAGTGCACCATGAGCCATGGATCTTGAGTTTGAATTTTCTAGTAGCCACAATAAATAAACAAACAAACAAATAATTAGAATAAAATAAAGAAGAGTAAGTAACTTGTATTTTAATCATGTAATCTGAAGCCAGGAATGGTGGACATAGCTGCATCCTAGAACTCAGAAGGCTGAGGCAGGAGGATCATGAATTAGTCTGGCCTGGGCATACATTGAGACTGCCTTAAATAGAGTCTCTCTTTCTGTCTCTCTCTCACACACACACTTTATTTTACGTAAACAGTACCATCAGTTGTATAACCAACTATTAACGAGAGAGTTTGTGTTTTGGAAACTCTTTTTGAAACCCAGGCTAGCAGTAGTTTAACTACTCAGTGGCTATAATTTGTGGCCGCTGAGCCTGCTGCTGGGCAGCATAGCCCAACAGCTTCTTCATCAGGCACAATTTACACATGCTAAGTTGCTCCCTTAGATCTGGGAACTGTTAGAAAATGATTAATTTTTTTTTATTATTATTAATGTGCGTTTATCTGTGTGCACCTAAGAGTTGGCCGCTGTGTGTGATGTGTGGTAAGGGATCAGGGTGGGCAAAGAGGTGTTCTCTCTGCACTGAGGGAGGAGGCTGCTGCTGCTTTGGCTGTCTGATTTTGAGGAGGTTACCAGGACAGCACCGATGGGGGGTGGGGTACGGGGATCTCTGCCTTTGCATTTCTGTCTCCCTGTGCCTGGCCCTTTTGCATGCTGGGCAAGGGCTCTGACCCTGAGTGACGCCCTCAGCCCTTACACTTTGGAGGCAGAGAGTCTCACTATGTAGAAAAGGCTGGTTTTGTACTCGCTGTGTAGACCACTCTGTCCCTGAACTCACATCCTCTTTCCTCCCCTTCTAAGGGCTGCAGCTGCAGGTGTGTCCCATTACACTTGGGTTCCCCTTACTCTCCTCTGATGTCACATGTGTCCTAGACACAAGGAGCTTGTAGCTAGAGTGTAGCAGGCAGGTGGGGATCCTGAATTCTGGAAATGCTTGTCTAACGGGAAGTTGAAGCTGGTAAATATTAGCTGTCTTGGAAGTGATCAGGAGCCAGAGAAGTTGGATTTCTTAGTGAGCGGCGGCCTACGCACACATTCCTCTGGAGCCAGCCTTTCCTCCTTGCCCACAGTGCCCTTTCCCTGTCTGGACCCAGTTCCTTTTCTCCCCACTTAAGAGCCTTGCAGACCAGCTCAGGGGCTGTATGAATCCGAAAGCCCTGCAGTGCGTTTAGCTGGGGAAATGTCCCTGAGAATAGATTGTTTCTGAGTCAAGTGTATAAATATTCTGGCTCAAGACTATCTACCCTTTTTTCTTAATGAATTGGTCTAGCAGTGGTTAAAGCCAAGTGTGGTCTTGCAGAGTGCTCCAGACAGAAAACTGAACGGACACTGAGCCCAGTCACATTTTCCCACTTTACATAACACGTTTTTCGATGTATTAGAAAATTAGCTTTGTGACAACTGGAGGGGCCTGTTGTGTCACTCGGCAGGTTCAAAGCAGTCAGTGTCCTTTCTTCCTTCTGCTCCTCCCTTGCTGATGACTTTTGAAGACTAAACTGCTGCCTCAGAGCCTGCTGGGGTTCCTGGTAAGCCATTTAAGTTTACCCTCCCTTACAGCTTCAGAGCTAGTGAGGCTAAGAAAGGGATTTCTCACGGACTACTTTCAAAAAGGGCTGCTGATCAATGCTTCTTATTATGTTATGTCCTCTGCATTTTACACTGCCCCCACCAGCCAGCTAATCATGCTAAAGCCAAACACTTCCTTAGAGTTGGTG
This sequence comes from Psammomys obesus, assembly GCF_907164565.1. NCBI lineage: Eukaryota > Metazoa > Chordata > Mammalia > Rodentia > Muridae > Psammomys > Psammomys obesus. The sequence goes on along the minus strand of NW_026590859.1, from coordinate 6,757,171 downwards.
CATGTTTGCCCCTGGACATTTTTGAAGTAAATAGGTCCTTTATATTTATACAGGTAAACTATGGTCTAAAGTCTTAGAAGGTGCCAAAGGTACAGGTCAGGATTCACTTCCTTGCCTCTGGATTCTAGAGAACTCTAAATCTCTGAGTTGTAATGGAACAATTACTTCTGAATTAGAGAAGGAATGAATAGATTCTTTGGAGTGGGCTATAGGCCTGGCGGATGTAGCTTTTGGCACCAGGTTTGCTTTCCAGGAAGCGGGGTTAAGGGTGTAATGCTTAGTGTTTTTCCAAGGTGGGGCGGGGTTGTCTTTGAAGAGGCTTATTCAGAACAAAGGATAGACCAGCGCTTCTCAACCTTCCTGATGCTGGGGCCCTTTAATACATCTCCTCATAAAATTATTTCATTGCTACCTCATGACTGTAATTTTGCTACTGCTATGAATTGTAACGTAGTGCATATCTGATACGCAGGCTATCTGATATGCCATCCCTGTGATAGAGTCATTTAACCCACCCACCCCCAGAGAGGTCACAACCCTCAGGTCGAGATCTGCTGGGACAGACACTTGACGCTCAACAGCAGCCAGTCAGCACCGCCATGGACCCTGGAGTTGGGTAAGTGGCCCGTGTGCAAACCTGTCTGCTTCAGTTGCTTTTGTCATTGGTTGACTTGCCACTGGGTGAATTTGTCAGGAATTGGACAATATTCTTTGCTATCCCGATTTTTGTCGGGAAGCTACTTTTACATTTAGTGATGAGACTCCTGAAGTTGCTATCCCTGACAACACAAAACCCAACCCGGATATTTTCTCTCAGGGTTCTCTCAGAAGGAAGTATTTTCACTGAGAACGTGTAGAATTGTGAGCATGGCTAACAGGCCAGGCTCTCCCTCGGGAGCATCAAGGTCCCCGGTGAGTCTTGCCTCCACAGGAGTTACCTGTCTGCAGAGATGAGTGCAGCCTCTGCTTCAAATGCAGCTTCTCCTTCCTTTATTTCCTGCAGAGCCTTCTCAGCAGAAGGCTCCAGGTGGGATCCGCCCTTCCTGTTTCCTGTGTGGGTCTCTAAGTCCCTCCTAGTCTGTGTGGAGAGAGCGAAAGGTAGCAGCAGCTGAATTAATTCTCTCCACAGATGCTGCTGAGCAAGGCCCACCGCACATGTAGATTCCTTTGAGAGGAGTTTTGTGCGAGGATGAAGATGATGGGAGATGGGTAGGAATTCTAGGGATGGCACCCAGAAGCAAGGGCTCCCCAACTGGGCTCCTGCACCTCTTGTCTTGGTTTCTAGAAGAGAGGGTTGCACACGTGTTGTCTGTTGCTTGTTCTCCTACCGAATTCTCAAAGTGAGACTTGTTCAGAAGACCTCAGATGCCATGGCAAGTGAACTGGCTGCAAATGACACTGTTCACAGAGAAAGCTTCTTTCCTTCACTCAGCCATCGGAACTGTCAGACCATCCTGTGTTCTCTTCTTCCTGGATTTTGTTGTGCGTTTAGCCCAGGGTTTTTGTTAAATTCCAGCCTGAACTGGAAAGTCAAGTGCCACCTCATGGCGGTCCTCTCTTCTGCTCCCTGACCCTCCCCTCCCCCCATCGTGGGCTGATAATGATAGGACTGGAACTTTCTCTGCCTCGTGTCTGGTTTTGACTTCAGTTTAATGGTGTGGTTTGTGGCTCTCTGCTTGCAGTTGGAGTTCCTGTCTAAATAGTAAAATCTATTGTTGGTCTCCACTTGTAGACAACGTAATTGGGTTGCTAACTGGCACGAGCAATTAAGTGTACAGCAATACAGGGCAAGATAGGCTCCAGGCCCCCGATCTGACAGGATTTCTAATTATACTGAGTTGCCGTTGTAAGGGTGGTAAAGACTGAAGAATGCTTGCGACAGAGGTGGTTATCAGGAGAGAATGGCAGTGGGCTTTGGGTCAGCTGCTCTTCTCTCGTGGGGCCAAAAGCACCAGACAAAATACATCTGTGCCTTGCTTTCTGTTTGTAACGTGCACCCAAGCCATCTTCCTCTCCTTTGGGATATTTGGGGTCATAAAAAATTGTTCTCCATGGTTCCCAAAAGCAACTATAGTCATCAGGACGTTGTTTTAGGGCGCAGCATATTAGAAGATCAGGATAAACATGAAGCTTTGTGGACAAATATTTTTTTATTATCTACAATATGAAATTATTATCTTTACAGGTGCATCTTTTCAACTGCTCTTAGCAGACTCAGCTTCAGTAAAACCTAGAAAATAAAAGGGTGTTGCATGATTAGAGAAAACCAGCCCTTGGATAAACCCATCCGATTCTGGGTGTGGGGCCATCTACTTGCAAAGGGCATTTCCCAGCAGCAGAGTCCCCAGGGAATGTTTTTCTTGACCACCAGCAAGGCACTGTAGGCTGTTTGAGTGGAACACTACACTTCAGGCTACAACCTGAATGTTGTTAGTGGCTGAGCAACAAGATGTTCCGGGGGTTACTGACCCCTTAGATGGCTTTGCCACACAAGCTTACCCCTAATAGCCGTCATGATAGAAATAATTTGTTCATATGCGATGAACTATAAAACATCCCATCATTCCAACCACACTCAGGCCAGAGGTACTACTACATAATTCCCTGTAGCCTCCTCTAACCCCACAATTCTTTGCAAAAAAGTGCCTTGACCCAGGTACCTGCACATTTAATGAACAACAAGTGGGGTCTTGAAAACTCTTCCTCTGTCCTGAGTCTGTCTGGTTCTTAGTCTCTGCTGAGTTGAATGGAAATGAAGGCTTTCTTGGCATGCCATCCTGTGCCTTAAAGGGAAAGCTGTTTCTGTCGCCCCACTTGGCCAATGGGCTGGATCAGGGAGAGAGGGAGCTGTCAGGCTCTTTTCATGCTACCAGCTCAGATCGGAATTAAATCATGAGTTGCATAGAGTTCTCTGGGGCTCAGTGGCAGGGCAGGATAAGAGGTCAGAGAAACTAAAGACAAAGTGTGAAATCCCCAGAAACAGCCAAGCTCACTGAGGAAGGATGGGGCAGAGGTTGTCTGCTGTGCAGGATCATGGCCTGAGCTTTTTGTGTTTTACTAGAAATTTCGTTTTCCAGCTATCTCCTCTCATCTCAAACCATGTATTATTCCGGATGAGAATATTATGTAAAAGGAATTACTACAGAGACACAGTGAAACCCTTTCATGACTGGCTATTCAATGCTAGTACAAGTCATGTTTATCCATACATTAGGTATTTTCCAGACCTTGCCTTGGATCCCTCCTTAAATTATGTGTATTTAAATGTATAACAAACATTCACACGTATCTTCAGGACACTCAAGTTTGATTGCTTTGGGCTCTTTTGGGTCAGGGGCAATGTTTTGTTCTGTAGCGTTGGGCATGGAGCCTAAGGTAAGTGTTCTATGACTGAGCTACCACCCAGGGTCTGATCCTGGGTCCTTCGACAGAGACTGGGACTGTTTGGGCTTTTCTCTACATATGCATACAGCGGGCTGGTGGAGAGAACACAGCAGCTGAGAACCACTGACATAATCTCTGCCCACTGTGCTTCACCAAACCCAGTTCATTTTCGTGTGTACATATTTTTTCTGTACTATGTATTGATTCACTCGAAAGTAAAGCTTAAAGTCCTGTACTGATTTTATTTAGGTTTCTTTTTTTTTAGAAGCTTTATTCTTGACTGCAGTTATTTGAAATAGATGTCACCCTACTGAGCTTTTATTTTTTTAATAATGAAAACTGGCAAAACTCACTCTCTGGGAACATATGCTAAGTCAGCCAGGCCTTGTCCTCACAAAGCAAAAGCACCCTGTGGACACCTGCTCTCAGGTCCCTGGAGTTTGTAACAAGTTTGTAAACCTGATGTCGCTACTGGACCCTGGGGCAACCAAACACCCTCTTTTGCCATCAGGGCTGTTCCCATCTCTGAGCTTCAAGCCTTCTAGCTTTGGGGGTCTCAGAGGAGGGAACTAGGAAGGCAGGGAGAGATTTTGAACACAGATGCAGAGTAGAGCAGCCATGCTAGAATATGCACATTGCTTCTTACGAGCCAAGTGGACATGATACTGTAAGTCTAAGTGTCTCATTTTTTTTCTCAACCAGTGAGAAAGAAGGTTTTAAATCCGTCTCTGTTGCAGTTTGGCTGGGTAACCTAAAAAATGACATGTAAGCTCAAAGTCTGCTCACTTACAGTAAAACTGGGGGGACCACAGTGCCTACATCACAGGGCTTGAGAAGATGAGACGAGCAATAGGCAAACGCCACGAGCAGTTACCCGGATTGTAGATGCTCTATAAATGTTTGGTATTAATGTTTTCATTCTCTGTTCCTAGGAAGGATGGTCTGAGGTACAGTGAGGGAAACGCAGAAGATGGCAAGATTCAAGTGACTCAGGGGAAGGGGCCAGCAATAAGGAAAAACAGAATTACACTCCATCCCTGTACTACAGTTTCTTTGATTGCATGGTATTAAGACAGTCTGGGTGGGACCTCTGAAGGGTCCTGTTGGCTCTGGCCTGCAATGGCCTCAGCTCTAGGAGCTATGGGAAGACCACAGCCAGTTACCTTTCCCAGCCTGAAGCACACATAGCACCACAATGCCCTTAGAAGCCAAATGTAATTATATCACACTATTAAGCAGAAAAGCATTTTACTTCCCAAATGCCACTTTTAGACCCATGATATGAATTGGAATTCCTAGTTGTCTTGATTACAGATTTGTGAGTGTTAATCTGGATTGTCAGTTTGATAAGGTTTAGCATCACCCAGGAGACACTGCCAGTGGGCAGGTCTGTCCAGGTGTCTACAGAGAAGTTTCACTGAAGAAAAGACCCATCCTGGATGTGGGCAGCATCCCTCCATGGGCCAAGGACCTGGGATGAATAAAGAAAACCAGGAGAAATGGAACTGAGCATTAGCAGTCATGGCACTCTGTTTCCTGACTGTGGTGGCCACAGGATCTCCTGCTCCCTACTGTTCAGGGTCTGAGTTGCTCAGAGGACATCTTCCTTCCTTGTTTCCAGTCTTTAGCTTCAGGGTTGAGAGTGGGGAAGAGAATATGCATTTCACACAAGGACACTCACACTCCTGGCCTTGTTCCAGGAATGCGTCTTAAGGAATTGGATTTCCAATATTGCTTGAACTTGGGTGGACGTTGTCTTTGAATGACAACTGCCGTTCCATAAACCAAACTCTTAAGTAGGTCCTGATTATCTTCCTTTCAGTACGGTACTTCCAGCAAGTATAAAAATTTACCTTTGCTTGAGTGACCCCTGTGTAGTGACTCTGTCCCTGCAGTGAGGGCCTGGCTTCGGGGGACATTAAACACATCTTAACAAAAGTGGGAGTCAGCTGGGGATCTTGGAAAATCTGTGGCTCTTCCATGGTTGCAGCCAACAGCGATGGCTTCCCAGAGCCTTTCTTACAGTTTCAGGACTTCTGCCTTCCTTCTTGAGACCTCTAGATGAGACTCGCTGGTCTGTGTAATGTAAAGTACAGATCCGGTTTATTTGGTTTATTCACTAACAGGTAAATCATGGGAACCTTGCTACATGGTCTGGCAGATGACTTGCCTTTTTCCTTTTCCTCTTCCCATCACAAATAATTGAATGCCTGTAATGAGCAGATATTGCTCCGAATCCTGGAGATATCATGTTCAACAAGTCTATGATGTTTTCTTAAAGCTCCAAAAGGGCCATTTTACTCAGTCTTGAAATCTTGTAATTATTGCACATACCATCAGTGCCTGGTAACCACAAACCCTTTCGCCATTAAGTGAGCCCAAAGAATGCTGTTGCCTCAGCCTCCCAGCCATGAAGACCATTGGGGAGTGCTCATTTGCTAAATTATACAGCATGAAGTCTCAGCTTTAATTTCTTGGACTCACTGTGTGCATATGAGTGGCCTGCAATTTGCATATGGGAATCCTGTCATAACAGTTTCCGGAAGTGATTTGTTAATGATCAAGTTCTCAGAATGGCCCTAAACCATTCGTTGACGTGGGCTTGGATAAAACAAATCTTCCACCCTCCTATTTTGGGGACCATTTTTTTTTTTCCTGGCAGAATCTGAGCCATGATGAAAACTAGCCATCAGAATGAAATTTAGGACAGCTGGGATGCTTTGCAGCAAGGACTTTTGGCTCCACAGTTCAAATAATCACAATAGCAGTTCAATTTAGCCTTTGGCTGAATGGCTTTGGCAGGGCACAATGAAAAATAATTATTTCATGGCCTGCTTATTTTTCCCTTAACCAATAAACTCTCAGAGCTCTTTAGGCTTATGTAAATATTCCGCTGTAGATGAAGTTGAGCACACTATCACATCCCTATGTAGGAAATGGTTGAATTTCACCCTTGTAGAGTGGAAAGCAAAACACAACTGCCTTCTTGTGTGATATCTATTTAGAGCAGGGAAGGGGAATGGGATAGGAAGATATTTAAAGGCTTGAAAGTGGGTTCATAGTCACAGCTGAGGAGGAAAAGTGGTTGAGTCTCAAAGACTCTCCCTTCAGAGGCAGGGACTAGGGTAGCCGGGTCATGTTTGAGGAGGAAGTAGTGTCGCACAGAATGCTAATTATAGAATAATTATGGAACCAATGATCGACTCCCCTGAAGCGCTCACTATCTACATTATATACAATGGGTCCCAACACTTCTTTTGAGTGCCCTTGTGTGAGAAGGCCAGAGGTCAATCTCAAATATCATTCCTCAGGAGGCAGCTTGCATTTACATGGAACTTGCCATTCTGCCAGGGGGTTGGAGGTTTTGGGGGACAGGGAGCCCCAGGGAGCCCCAGCATTAGGATGACAAGCTTACAGTAAAGCATCTAGGTTTTTTGCATGGTGCTTAGGATTGAACTCAGGTCCTCCTGTTTGTGTGGCATGGACTTACCCGTCCAAGCTTTCTGGTAGGTATTTGTCTGCTTTGCTGCGCTTACATTCCATGGGCTGTAAGGGCATTCTGTTTGCTCCTGATTCCTAAGTCCTTGCCTTTGCCCAGATGATTTGAATGGAGTCAGGGAGAGGTGGATGAAATAAATTAAGCATGGCGAGAAGCCCGACACCAGACCTGAAGCCCTTCAAGGTTTCTGCTCAAATCCCATCAATCTTCTGTATTTTCTATCTGCTTTTTCAGGTCAGCCGCCTCTTAGCACAGGGCACCGGTGCCACTGGATGGCCAATTCCTATTCAATGAGAGCCCCTGGATTTGCAGCTCACTTGGTCAAAGTGAAGTGGTAATGACATTGGTCATGGGTTTGATCCCTGCAGGAGCCAGTTAACTGCATTCTGTCCCATTAACCCCAGCCAGCTGCTGGAAGTTGTGGGTGGAATATGGTGAGAGAATAGCGGTGGCTCACCACAGACAGTCCCCACTACTGGGCCGTGGCTTTGGAGTGCTTATTCTGAACCCGAGGATCAGCAGATGGGTCATTAGGAGCAGAAAAGAACCGTGAGTGAGCACAAGGCTGCCTCCTCTGCCCTGTGTGAGGGAGCAGTGGGCTGAGGTGGGGGAAATTTGCATTCCTCCCAGGGAGAAGGAGGGGGCTTTTCTTTCTTTGAAAAGCCTACACCACATCGAGCCTATCTGTTGTTCTTTCTCTTTCTTTATTTTGCATGCATGCGTGTATATGTGCGCCTGTATGTATGTGACTGCATGGACATGCAGCACATGTGCTCACATGTGTAGGGATGAGGGCTTGACAGAGAGCGTCTTTATCAATCTCCCTCTGCTTGATTTACTGAGGCAGAGTCTCTCCTACAACCTGGAGTTTCTCATTAGGGGTGGGCTGCCATTCCAGCTTGGCTTTGTGTGGGTGTCCAGGCTTTGACATCCGGCTCTCTTGTTTTATGGGAAGTGCTTTAGCTACCCAGCTCCCCAGCCCCCAGTCCCATCGCTCAGTCCTCATGATTGAAGTTTAATGAGTGGCATTTCTTCTCAAAGTGTCTTTAAAAAATCGGGAGTCATGTCATGCAGTGGGATGAATTCCTACATGTAAATGAGATTCGCCCAGTAATTTATTTACATTTGTTTTCAGCACAACAAATGAGGCCTCACGTAGCTTCATAATTTCCCATGACCCAATCACCAGCATGCAGTGTGTAATTTACTCTGATCTGTAGATATTTTTTCAATACAACATTATAAGGCTCTGTCCCATTTCATGTCTTGCTTTTTTATTTTTCTCCTCCAAACTCATGTATAGGGACCCACTAAAATGGGCAGTGTTGCTTGTATTGTTGATAGATTGTGTGTGGAAGAGAGAGTCCTAATTCCACTTCCTGTTTGGCAGCTGTTCCCTTTGTAGATTAGCTCTTGCAGGGCTCTGTTTCCTCCTTGTAAAACAGCAGAATAGACAGTCTCTGTGGCTCAGCTCAGCTCTCCAGGCAGCCTGGACGACTACTTCTATGTCTGATAGGCAAGCCAGTATTAGCTCACCCTGGAAGTTTTGCAGATTTGTTAGATTTTCTACGAGTTTTATTGTATTTTTTAAAATGTGTGAAGCCATGCTATCAAAGCCACTTAGTGGCTGGTGTCCAGTCAAAAAGAAAAAACATAGGGTAGTGCCTAATGCAGCATGAGCCACTTCAGTGCCCCGATTCCCAAGCTGTTTCCCATGCTTCCTTGTTGACTATTGCTAAGCAGTGTGAGGAAGGTACTTCAAGATTTGGGAGATCTAGAGGAAAAGAAGAGAGCAGATTCTGTCTGCCCATGGCCTTGAACCACTGACCTAGAAGGGACATCACAGTTCTGCTCATTTTACTTGGACCTCTGACCATGAATAAATGAAGTAAAAGAATAACAAAATAAAAAGTTCAGTCCATAAAAGTCTACAAATTTATAACATGCTTGGTAAGAAGATGACACATCTCAATTCCAGTTTTCTTGGCAAGTATTCCACCATACTTACAAAAATGTGTCTGGTAAAAGATTACTTTGACAGACCAAATTATAGAGACCTAAATCTCTTGTTTCTAGGATAACAGGTTTTGAACCTGTACCTAAGTATTCAAATAGTTCCACGCTACAGTAAGGTCAGCTAGCTTAGCTATTGGACCCGTAACCCAAAACCTTGGTTCAAATCCTTCCCATACTATTTAATCCCCTACTTATTCGTTACTTCACCATTTTTTTTTCAGATCCATTAATCACAATATTTATCTCCAACCTTCTAATATGACCTGGATTACGGATAGGCCTATTAGCCATTACCCCGCTACTTAATGGCAAATTGAACCCACAGTACAGAGGGAGCAGCACAGATTTCCTAGCACAAGCAGCACCTTCAGTACTCTGCCTCTTTCCAGCCACATTAAACTACAGACAAGTCAGCCTATGAGATGGCAAAAAGGTTTTACAATGTTTGTTTTTCTGGGACTGGAGAGATGGCTCAGTGGTTAAGAGTGTGTGCTGTTCTTAAACAGAACCTAGGTTCAGCGCCCAGAACCCCATTTTAAGGACTGACAACCACCTATAAGTTCAGTTTCAGGGATCCGACTCTTCTTCTGGGCCAAGGAACAGCTGCAGACACATGGTACGTACACAGACAAGCAGGGACACACATACCTAATACAAATACATTTAAATTAAAAAGGTATTTTTTTTTAATTCTAAGTGAAAAGCAAAACTTTTAAAACTTTCAAAGCTTTCTATGGGGTAGGGACTGTCCTGCACTGAGTCAGGAACATCCAGAAACTCTGAGTGAAGCCTGCTGTGCTTCTAATGAACTATACCATATATATATATATATATATATATATATATATATATATATATATATATATATATATATATATACATTTACATATATATGCATACACACATATACACATATACACATATGGCATGTCTTCTTTAATTTTTCATCCCAAATTAAGATGTAATCTAGGCTTGGTGGCTCTCTGAAGAGCATCTAAAGCCCACAGGTGTGGTGTGCTTTGGTCCTAGCAGGCTGCTCTTACAGGGTCTCCATGCACATCTAAATGTTGCCCCACCTGGAGCTTTCTAGATGTGCCAGTAAGTTCGGTACTGTGTGAGTCAGCTTTCTGTCACTGGAGAAGGACACCTGAGATGTCAGTTTAAACAAGACGTTGGTTTTGCTCACGGTCGGAGCTTTTGGTACAGAGCCTGTTGACCTCATTGTTTGGGGGCTTTTTGGAGTAGCAGCTGTACATCAAACAGGCTGGGACAAGGTTGCTGATCCACAGTATATGGAAGCAAGAGGGAGGGAAGACTCAGGGCCCTTTGATTGACAGGCCTCCAGTGACCTAACTACCTCCACCAGGCCCTCCTTAAAGGTTCTATTACCTTCCTACAGGGCCAGTCTGGACATCAGGTGTTCAACACATGACCTTCAGAAGACATTCAAGCTCCAACTGTAATAGATACATAAAGCAGATGTTACCAACACTCTTTTGCCAGAATTGATTCCAGCACTTGAGAGACAGAAGCAGCATCAGGAGTTTATAACCAGCCTCAGCAACATAGTGAATCAGAGGCTAGCCTTAGCAACATAAGGTACTGTTTGAAAAAAACAAAACAACAATACTTAGAAAAACAGCAAAAAAGAACATCTGCCTTGAAAACAGTAGGAAAGGCCAGTATTTTGGAAAAGTCCTATTGACCAAAATTTTCCCTCTGCTTAAATATTTCCCAATCCAAACATAAGTCCCAATTGGCCCAGTTCCAGCCTGGCACTGGAACCCCTGTTGTACTGCTGCTTTGGTTTTTAGAGTAGGTGAAAAGCAGAAGATTCTCTTCGATGTGAGTACTATACCATTTAGCCTTCTATGAGAATGACAGAGAACAAATTTGCCATTTCTCTTAGAAATAAGAGGCATCTGAACAGATTCCTCTAGCTTTCAAGTCACTAGGTGTTGTCCTTTCATATTCTTTTCACATCTGTAGTTTTGGCACAATGTTGCAGGAGGCCCCCTTCACTCAGGAAGCTGGCACACACTAAGAGCCTGTGTTCATGTCATCTGAGGGTATGTATCTGGAGAGTGAACAGGCACAGGTGAAGCATGTGAAAATGGAATACCAAAGGCCAAAGTGGCGGTTGTGTTCAGAAGAAAGCTGAGGGACCCACAGTAGACCAGAGAAGAAACTTTGGTGAGGACGTAGAGAGTGTGAATGGTGACCACGCATCGGATCTGCTTGGCAGAGAACAGTGTAGCAAGCAGAACAGCATACTGACAATTCTTGGATTTTGGTTTCTTTAAAAACATGGAAATATTATAAGAATGTTTTTATTTTAACCCCAGGCGTGGGGATATGGGGCTGCTTCGGACTGTCCCCAGCAGCTGACTATGATTTGCCTCGTGCTCTAGCAAATCTGCCTCTTTGCCAGTTGCAGATAGTTTCTGCAATTGTGTGATGGTTGGAATTCTAGGAATTCTTCAGAGGGTGTATCATTTTTCAGAGGGCGTGTAAACGCTAGGGTCCTGAGAGGCTGGGTGGGTAGTTGGTGGTCATTTAGGGAGATTGGCGGCTGTTTGCTAGTGGCCCTGTTCAATAAAAGAAACAAGAAGGAAGGAATTAGCTTCAGGGATCTCTATCTCACTTTCCTCTATCCTCCTTTTCTCTCCTATCTAGTGATGGGCGGGGGGAGGGGTGGATAAAGCATTCGAAATGAAAAACCTTCAAAGCAGCAGAGACCAGCTACAGAGCAGTGTGAGTGGAAGCCCAGAACTCTGTTATAGATTCAACAGGCGGCCTGACCCATGGTTGGCCTGTAGTGTGGGCTTTGCGGATCTGGAATGGGGTGTTGAGTGGAAAGGTGACTCTGGAAAGAGAGGTAGGAGTAGACCATGCAAGGCTTTGAAGGGAATTATGGGAAATCACTGAAGAGAAGGAAGGTGACATATTGAAATTTCATTTGAAGGAAATCACTCCTGGGTGCGGGGTGGGTTGGATGCTAATGGGGGGAGGCAGGCTAGAAGTCTGTCAGAAGATAGTCACCTTTCACACCCTATTTTGGAACTTTCTTCCTGTTATGGCTGAGTCTGACACAAACATGTGGCACACTAGATAGTTGTGGTGGTCTCTTTTGATTGTCAACTTAACAGTGAAAAATAGAAAAGGGAGTCTCAATGAGGGATGTCTTGGTCATGTTAGCCTGTGGGGGATTTATTAATCGGGTTAGCTGCGGTGGGAGGACGTGCCTTAAATATGGCCTGCTTTATTTCATGGGCCGTCCCAGGACTAAATGAAAAGGCGAGAATAGGATGAGTACCAGCAAGCATGCATCAGTGTTGTTGTCCGCTCTTGACCTTTGCATGTGAGGAGCTGCTGCAGTGTCCGCCACCTTGGCTTCCTTCCCTGCTATAACACATTAACCCTGATGTTGCCAAAGGCTCTCTTCCTTTTGTAGAAAGGTGGAAATTTACCAGGGTATTTGTCACAGCAATAGGAAACAAAACCAAGACAGAAGTGTTAAAAGAAGAGCAATGAGGAAAGAATGAGTCGGAATGTCTGATCAAGAAGGCAATGAATCAAGAATAACTTACAGAACTTGCAGAAAGTGAGGGAAAAATCTAATAACTATCATTTCCTTGGTGAGGAAGGGTTCATGAAAGGAAGCATCAGAGTTCAAATACAAAAATCTATTATCTGTAACTCTGAAATTAAAAAAAGTATATTGTTTTTATTTTGACCTTAACTGTCTTCAGGATGTTTTTTTTTTTTTTTTTCTTTTAATTCCATTAGTGCGCTTGATTATGTCTCTCCTGAAGGGTTATGTAAGTAGCACTGTGTGCTTTTATTTGACAATTGTTGATAGTGGAGTTTTGTTTGGGGGTTGGGATATTTCTGTTTCCCAGGTTGGCCTCACCCTCATGACCATCCTGTCTTTATCTTCTAAGCTGTTGTAGTTACAGGCACATGGCACCATGCTCTTCAATGTATCCCTGAGCTGCTGGAGTTACAGACACAGGACAACGCGCTATTCAGTGTGCACCTTTTATTGTTTCTGATGCAGCCTACTACTGCCAGTAGGAGCTATTCCTATCAGCTAACATTTAGGTATTACATAATATAGTTTTCAGAATATTTAATTTTTTTAAATTTCAATTTTTCTCAGAGACTGTATACCATGAATATTATTTTTCTATTCCACACAAATGAAAGAAAAATTGAGCCATAAAAAAAGTTAGGTAGAACCGGGGAGAGCTCAAGTTAGGAGGTTGTTTCCAGAGAGGCAGGAACACCTGAGTTTATTCATCAACACTCCTGCAAACAGCCAGCCGTGGTGGTGCACACTTAGAATCCTAACCCTGGAGAGGTGGAAACTGGACGATTCATGGGACCTGGCCAAATTGGTGAACGCTGGGTCTCAGTGAGAGGTTCTGTCTCAAAAATTAAGCTGGGAGTGGAAGGAGGACACCTGAGGTTGCAATTTGTTCTTCATATGTGTGTTCACACTCCTCCCAACACACACAATTGAGGTTCCACCCTAATTTGACCTGTTTCTATAATTTTAGAGAAAATAGGCAAATAATTCTGACGGTGAACTTGCAAAAACTGAAATGTGTTTTCCATCTTCTATCTTGTAAATAAGCAACCAAATGAGGATCTGTGTCTGGTGTGGCCTGGATTTGATATTTCTGACATCACTTCTCCAGGTGAATGGGGCCAAAGGCAACTGATTTTATTATATAAAGGTCTTCTGATCTGGCTGCTGTCATTTATACTATAATGTGTTGCTTTTTCCCTCTCTGGGTAGAATCTGCAGTAAAGAGTGTTGTGGTTCTAGCTTCCCTTTCAGTTCCTAAGAAAGCAGGATGAGAAAGCTAGCTGTTGGATAACCCATGGCCATGGCTCTTAAAGTTCTAAAATGAGGAACCTTTTAACTGTGTTGTGAAACATTTTGTCCTGACTTCTGATCTACAGCATGCTTATTGCTGGAGTCAACAACCTAATGTTACAAAAAATGAAAGCCCTACATTGCTTATTGATTTGTACTCTGTTAAAGTGACAACAAGATTTTTTTGGTTATGGCCCCTCAGTAAAGGAGTTCACCTACTGACTTTCCAGGTGTGTGTGTGTGTGTGTGTGTGTGTGTGTGTGTGGTGTGGTGTGATAATCAACTGACTGTATGGACATCATTTGTATATATAGCACCTGGTATGATTTACAGCTGTTGAAGGAATTCTGTAAATATAGATGGCTCACTCAGATTTATCATCTAATGATGATAATGTCCATGCTAGATTCTTTCATAATAAATAAAACACAGTTTTGGAGACAATCAGCAGGCTATAAGGAGAATCTCTTTGGAAGGTTCTTTCTCTGAATCTCTTGGCAACTTATTCAAAGGTACACAACTATGAGAGGTAAGTGCCAAAACAGGACTTTAAGCTGATTGCTCTCCTCTGTCTTGATGACAAAATGATGATGGTAGTGTTGATGACCGTGATGGTGGTGACAGTGGTGATGTTGATAATGGCGATGATAAGGGGGGGGGGGTAGAAGTTGAGGTAGACGAAGGGGAAAGAGAATGAAAACAAAGATAGAAAATGTAATTCAACTAAATTGCTAGCATCGTATAATCAAAAACAAAATGGCTCAAGAAGCCCAAGCCCAGCTCAAAGTAGGCAGTATCTTTCCTTAACATGAATTGCCTTTAGAATGCATTTTGAACTTTAAGACGGCAGTGAAGGGTCTCAAAAATTGTTCTTTCCCCTCAGTTACGTGATAGCCAATATATAGTTACAAAGTAGACTTCAGTGTAGATAGTTTTGTCCAACTGTAGGCCAGTGTAATCGTTGTGGGCAGATTTAAGTAAAGTTAGGCTCAACTATATTTAGTCGCTTCCATGTACTATCTTAATCTCTTTCATGGTGGTTCTTACCTCTGCAATCCTTAGCATTTTTCTGTGGTTGAGCTTTATTCTAATATTATCACTTATTTTCTTTCTTAGCCTTGTTCATTCTCCCACAAGCTTTACCTAAGATTTGTACTGTCAGAACAAAACACCACTCTCAACTGAAAGTTGATTCTTGAGCCAAATATGAGCGACTATAGCCTGGGTACATAAATTAAGTTTACCTCCAAACAACTCATTCCAAATAGAAATGGTTCCATGTGGTTTTTATGGCTACAGAACGAAAGGACACCATAAGTCAGGATATTTATTTTTTCAAATATGTTGATGGGGTCATCAGGAGGTGGGTACCAGAGCTG
This sequence comes from Psammomys obesus, assembly GCF_907164565.1. Taxonomy (NCBI): domain Eukaryota; kingdom Metazoa; phylum Chordata; class Mammalia; order Rodentia; family Muridae; genus Psammomys; species Psammomys obesus. The sequence continues at coordinate 6,742,008 of NW_026590859.1, read as the reverse complement.
GAAACCTCTCTAGTGTTCTCAGATGCAATTTAAAAATGTGCACAGCTTTGGGATTGATGGATACAAAGGCCTGCTAAGTCAAGATATTCATATATATATATCAGATAGTCATAAGAATATTAGGTCAGACATAGAGTTGGGCAAGGGATTGCTTTTAAGGGGACTAAAGGGAGCCCAAGGGAATTTGGCTTTGGATCTTTAACTTTTCAACTTTCCACATCCATAAAGCCCTAATCAGTCTGTCAACCTTCTGATGCAGGTATTTCTTTTTTCTTTTTTTCCAGGAATTTAAGTCCATAGTATCTACTTGAACTCAACTAGACTTTTGTCAATTAAATTAGAAAATCTATCCCATTTACCTGACCCTCATAGCGTATCACCTGGAGTCATCAGCAAGAGAGGATGGGATCCACCAAGTCCACTCCCCAGTAGTAGGGTTCATTTCTTTTCATTCTTATTGTAAATCTAACTTAGAAACCCAAGGCTTCTGGCATGTCACACTGTGCCTTGCCACACACAGTTAAGACCTTCTTTGATCTCATAGATCTTAGGTAGATATTTCCAGTAGATGAGAAAAATATGAGCAATGTTTTCAGTCTAAGTGAATTTTCACACAACACAGTGACATAGCACATTAAAGTGCTGGGTAATGGGGAAACACAGTTCTCTAACCCCTTCAATGAAATGGTTCAGGGAACTGGAGGAGTCTGAGGGAAGTTTCATGAAAACAAATGCCCATTTCTATCTCTCTTACTTCCTCCAAGCTATGAATTTAATTCTTTTGTTTAGGTAGGAAATACAAAGCATTCCCATGGGGAAAAATTTGCTTTCCCAGCAGGGGTCTGGATGATGGCCCTTAACAAATGCAAAGTTTGACATTCAAATAAGAGGGAGCTAAGCAAGATGGATAAAAAGATAGCAGAAATCGAATACAGCCAGAAACACACAAATACTGCAAACACTCCAACTCTGAGCTCTATTCCAGTTGCCAATAGACCCTTCTGGTCTTTTGCTCCTTTGCTGGTGTGGATGTAGCACAAAGAGAGACTTGTTTTAAAAGAAAATAGATGATTGGGTTCAGGCTCATAGGAAGATGAGTTTGGAGGAGGGTCACCCTTTATTATTCATAGAGCAGATTATTCGGGGGTTTTCTGCCTTTTTTTTTCTTTTCTATAGGGATGTTTGGAAAGTATTCAGAATTCAATTGCTTTGGGAGCTATAATGAATGTCTGGGGAATGCGAGTCCTCAGAAAAAAAGAGATTTGGGCCTGATGAGAATTTGGGTTGGAAATCCTGCATCTCATTTAATGGTATATCCAACTTCTCAAGACTGCACTTAAGGCAGAGAAGAGAGAAATGATTAGAAGTAAGGATAAATATATCCAATGTTAGACTAAGTTACCTCACCCACTCTTTTTAAAACCGTGTGTGTGTGTGTGTGTGTGTGTGTGTATGTGTGCTCACATCTCTTGAATTGTTTCCTTAAAACCCTAACATGAGGCCAGAGAGATCAGATAAGGGTGCTTGCCACCAAGTGTGGTGACCTGAGTTCATCCCAGAGGCCCAAGTGACAGAATGAGGTCCTCAAAGCTTTCCTCTCACCTTACGGGCACATACACGCACACACATCGGCACACACACTGCATAAGCATAATTAAAAACGAAAGAATAGGACTGTGACATGAAGAAGTTAAATGTAGTTACCAGACCAGCGCTCAGCGTAACCAAGTCCATGGCTGCAATAGCCGGGAATTTCTTTGGAAAGATAGCTGAGCGTTTTTGCACTGCTTTCAATTCCTTGCCTATATGATTTTTCAGGGGCCCAGTATCAGAAGGGGACAGAATGAACAACCCAGGAGAGAAAACAACACCAGAAATCACATTTGTTTTAAAGCCCAAAGTTATGAATACATATGCAGAATAGAACACTGAAGAATGAAGAATTGCGGTTTTGATAGGTGTGTTATGAAGGAGTCACCAAGCAGTTTCCTATTAATTCTGAAGCACTTATACTATTTTTAAAATATCCCACAAACCTTTGCCTGACAAAAGAAGAGTATGAAATAAAGCTTTAGTCTCTGCTGTGACAGCTATTGCCATGGCAACGTGCCTGTCAATCAACACCCACTTCATCGAGCCTCAGAAAACACCCCCAGAAATAAATGTCAAAAGTCTTCTACAGGTTCCAAATTTAAATCAAACTTTAAAATAAATTAAAATAAGAACCCAAACACCCACAGCAGTCACACACACAAAAAAAGTAAATTCTATTTGGAAAGAGGGTAAGAACCAAAGGCCAAAAGATGTATCCAAGCACATGGCAGGAGAGAGGGAGAGAATCGGATCATCCACCACATCCTGGCCTTCTCTGGTCCATAACTGTTCACCTGGGGAGCATCGCCCCGTGCGGTGCAGGTGTCATTGAGTCTCCAGGACTTGGCTCCTGGCTTTTGCTTTTGTCATGATCATATCCCTCATCGCCTCCAGTATGGCAATGCTGGGGCTTCTCTTTGGTGGCGTGAGACAAGACAAGATGCTAAATCACACACCTGGTCCACACTCCCAGGACAACAGAATTCAAGGGACAGAGGGATGGGCTCCTCTGAGAATTTAAATGCCTTTTACATAAGTTTTGGTCCCTGTACCATTGATGTATGCTTCACAGTTTTTGCAATTCTCATCTTTTGGGTAGATATAAAAGACAGATGGAAGCCTTGTGCCACACTTTGCAGGATGCGATGGGTCCCCTTTCTCATTGTGTGACCCCCAATTCACTCAGCATCCAGACATTTGAAGGAACTAAAGCTTGTCCGGTTATGAGGAGCTAGTCAGACCTTCCACAGTCAGAGTGGCTAGCCTGACCAGTGCAACTGTCGGTGTATAAGGAGAGAAACAAAGAAGATCATGCCTTTTCACAGCACTGACAAGTGCCATGCCTCTTTTTGGTCTCTCTTGTCAAGTTCAGAATGATGGCGCCTCAGCAGCACCTCAGCCCTCAGCTCTCCAGATCTTCTCTGTTAGGTACTTCATTCCCCACCTGCCTTTGGCAGCCCAGTGTTCTGCCTGGCAGTGAGCTCTGTCTCAGTGAGTTCTCCAAAGATTTCTTCTGCTGTGCACATTTTCCTTAGTGTCTAATGAAGATGGCTACATAGTCCAGGTCAGAGGTTGAATTGTATATGCCCCTGTTACTTTTTTTTTTCTGCTGTGACCAAACACCGAAGAAGTAATGTAAAGAAGTGAGGCTCTCCTTTGGCTTGCCGTTGAAAGGATGCAATCTGTCAGAAGTAAGGGGAAGGCAGTAGGCGGCACCACTGCAGTGGAAGATGCAGCTAAAATTTCTCACATCTTGTTGAAACAGGCATCAGAGATGAGGTGAAAGTCAGGGCGTAGACAGGAACCTTTCATAACTCCTCTGAGAGGCTACACCCAACAGCGGCAGGGAAACAGAGTCAGAGACCCACAGCTAAACATTAGACAGAGCTCAGGAGTCATATGGAAGAGATGGGGGGAAAACTGAAGGAGTTGGAGGTGTCAAGGACTCTACAAGGAGACTGACAGTCAACTAACCTGGATCCATGGGGACTCACAGAGACTGAACCACCAACCAAAGAGCATGCATGCATGGGCTGGTCCTAGGCCCCTGCACATATGCAGATGCTTAGCTTGGTCTTCATGTGGGTCTCCCAGGAACTGGAGCGGGGGCCCTCTCTGACTCCGATGCCTCCCTTTGGATTCTGTTCCTCTAACTGGGTTGCCTTGTCTGGCCTTAGCGAAAGAGGATGCGCCTAATTGTGCAGCAACTTAACGTGCCAGGATGGGTTGGTACCCATAGAAGCCCTCCCCCTTCTCTGAGGAGGAAAGGGGAAAATGGGAGAGAAGGGGTGTGCAAGGAGGATACTGGAAGGAGAGGAGCAGGTTGCAATCAGGCTGTAAAGTAAATACAAATTTTTTTAAAAAGGGGAAAAAGACAGAGTGAGCTGTGCAACCTCGAGACCCCCACCCACTAACAGCTTCCTCCATCTAGGCCCCTCCTTCAAAAGGTTCTGAAAACTCTACCGCTACTGGAGACAAGTGATTAAATATATGTGCCAGGGGGACCACTTTCTATCTAAACCATCACCTCCACCCCAGACCACGTTGGAACCCTGTCTTAGGAAGCCTTATTATTGCTGTGAGGAAACAGCATGATCGGAAGCAACTTGGGAAAGAAGAGTTGACTTGGCATACACTTCCGCATCATGGTTCACCACTGAAGGAAGTCAGGCCAGGCACCTGGCGGCAGGAGCTGATGCAGAGGACACAGAGGGGTGCTGCTCACTGCTCTGCTCCTTACAGCTTGCTTAGCCTGGGTTGTTGTAGCACCCAGGACCACCAGCCTAGGAGTGGCACCACCCACAGTAACCTGGGACCCCCACATCAATGTCTAAGAAAACGCCCCACAGGCTTTCCTACAGCCCCATTTTATAAAGACAGTTTCTCAGCTGAGGATCCCTCCTCTTCAATGACTCTAGCTTGTGTCAAGTTGGCACAATATCCTAACATACAGCATGCCAGAATGCAGCCTTATTTAGGGATAAGTACTTTAAACAAGATAACAACTTGCAATGAGGTCATTAGCGTGGCTTTTGTGCAGTGTGACTGGTGGCCTTGTAAAGAAGAAAAACGTGGACAAAGAAAAAGACGCATACAAAGGACTCAGGGAGAGAACCACCTACAGACTTTAAAGAAAGACCATTCTCAAAGTCCTTTATGAGAAGCCACCCTGTCAAACGTTGACATTGGATTCCAAGATACAAAACTAAGATAAAAAATATTCCTATCGTCTAAGACATGAAGAATTTCAGCAATCCTGCTGACAAATGCCTGAGTGCAGTAATGTGGCTGGGATCAAATCTGGAGAACTAATGCTTCTTGCTCATGGTTCGGCATAAGTGTGGTTAGTGAGAGAAGAGGTGAGAACCTGAGAGCGAAGCTGGGCAGGCAGCCCGAGGAAGAGGAGAATGTCCCCAGGCTCTTCAGTCCTTCTATCGTAAACTTAGCCTCTGAGTTTGCCAATGTCACTGTTAATTGGTTGCTGCCAGAAACTCAAAGGAGCGGTTTCTAATGCCATGGGTTAGGAGCTGTCTTCATACCAAGGCAGATGTGTATTCACAGCTGTTTCCAAGAGAATAATTGGGTTCCTGGTTTCCTTTTACCTTAGAGTTTATGCATCAGAGGTTTGGGGCCTTTCTGAACCCATCTTCCATTGGTTTTATTATTTACATCAGCAGATATTGATTGTAACCTCTTATGGGCACAAACACGTTTAAGATTTATTAAGTTCTCAAATTTTCAAAGAAAACAAGTCTTAAGTACTGTGAAAATGGATGGGCTTCTCAGCACACCAGCCAGAAGCCTTTTACAGCTGCCCTCTGGAATGATGGAGTTCTATTCCAAGGCAGATTTACTGAGAAGCTGATGAAATTCAAACAGCTAGTCACTTCCCCTGCACAGATTGTCTCCAAGGGTTTCTTCATAATTTTCCCTTGAGTTTTTGTTGTGTTGCTGTTTTTGTATTCTTTTTCTTTTTAAAATTTATTTATTTATTACAATGTATTCATTTTGTATCCCAGCTGTAGTCCCTTCCCTCCTCTCCTCCCAGCCCTACCCTCCCTCCCTTTTCTTCCCCTATTCCCCTTCCCTAGCCCACTGGTAGGGAAAGTCCTCCTCCCCTTCTGTCTGACCCTAGCCTATCAGGTCTCATCAGGACTGGCTGCATTGTCTTTCTCTGTGGCCCGGCTGCACCCCACACACACCAAGGGGGAACTGATCAAAGAGCCAGCCACTGAGTTCATGTCAGAGACTGTCCCTGTTCCCCTTAATAGGCAACCCACTTGGAAACTGAGCAGGGGTGTATTCTTTTTCTTAAAGCAGCTGCAGTTCCAATTGTATGGGCCTCAGCTACTTCATGAGAGGGCATGTCCTTGGTTTCAATGACGGTGGGTCTTTTAAGAATCAGGCCATTCTGCAGGGGGTGGGGAGGCCATCTGAGTAACCATACAAGCTAAGTGATGTAGGCGGATCTAAGGAAGAGAGTAGGGTAAGTAGGGCCATGGTTAGGACAAGAGGAGGCAATTACCGACCAGATTGGGAAGCTGCAGATCCCAGGGGAATCTCGGGAGGGCTCGGATGAAGCCCTGGCTGTATGGGCTCCACAGGGAGCTGTGCCATGCATGGACACCTTAGCACCCTTCTCAGAACAGAGCTATTCCCAGAGTGCGATGGCCAGTCTTGAGTCTCCGCTTATAGGATTTAGCATCACCACGGAAACACATCGCTAGATAGGTTTATGGGAGTGTTCTTAGAAAGGGCTAACTGATCAGGGAAGATCCAGTGTGAATGTTGGCAACACCATCCCATGGACTTGACTTTCAGACTGAATAAAAGGGATGAAGCAAGCGGAGAACCAGCGTTCATTTCTGTGTCCTGGCTGTAGACGCGATATGCCCGCTGCCTTATGCTCCTGCTGGCACGCCTCCCTTCCATGATGGATTGTTCTTACAGTCTAGCTGCCTACAACCTCAGTTGATTCCTACTACTTAACAGTCCTCCAGTCTTCCCTCAGATGAACTCTGAGGAAAGCCAGCCCAATTGTAGCGCCTACCTGCAAATCCATGCACTGAATCCCAGGAAATTACCAGTTTAGTTGAGATTTCTATTAGTTTCCAACAAAACCCAAATGTAGGAGTATCTAGTTTAGACCTTGATTTTCTTTGTAGTATACATATGTGGCTAGAAATTAAGTTATTTATCATAAGGCTTTGCATGTATGTAGACATTTGTATAGTAAGCAGATCATGCGATGCTTATATGATGCTTTAAGTTGGATGGTGTCTAGTGGGTAACTCTGGACTTCTAAGTGTATTTAATTCTTTTACATGGCTTACTGGAATTTGTAGGCAACTATCCTTGAACATATTAGCCTATTGGTGCGGACACATGGTCTACCAAAGACCAATGGCATTTTCAAGTCTATTCTGTCTATCCAACTTCTCTGTCTTCTTTCTTTCCAACCCTGCTGTCCCAGTTCACAGTCTTGCTCAATGGTATTTCCCAAGGTCATTTTTTCTCTGGCCTTTGACTGTTCTGTTTAAAATGTCCTAACCTCTTCAGAGAGTCATCAGTGACTGCCATCTTCAATAGGCAAGTTCTGACGTGAAGATCTGTGTCCATCTTCCATTCTGGATGCTCAAATGCAAAGATAACCTTTGACAATGCTCCGTTCCTTATGAAGATCACTATGAGTACATTGTCTGATAGGCAGTGTAAATGTACGGGAGAAATCATTTGAACAGACTTTCTACCAAAGGATAAATACACTCCCAAATCACAATGGTAATCAGAGCCAGGCCCTCATTCCTGATGACTTTACAAACCAGTTGGTCTTCAGAGATTTCTCAAAATGGACACTGTGCCCACACTGAGTTGTTTTGGCTTCAGGGGGCTGTCTGTTTCTCTCTCCCTTCCTCCCTTTCTCATTTCAGCTACATTGGTGTTTCTGTCCTTTGCTAAAATATATTTTTCAAAACTGTGATTAACAGACATTTTCAGATAGAGACATTGGCTTCTCTTTCTCCAAAGAGGCACAGCATGTGTGGGCAGGCAAACATCAGAATAATGTGCAAGGATGTGGCTGTTCATGGGAAACTGTGCTAATGACTACATCTGCCTTGCTCATTTTGGGATGGCTGGGATCATCCTCACTCTTCTGATTGGCTGATATTTCCCTCTGCAGTGAATTCTTTTCACTTTTGTGTCCCATCAACACAAAAGTCCCCATCGTTGGTCTGATCTTTGTGCTGAAAGTGGGAGTTACAGCAGTTTAAATTTCAGGAACTGTGCTCTATACAGCCTGCTTGTGGGCCCCATGGACTCAGAGGGCTAGCACACTGAGGGCTCTCTGAGCAACTTTTGGGCTTAAAAATACTCCTGACAAGCATCGTTAACAGTAGACACCAGCCTGCCTTATCAGAGTGTCACAAAACTAAGGGAGGTTTTATTTTTCTTCTACAGTCTGTCATTTCTACGCCCAGTCACCTCAAAAAGTGAACTTATTTGAGTTTCTTGTGATTTTTTTTTTGACTATTGAGTTCTTATACTTGAGCATTTTAAGTCTCAAAGATAGTGACTTGAGCCTATGGAAAGGATAGGAGCATTCCCTATGACCCTACAGTATTGGGTTTTAATTGTTCAAATTGGTGGATGTGTTTGTGTGTGTGCGTGTATGTGCATGCGTGTTCACGCATGCATGTATATGTGTATGCATACCTTGTGTGCATGTATGTGTGTAGTGTAGTGTGTGTCTGTGTACATGTGGGTGCCAAAGGTCGGTGTTATATTTTGAAACATGGTCTCTAACAGAATCTGGAGCTCAGCAGTCAGCAGGACTAGCTGCCCAGCAGGACTCCTCCTGTCTCTTGAGTTCCCAGTGTTAGGATTACAGCTGCATGCTGTCTCTCTCAGCTTTTTATGTGGGTGCTGGGGATCCGAACTCTGGTCTTCATGATTCTTTGGCAAGAGCTTTACCAACTGAGCCATCTCAGGCACCAAAGCTGAGTTTTTAAGACGTGTTCTTTGTGATCACACTTCAAAGGATTCAATCAAACAATGGATAGTGTCCTCCTGTGACCCATGAATAATGTTCTGCAAGAGGGAAGGGGAAAGTACACACTCTTAAATGTGTAGAATTTAGATGGATTGAATGATCTTGAACAGGAAGTGTTTTTGTAACGAGGCAGCAGGATGCAATTACAAAGAAGGAAATGAAGGTGACATATTGAGACATAAAATGTTTCTCACCATGAGGAAGTGTTTCCAATTCTTCTAGGCAAGTATCTTGACATATCCCAAAATAATCCTTCCAGATATTTATGTATCAAGAGACAGAGAAAATCTGACCTCTGAAGATCCTAGAGAGAGTTCTAGAAAGGTACTTCCTGAACTTCCAAGCCCTGCAGAAAATAGCTAGCCTGGTGGGAAGATGTTTATTCAGCCAGTGGAGAATGCTGGAACTCTTTCTTCCAAGAAGGAAGTAGAATTTGTTTTCACTTGGTCACTGTAAAAACTTGGGGGATGTGGACTTCATTGATAAGCTGAGAGCCACTGTCCCTGATTAATAAAACAAGATCTCTAAAATTTCTTAAAGTGGAAGTTGGGATGCTGTTCCACACAGTGACTTGTCATAGGAATCTCTGCCACTCTGAGGTTTCACATCGTTTGTGCGTGTCTATCTAGCCTCCTACTCCCCCCTCCAAAAGTTCTTCTAGCCACTGGCAGCACCAGCCCAGAGGATCCAAAATAGTGAAGATATTTTCTGAGGAGCTTTTGGATGATTCCCTGCAAGTTGCTGTCAGTAACCCACCAGGCAGCTAGCCTAGAGCAGTCACTGAAGGCCAAAACTGGGGTCCACTCACTTCACAGATCAGTTCTGGAAACCTGAACAAATAGCACTTGCTCCTTTGCTAAGGTTCATGTCCGTAGTTGCTGTGGTCACTGGACTCATGAGTTAGAAGTCGAGACGGTTTGCAGAGGGTGAAAGTTGTAATGTGTATGGCACTGCCTTGGGGTGGCTGTGGCTGTAGCTGGTACACATGCCCTGATCTACTAGAGGTCTTGTTTTGCCAGAGCAAGGCTGCTGTGGAACTATACACTCTGTAGAAGATCTGAGGTCTTTGATTTTCTTTGTACATTTTGTATTTATACCATAATGCTTCCATTGCATACACTCTGACTTGCTAAATAGCTTAGTCCCTTTTACTCACTTCCACCTATTTTAGTAAGTGGCCCTAAGTAATTTTTTTTTTATCTTATTCACCACTGACTCTTGTCCAGAGGAGTGGTGGGTACAATCACAAAGTGAATATGCTATCCATTGAAGGAGGGTGGGAGATGAGTCCCTTAGTCCAAATAAGGGTGCTTTGTTTGTTATTCATAGGAAGGTTGGTCTCACCCGAGAAAATAGCCTAAGAATACACAAGCCTTATGGAGACATTCCTGACAAAGATACTTATGAGACTGAAGTGTTCAGTCCCTTATCCTTCAAAGGAGAGTCATAAGTGGTTGCCGACGGTGGCTCTTGGAAAGATTCTCAGACTGAAGGGAAGGAGATTCCCATGCCTTAGCAGTGTTCAGAGCTGGTTTTGAAAAGTCCTTGGCTTGACATGTACTGAGAATTTTAGAATTTTGGTTTCTTTAAAAACACTTAAATATTTTAAAATATCTTTTTCTTTTAATCCCAGGTGTGGGGATATCAGATGACTAGGATTTGCCTCGTGCTCTGGTCTCTCTGGTTTTGCCAGCTGCAGATAGTTTTGTGATTGTGTGATGTTTAGAATTCTTGGGACTTTTTAGAGGTAAATAATTACTAGGGCCCTGAGAGACAGTTGCTGGTGCTGTTGGTTGGTGTTGGTCTCAGTTTGCTGTGTTGCTGGTCCTGTTGGTTGGTGTTGGTCTCAGTTTGCTGTGTTGCTGGTCCTGTTGGTTGGTGTTGGTCTCAGTTTGCTAAGTGGCTGTGTGCAAAAAAGAAAAAAAAAGAACAAGAAGAAATTAGATATCCTGACAGGGAAGACCGAACTTGTCCCAGGGAGCTCCATGCCCCTTATCAGCAGGAAGTAGTCTGAAGATAATGCCATCGCTTTCTGACCCTTGATTTTATTCGGGGTCAGAATAAACACGTTTCTTCTCTATCTTTTTTTTTCCCCCTCTGTTATGTAGTGTTGAAGGTTGAAAGAGAAGAAGAAAGGGAGTGGAGAAGGGTAGAAGAAAGAAGAACCCACAACGTAGCAAATGTCAGCCACATTGGTGTCTTTCTTTCATATTTTTATTTGTTTGTTTGTTGTTTTGAGACAGGGTTTCTCTGTGTAGCCTTGGCTGTCCTGGACTTGCTTTGTAGACCAGACTGACCTGGAATTCACAGAGACTCACCTGCCTCGGCCTCCCTGGGTCCTGTCTTTCACTTTCTTACTTCTGGAAAGAAGTTGTGGAGTGAACGACTCCATGGGAAAATGGGAAAGAACCTTAAATTTTAAACCGAAACTAAACAATTCTCTGCTTTGTTTCCTCCCTCCCTTCCCCGCAGAACTTCTAGGCATGGCTGCGATGTCACTCTCAAATGCTAGTGTTTGGGGCTCACAGAGGACACTCCACTGTGACATCACTTATGCCCTGCTGTAGAGTGTGATGAAATGGCTCTCCTGCTCTTCCTGTGAGCATCTTGTGACTTTAATCTGTCATTTCCGAATTCATTACTGTTATTTTAAAGATCTAAGGAAAGATCCTGACGGATCGTTCAAAGGCTTAAATCACACAGAATTAAAATTGCTCTTGTAAGCCTTAAACGGGTGATAGGATTTTTCAAGTGCTTGTGGTGAAACTAGGCTTTATCATTGGCAAGAATATAGTGTCACAACAGTTAAAATTGGTCAAACAGCAGTTCCGAGAACTAAATAGTTAACACCAATCGTTACTTAATCTAGTTCCAAAGTATTGAGAATGGATACTCTTGATACTTTAAAACTGGCTTAAATGAAGGCCAAATGAAGTTACCCATGGATTATAATCTTACTAGGAATGAACTCTGCTGAGGTACAGCTCAGTGGCAGAGCACATATGGAGTGTGAGTAAGTCTCTAGGTTTAATCCTCAGTACCCAAACTAGCAAGAACAATGACTACAACCTGTTTTCCAAAAATAGCAACTAAATTATCAAGACAGTAATTGTGTGTGTATATATGTAATTGTATAGATATTATATACAAATGTGTACATATATATACACACACACACATATATGTAATCACTTAGAAGAATATGTCACCAGTATTTTAAAACAGGTTCGTGGGAATTTATATTATTCAGTTCTTAACATGTGTTTAGTTATTTTACCTTTTTGTTGATGTGTAATTTAATTCTTAACATGATAGCTTATGTTGATATAGAGCATAGTTTAGTTTTTGACCCTTTGTAAGAATAAGGACACACTTCTATGGTTTCAGAGACGCTTTCATTCAAAAAGCACTCAGCTATGTAAGTAAAGCAATGGTTTCCGAGGCTAAAGAGCAAACCAGTTCTCTTCCTATTATTACATAGGCTGCATTGAAAATAAGGAGTCATGTTGTCGGGACAAAGTATCCATCAGTAAAGGTTTGTAGTTTAGTGCTTGGAGGATCTCGTCTGAGGTTCACAAGTTCAATAGGATGAGTGTTTTCCTATCAGCTTACAGAGGCAACCTGGCTAGAGACACAGGAGAGACTTTTAAGTTAGGCAAGCTGCTTGCGATAGTACCCAGCAAGAGGACTTGAACTCAGAACCCCAGACTCCTTATAAAACCTGGGTGCAGTAGCCCAGTTTTCATCACTCTGATTTTCTGGCAAGGTGGGAGGTAGAGATAGAATCTTTGTAACCTCCCAGACCAGCTAATCTGATGTATATAGTGACAAAACACCATGAAACCTTGTCTTAAACAAAATGGAAGGCATTGACTGACAACCAGGGTCATCCTCTGCTGCCCAGTGCTTGCACTTGCGCGCGCGCGCACACACACACACACACACACACACTGACACAATACATATATAGAACACATTGTATATGCGCCCCCTATGAGAACTTTGATTTGTAACAGTGTAGATTTAAATCTATTGAGGTTTTTTTTTCAATCTTATTAGTCAGAACAGCTGTTTAGAATCCCTGTTTAATGTACTATACTATGCATCTAGGGAGCATTTATGGTATGGTGGATGGCAGATTGTCTTGTTGGTTCCCCGATCTGTTCAGCATGATCTCGGGTTTCTTGCTCGTGGCTCTCTTCTCTGTGGATACACATAACTGTGAGTGGAGTGTTCTTTGGTCTGGCTGGCCGACGAGGTCCCAGCAACTCTAGCCCAGTGCAGAGAAGGTGGGTCCTGTCCACACGTCCAGACTGCTCAAGCTTCTCCTGCTGGATCTTTGCACGAATGTTGAGCCCTCCTGTTCTTGAGCCTCTGAAAGGAGAGGTGGCTAGATCTGGTGATTTCTACTTACAGTCCTGGAGGAAGTTCTTCGAGGATGCTGCATCTTCGGGGCTTAAAAACACTCTAGGAACATAACTTCAGAGCACACACTACATAAACCAGCGGAAACATCGGCTGGGCTCTGTCTTTGCTCAGAATTGTGCAATCCCCACTCCTCTTTTCTGACTACAATGAGAGATCTTTGACACTCTTCTGGAACTTCTCTACCTCATTGTGTCTGCGTCAACCATTCTGACCTTCTTGCTCTTGCCTGAGCTTGCCTGATTTGCTTATGCTGAAGGGTCTGGACACAAGGCACTTCCTCTGCTCAAAACGCTGTTTTGTCTGTTCTTCTGCATCTTTTCAAGTGTTTCTTCTAGTGTTCGCCTTCCCAATCATGTCCATACCACCACACCATTGAAAGGCCCTATCAAACTCTATACCACTGAGACAAGGACTATTAGTGAAGGTGGAGGGAGAAGCCCTTGCTGCCTTCTACTGCCCAACGCAGGCTGGAATCGTCCTGGGGACTGGAGCAGCATTGTTTGAAAGGGCTCTCTACAGACCGTGATCAAGCGTGGCCATGCTTTCCTTTAGGGGAGCCTCCCTTCTACTCAGAAGTCAGTACTTTTACATCCCTGTACTTTTGAAGCTCCAACATAAAAAAAAGAAGAAAAAAAAAAAAAAAGAAAGGACCTTTGTTCAGGTATATGATAGGGGCCAGGTGGACATTACTTAGAGGAGGAAATTAATCAAACCATTCCTGTACACATTAGGCAAACTGTTTCACTCAGAGTTAAAAAGCAGCTGGGGAGTATTAAAGTACAGGGTGCCTGCATGCTCTTTACGATTGTCTTAGCTTATGACCTTATATCGTTTTTATTTCTCTATTAAATCAAGATATATCTCATTGAGCTGCCATCCCATACAACATGGAATGTTTCATTTCAGTGTGTGCAACTAGACTCGCCCCTGATGAAAGGACACGTCTGTTTTCGTCCATGTTCCCAGTGTGGACAGCTGGGGTTCCTACTGCCATGGATGCCACAGATAAGGTGTCACTTGTGGGCACAATTTATCTCCCCAAGAAAATCAAAGCTCTAATACCAAAACTTTCTGCATACGACCTTAGTTGGAAGTCAGTCTCTGCAGATAATCACATTAGGATGAGGTCATGAGAGTGGTCCTTAATCCACTCTGACAAGTGGCCTTATGTTGTGCTTTGAATATAAAATATCCCCCACAGGTTCCTGTGTTTGAACATTTGGTGTCCAGATGGTGGTGCTGTTTTTAAAAGTTGTGGTGCCTTTAAGAGGTAGAATCTCTGTGAGCAAATGGGAAATGTGGGCAAGCTTTGAGGTTTTAGAACCTGGCCTTACTTCCTGCTCGCTCTCTGCTTCCTGACTCTGCATGCATTGTGTCTAGCCACAGCCTTCCTGCTGTCCTGCCTCTTTGACTACGACGCAGTTTATTCCTTTTAAGCCATAAGACAAAATGAGCTCCTCTTTCCCTAAGCTGCTTTTGTGACAGCAATGATGAAAGTAACTAATACACCTTATAGAAGGGAAAATTTGGGCAAAGACAGGAAGAATGTTACCTAAAGATTGGAACTGTTCTGCCACAAATCAGAGAATCCCAAAGACTGCTGAGAAGCCACCAGAAGCAAAGACAGAGGCACATGCTCATACTAGCTCATAGCCCTGTGGAGAACCTAACCCTATGCCACTTTGATTTTGGACTTGTAGCTGGGACTGAGACAAATTTCCATTGTTGAAGCCACCCAGTTTGTGACACTTTATTCCAGTAGCCATGACATCTGAGTGTAGAGACTCTTTGATTCAACAGAATAGAGTAAGCACAAAGCAGCAAGCTACACAGGACACCTTAGATGGGAAAGCAACTGGGGTAGAAGCAAAGGGGTATGGTCACTTCTGCCCATGAGGTGAGGCAACCGTCCAACCCACGCATCCAGTTATGCTGCTGTGGATAATGGCAGCTTGAGACTGATATGCCACAGGACACTAGCTGTGACCAGCTGTGAACGGGAAGTGTGCCAAACACTCACCTGTGGAAATCAATGAATTTCTTCACTTTATAGAAGACACTTGAGCAGATTATCATGGTAGAGCCACAAAGGCTGCTGCATAAGAAGCTCTTCAGTTTCTTCTAGAATCAACCCAAGATTCCAAGTCATTTTGTCATCCTTTTTGTTTATTTTTGAAAATATTTGTTTTTATTTTATATGGGTAGATGTTTTGCCTGTATGTATATCTGTAGACCATGTACTGCTAGTTCCTTGAGAGGCCACCAGATGCTATTGGAACACCTGGAGCTGTAGTTACAGAAGGCTGTAAGCTGCATGTGAGTGCTGGGAACCAGAGCCAGGTCTCCTACAAGAGCAACAAGTGTTCGTAACCTCTAAGCTATTTCTCCAGCCTCATATTGTTAAATCATATTTTGCCATACAAGCTGTAAGCTCTGTGGCAACTTCATAATGTCCATTTGTTGGATGAGTAGGTGAACCCAGGGGTTTTAATCTAGGATTTATGTGAAATAACAGTTTTTTATAAATTTTTAGGTAGACATGATTGTACCATTTGAACTAGGCAGAAAAACAGGGTTTTGGGGATCAAATGATCTTATCTGTCTTCTTAAACCCACTCTTTGTCATGTGAAATTTTGCCAGTTAATTTCTGAGCTTGAACCACTAGATTATTACAATATAGCTGTAAGGCAATTTAGGCATGCTTCCTAGCATGTGTGTTTCATGAGCTCATTTATTGCTCCCCTCCATCTCTTTCCCTCTTTCTCCTGAAGCCAAGGGTTGACCTCAGGGTCTTGTACATGCCAGGCAAGCTCTTTATCACTGGGCTACAACCCCAACCCTAAACATGGCTCTTGGTGTAACACCACAAATATTTTTCTGTACATCCAAACTCTCCTACCACATGGCGGGTGCAGCTGAGTTGACTTTCTCCTAGTACTGATGAGATGTGAACTGTGTCTCAGATAATGCCTGTCTTCTTGTGCTCTTTATCTATGAAATAGCCATATTCATGAACATAACCGAGGAATGTGCATTCCTTCCTGGTCCCGAGAGGGTAAAATAGGGAAGTTTTGTCACCAGGATCTTGCTTGGAACTTCTCTTGGCCTCCTTGTCCTTGTAATCTCTGTTAGAAAACGTCAAAGGGAACACACAGAGCACGGTGTGTGGGAGAGAGATGGCTGATTACAGAGTAGGGTTGGTACACTCTCAGGGATTGGGAGTGGATAGTGGTCAATGGGGTCATTGAGCTAATCTGCAGTTTTAACAAGTTTTATATTATTTTTGATGTCTCTAAAATGGGCAACTTTTTCTAAGCAGCATTTTTTTTTTGTCCAGGTGATTGACAGGTCCGTTTAGATTGACTCAGATGGGAGGAAAAGTGTATGTCTCTGTCCTTTGTCAGAGAGCCTCAGCTAGATAATAATCATATAAGTTTTGTCCAGAAATATAACTTAGATCCCTGACTATTGACCCATAATTCAGCCCTCTAGTCTTATTTTTACAAGCTGTTTTTTATGTGTATGAGGGGTTGACCTTTCATGACCCCCAAGCTTGTTGCTACCCAACTCAATACCTGACAATTTGCATATGACCTTGATCCTCAGCCTTCTTGCCTGTGCTGTATTGCCATTCTCTACTGCTCTAGTTTCATTTCTTTTGCTTGGATAAGATTCTCCAAGACTACCTATCTTAAGGGAGAAAGTTTATTTTAGGTCACAAGTCCAGGCGACAGACTGCTACTGCAATGAAGTCACAGCTGCAGGAGCTTCAGAGCTGGTGGCAGAACATCTACAGTCAAGAGCAGAGAGAACCGAATGCACACGTGCTTGGTGCTCAGCCAATGTTCGCTTCTCTTAACCAGTTCAGGGTGCCCAGCCTAGGGAATGGCACCACCCATGGTCAGTACCACCCACAGTCTGTCCAGATGCCCAGCCTAGGGAATGGTGCCACCCACAGTCAGGCTGGGGCTTCTCACCACAGTTAACCCTGTTATAAATATGTCCCAAAGATATGCCTGAAGGCCAACCTGATTTAGACAGTCCTTCACTGAGACTCTTCCTCAGTAGTTTTACGTTACGTCAGGTTGACTATTAAATCTGACCATCACAGCAGACATAGACCAATCTTAAACAGTCAGAAATACCAGGTCCCCGACACCAGTGGTTCTTTCATTAGTTTGTAGGAGAAGTGCTTACAATATATCCGGCCCAAAGGTTGTGGGCTGCATGAGTCATTTAAATGTGAATGTCTGCCTTAGCTTATCCTGTCTGGCATCTGCTTTCAAAGGCTATATATCACTCAGGCTCTCTTAATGTTCATACATGATTTTATCATAGTTTTCCTAAATTATATAAGCTTATCAAAATACATTATACATCCATTTATATATATCATGTCCAGTACTTTGGAGTTCATGAGATCTGGAGAATCACTTCATTGTGAAGGAATATTCCCAATTATCTCCTGGGACTGACATATATATGAGTATATTCAAATATGCACATTGCTCAGACTAAGAGCACTGAAAACTGATTTGAAATCCTGATAATGAAAACAACAAAATGTCAGCAAAATGCTAAGTTATGTAGGGGCAGTAAAACAATAGAAATACCATAAGTAGCTTCACTCTTGCAAAACAAGCAGTAATGTCTAGATAGAACACGCGACATTTGAAAAACCTATGTTTCGACTGATAACACTCTTGGGTTGAGAACAGTGCTATAAAATAAGAAGCCCGAACCACTGGTGTTAATAGGCAAAGAGCACTGGTCAGGAGAAAGAGACAGCATGCCATTGTTAGCATTTAAGAGTTCATTTCTGTCTTCTTTATCCTAACTTTCCCCCGTAGCGTTATAAGCAAGAATCAGACAGCGGCCCGTATGTTCTACAGATAAGGCATATATTTTATACTTCAGGTATTAAGTTTTTCTTGCACTATCAGAAGCAAGTGCCTGGAAGTGAGTTTTTTTTTTTTTATTTTTAGGAGGCTAGCTGGTTTCTGCTCGAAGAAATCACAAGCCCTTGAGATACCAACCTGAGCAACTCTGCTGTCATCAAGGCTGTGGGATGGGTCAGCTTTGGGAAGCAAGGAGCTGCCCATGCAAATCCCATTGGTGATTTAACAAACAGCAGGGAAGGGGCCAGACCTGAGCAGGAGAAAGGGCTATTGGTACTTCTTTTCTGCAGAGGAAGGCTACCTAGCCAAGCAAAGGGAAGGTCTTTCCAGTTCTCACAGGGTCCAGAAAGACAATTTGGATTTCTTAACATCCTTCTCCCAGTTCCTTACATTGTCTCACAGTACGCGGTGGAGGAGGAAACTGCTGGTTAGGAAGTGTGTTCGGCCTTCTCAGGTCATTATCCTAAGCACCTTTCACGAACAGGCATAAAACACCCCCAGCCCCCAAAAAACCTGGAAAGATGGGCTTAGCCAGAAGTCATATAAAGTCTCTTCTTCACACTTCCTGAATTAAGGGGGACGCTATAATGTGTAGCCTAAATAGAAGTCAGTAAAAGGAGTCATATCAACACATTCCATCCAGCTCGGGGTCTGTGCCTCTGCAGTGTGCAGTCAGAGGTCACCACTCCACCCGCTGTGGGCAAAGGCAATGTGCCCACTCCGGCTCCTCCAGGGAGGGAAGGCCAGAGTGGGCATGCTTGCTGGTGTGCATGGGTGTTGAAGGAAGTGAGGCAGCTGCTCATTTCCTGCAGGAACACCCTGCATTTCTGCAGAGACCAAGTGTTTTGGTGTTATCAAGAGGGGTTCATTATGCCAAGGGAATCAATTCAGCCTGACTTTAATGGGCTGGGGAGTGGAGCTTCCGTGTAGCCCCATGACAAAGAGATTGTAAAGTGGCTGGTATTTACTGGGCTTTCTCTCCTTAATTATGCCTGTCCTTAATATTCTACTGTTAGCGCCTTTAATGTTTTCTCTTCTCCACGTTTTTGGCATTTTTATGATTTGCAGTTTCATTCTAAATGGGCACATGTCATAATGTCATCTAATTTTATTGATAAAAAAAGCCCCTGTTTCCTGTGGCTTTTGGCCAAGGCATACTATTACTTATCATTCTATTTTTTCCCCCAGATTATGTAGCCTGTGTAATGTAAAGTAAAAGATTGTTTCCCAGTTGAAAGAGAGATTTAGTGCTCTCTTGCCATCACGTTGGGGAAGTGGATAGTGAGTCCCAGAGTCAGAGTCTTGACATTTAAAAATATCTCTGGCCAATTGAGAGTGCTTGACAAATGTTTGTTGAATGGATGAATGAATGAATGGTATTAGCATTTGAGTTGGGGTATGGGGGTGTGTGCGCGCCTATGCAAGTCCGCCTCTACGCATGAGATGTCATTCCTCCAGCGCTGCCCACCTTTTATCTATTCATTTATTTTGAGACAGGGTCTCTCACTGATTTGGAGCTCCCCAAGGAGCCCAGGATGGCAGGCCAGTGAGCCTCAGGTATCCACAGTCTACCTCCACAGTGCTGGGCTTAGCACTGCCCAACAAAGTTAAGTGGGTTCTAGGGATCTACTAAGCTTTCTCTCAGCCCTATTCTCGCTAACAGTAGGGCAGCAGGGTTTTCTGTCCACACTTCTGCTGGGAGGAGCCTTGGCACTTCTGTGTTAAGTGAATACACGATGTGGTGACATAAAACTAAAATGTAAACCTTCTCGCCTTTTGGCTACTCCTGCACTATTTCACTTTTCAGGAGCTCAGTGTGTGCTCACTGCTGCATATTGCATAGGCGTCCCCTTCTTGCTTTCCTCACCTGGTTCTCTTCCTTCCTTTTCCCTGTTGGTCAAGTCTGGATGAGACATACAGAGTCAAGGAAGGCAGTGTGCCAGCACCCTCATTTTGAGCCATACCCAGGGTTTGTTTCTAGTAACTATGAACCCAGTCCATTCCAGTTTCAGCCGGACACTCTCCAAGCAAGGAATAAACTTCTCATTGTTTTGTAAATAAAAGCCCCTGAAAAGGCCAAGGCTTGTTTTTTCTCAGTGGTCCAGACATTGAATCTTGGCTTTTAGTAGGCTCCGCCCCTCTACCTCTGCTGTTCTCTGCTGTATGCAATGGTGAAGGGCAATAGAGAAAATAGCACTGAGATTAGGAAACCAGACTAGTGACAACACAACCAGAAGGCCAGGGCAAAACAGACTCACCAGATACAGGAAATGCTGTGAGCCACTCTTAAAATGCTGACCTCATTGGTTTGTTCATGTTGTTAACATCTAGATACATTGTGAGCAACTAGGGGCTTACAAGTAAATAAGATTCAGGTCCTACTTGAAGAAGATAAAATACTTTTAGTGTGAGGAATGTCAAGATAGGTCATGAGTACCATACCTAACATTGAACTTGGAAGACTCTGGATACAGCCCTTGACAAAAGGACTCAATATCCCATGCTTATCTTGGAAGTGTGCATTTCACAGAAGGAGAGTAAAGGAAGCCAGAGCCGTGAATCACAGGATGGCATCGGTTCTGCAAAGGAGTGTGGACCTCATCCTGAAGGCCAAAAGGAGCTACTGGAAGGCTTTGAACAGGACAGTGACGTTTTGGGGAGATACTTTGGTAATACCCGGAGAGGAGTAAATTCACCAGCACGGACACAGTCAGGAGGTTGGCAGAGGAATACAAAGTAGCAAGAGTGTTTTCTTCCTGAAACTAGTATGGGGATGATACCCATAGGGGATTATGGAGAGAGTGGAGGGATGGACCTGGCTGCTACATTGGGTGCAAAAAAGGAAGGAGGATCTTGGGTCTCCTAGCTTCTTGTGAAGGACTCTGAGAAGTCTCAGTTGACTGTGATCTGTAAGCACAGGCCAGCGCTCCTAAAAGCCTGCAGATCGACATCTCCGAAGGCCGGTGCCATCTTCCATTTTATCACAGTGGACTGTGGCAAAGGTGTGTGGGATCCTGTACAGCTCTGCAGAAATTCTGCAAAGGACCACAGAGGGTTGCAGGCACATGCCAGGACTATCGAGCAGTTTGAGATGAGCTGAGGTTTGTCAGATAAAAAGTTAAGATCCATTTCCCGGGGCTGGGGGGATAGCTCCACCAGGAAAGTGCTTGTCTTGCAAGCAGAAGGCCTAAAAGGATCCATGCAAGAAACAGCAGAAGATTGCGTTGCTGGTTTTTAAGTTTTTAAGTCCAGCACCGAGGAGGCAGAGATAGGAGGATCCCTGGGGCTCCCTAAGCAGCTGGCAGAGGCAGCTTGGTAAGACTCAGGCAGTGAGAAACTGTCTCTCCAGACAAGGCTGCCAGGGACTGAGTAATGCCACGTGAGGCTGTTCTTTGGGCTCCATACATACATGTACACATGGCTGCCACATGAGCACTCACGTACATACACACGGTTATTTCTTAATGTTCTTTGTGAGTAAGTTCAGTCACAATAGTTGTTTTGTCTCTGTGTGTGTGAGTGTGTGTATGTGTATGTGTGTTCTGTGTGCATGTGTTGTGTTTGTGTGTTTCTATGTGCATGCATGCGGATAATCCTTCTTCCAGGTCCCTATCACTGGAGAGGATCTCCCTTAGTACCTCTAAGATGGTCTGGTACTTGTGAAATGGATAAGTAGCGACCGGGAAATAGCCACACACTCATTTTCTACTAAAGCAAGCCAAACAGTGCAGGGGTAATGATTCGTGTTAGTGCCACAATCTAGACTACATTTGAACTGGTGACTTCAACGCGAGCAGCCCCGTAGCCCATTACCAGTCTCCTGAGACACATACTCTACGGTAAACATTTGTGCTAACCTGGCTATAATTGTACATGGCTGTAATTACAGCATTTGGGAGGCAGAGGTGAGAGGATCAGGGGTTCAAAACTAGCCTTGGCTCCATAGTTTGAGGTCAGCCTGGGCTACATGGAACACCTTTACCCCTCCATTCTCAAAAGGAAAATAAAGATAAAATTGTTGTTTTAATAACTTACTATGGGAAATGTACCCAGCAAAGCCATGGTTAAATTTTTAAAAATTACATTAAAAACTCAGGAATGCACTACACATAAAAAAAATCCTCTATAAGGAATAAAATGTGAATGAAAGAAATGATTCATTTTATTGGGGTAATTAAAACAGTGTCTCCTGTTTTCATCCATCATACTCATGAAATAAAAAATATGTTGAGGGAAAAGTGCTATTTACCTGGAGATGAAATTTAACATATGAGGCAGATAAAAGTTGGTTTTTTCTAGAGGAAGAAACTGAAAATGAGCTGCAGATCATAATTCCAGTAGAAACTCATCATTATGGACCAGGAGTTGGGGTGAGATCATTGTGGAACGGGAGCCAGAGTGAGCGCAATCTCTACCCAATATTTTTTTTGAGGCACAAATGTAGCCAGGAGTGACTCATTCAACAGGGTACCTCAGAGGCAGAGGGTCCTGGACATAAATGGTCAAGGCTGCAGTAAGGGAACAGCGTAACCTTGGATTCGCCCTCCTCATTCTCCCGGTGAGTTCAGAGGAATCCACTCCTGTGATTCTGCTCTGTGCCTTCTGGTCTGCAGGGCGACTTCAGGTGACTCAGCCAGCTCTTGCATCTGCCTGTCTCTGCTCCCATACTGCAACTAATAGAACTTTCCTTCCTGCAGACAGGCTAGCTAGAAGGAACGTGGAGTATGGTGAATACATGTGGACTCTGCTCCCTGTGTTCCCCTCAGAACGGGCTAGGGCAGCTAGAACTGGGGTCTTGGTGCCTACTAGAGAAGGGAGGAGGCAGGGAGTCAGTAAGGAAGGGCTGACTTTCCCTCGCTTTTTGTTTTTTACTGTGCAGGAGTGGCAGTGTGGGATCCCAGGAAGAGAATGAAATTTCTAAAAATCTGGGTCCGGTTCTCTGGGACTAACTGTCTTATTTGCAGATATGTTTTAGAAAGACAAGTCAAACCATTCATTCATCAGCTACTAATTGTGTTTTCGCTTATCGCCAACGATCCTGGAGTTAGCATTGAAAGTGGGTTCCCACTTTCATGGAACTTACATTCTGCTTGGCAATGGCATAAAACTACTGGACAAATAGAAGGTGGGCGATGAGGGACAGGGTGAGAAGTGAGAGGGCAAACAGAGGCGATGTTTAGAGGTGGGGATTGAGGGGGAACCTGTTTGTTAAGACCTGTGACTGAAAGGGGTTACGGAGACATTCAGCTCAGTACATGGCTCACAGCCAGCCACTGGCCAGAGCTGACTGATGGCACTATCGTGACAGTGATGTGTGCCCTCTGTGTGCTCCCTGTCAATCTGTGTCATCTGTGAAGTATAGGCACTTTGATTTAGGGTGTATTTATAGTGGAATTCTATATCTGCATATACAAAAAAATTAATATTTATTTGCAGTTCAATTCTAGAGGTAGCTAACAATGTTTCATGGAAAATCAGAATAAGTTAAATGCATCGTGTAGATAAATATCTCACATGAATATCCTTTCCCCCCACCAATAGAATTAAGTAAGCATCTGAGTCCATTGACTTTGTGTCAGGCAGTATTCTGGGTCCTGGGGAACAAAGGCATAGACTAGAGCCTCGGCCTTCGGGGAGCTTCTGCTCTTTTCCCCTAATAACTTATGACTCTCCCACTATTGGTTTTAATAGAACCGTCAGGGGGGATTTATATGCTGACGAGGCTCTGAGAGTTTAGAAAAACAAGCTGCACTCAAGTGTTAACTTTGATGTTTGTTTAGTTTTATAAAATATGTAAGAGGCTTTTCCATTAGTGAATAAGACTTTCAAAAAGCTTTCAGAATCTCATGTCATAAGTAGTTAAATATCACTAACGGAGAGTCTCAAAGCCTGGCAGCTCGGAAGCTTAAGTACTGTATGCGGTTTGGATGCCTGGCCAAAGTGAAGCCCCCATTCCCATCCGTTTTGAGGCCACACCGGTCCAACTCATTCATTTCATCTGAAAAACCTCCAGACTGCACAGGACTCCATGTCCACTGAGCAGCTCTCTGTTATTCCGCTGCCTTGTAAGCAGCAAAGCACCCCATAGCATGCTGGGAAAAGTTAGGGGCAAACTGCACAAACAAGGCATGGGCACAAGTAGGGGTTAATTAACTACCACAAGCAAGGCACACCCAGGAATTACCTTTTTGAAAGTATTTGCAGCAAACTGAACCCTGGGACCACATAAGATGCTTTCTTACCGGCCCACCCTGAATTTCTCCCACATAGCCACGATTTATTTATTGTATTTTACCATCATCCTTTACCCTTTAGTCTTCAGAAGAATTTCATCTATCCTTCTCTATTACACACACACACACACACACACACACACACACACACACACATTTGTTTGTACATATGGAATTTATACAAACATATATATTTATTCCATATGTATATCACGTATATCAAATGTGTACATACCAGATAGATAGATAGATATAGATATAGATATATGGAACACACATACATACACACACACTCACTCACTCACACTTAGTCATTGGTTATCTTCCCAAAAAGCCCCGTGAGTGTGGACATTGTGTTCTGTTCACCCTTGTCTACTCAGAGGTGCTCTGAAGCGGGGTGGGGGGGGGGGAAAGGTGAATATTTGCTAAATTTTTGAATTTTTCTAATGATGGACAGTAAGGACAGCAGCAGCAACAGGGTCTTGGGATTCAGGGGAGCTTCCCTGAAGACAGAATCACGTGAAACCCAAGCAACTCTCCTCTGCTCAGGGGACAGTGTACCTGCTACACTTTGCAGGGTCATAAATGAAATGGACAAGAAATGGTTCCGTGCAAACTGTGACACAAGTGTGGCATGGTTTCAGAGATTAAAGGGACATTAGGGTGGAGGTAGCAAGTCTTTTACACGGTGGATTTTTAAGTGTTTTCCTTACCTGTTTGTTTTTGTAATTTGAATGCCAGGTACTGTTACCCACTGCTACAGCAGGACCCATTGTTTCTAATGACAAAACCCTTGTGTTGTAGGGGCTTGGGGAGTGTACACTGTGGTCTGCCCAGCTCCCAAAGCGTCTGCTTTGATTCCATTTCTTGCCCGTGTTGCCCTTTGGGTCACACTCTTTGGTGACAACACCGGCAGTGTCTGGAAGGTTAAGCCTGAAAGCAGACTCTTGTTGGAAAATATCTAATGATATTCCATTAGAAGTTTACATAATTTGATTTATGACACAGGGTCTCATGTAGGCTGTTCTCACCCCAGAACCCACATGTAGGTGAAGATGATTTTGAATTCCTTATCCTTCTGCCTCCCTCTCCTGTGTGCTCTGACCACAGGCATGCACTACCACAGCCTGTGTGATGTGGTACCAAAGACCAAACCCGAGGCTCCGAGCCTGCTGGGAAAGTACTCCAAACTGGGCCATGTGTCCAGTCGAAGCCCACATGGTTTTAAGACCCACTGATTCCCGAGTGTAATAGCGACTGTCTTAGTGTGCTATGAACTACCTAAGTGAAAACAGACTATTTTTTAAAAGTAAATATTAGGAAACGGTTCAGTGATTAGGAACAGAGAAATTTCCAGAACTCCTTATAGAAAATGACTTGCGAGTGATCTGTTTTGGGGGTTCAGGCAGAAATCTGTAGCATCTGGGTGAATATAAATGGGATACAAGCCATAGCTCAGCAGGTGAATGCAGGTGTGTGTGTGGGGGTGGGTGGGTGTGTGTACATACAGTTGAAGGCATTTTAATGTTCTGTTTTGATGCTGTCAAAGTGTTGAGGTTTCTGTTTCACTAGTGGTGCCCTACAAAGCATGTTTTCACTTATTAGTTGTTCATTTTGATAGGAGTCAAAGCCTTGCAATGGATGAGTCTCTCTTTTGAATTAGCTCATTAATTATATTTAGTTTTGTATTGTGTGAAATTAACCACTCTCCAATTTTTAGAAGAGAAATTTTATGAAAATATGTATCAAAGTACCTATTTTTGTGTTGAAAGCGTAATTGCTACAATTCTATCCAATGGCAATTAACTGTGATTAACTCTTATCTATTCCAAAGAAAACAATGACTTGAGACACTTTGAAGATATTACACACACAGGCACACACACACACACACACACACACACAATATGTGGGTAGTATTAGTTATGTTTCTCTTGTTCTGATGAAATATCATGATTAAAAACCACTTATAGAAGAAATGGTTTATTTTGGCTCAGCGTTCCAGAGAGCTGGAGTCCATACTGTCAGGAAAGGCATGAGCTGTAGGCAGGAGCAGGAGATGGCTGATGATCCATCTACTCACTCACAGGAAGCAGAAGGAGGGTATGGGGTATAAATCCTCAGAGCGCACCTCAGTGATGCATTTCCTCTAGTGAGGGCATGTCTCCTAATGGTCCATAACCTCCATAAACAGCCACCAGTGAGGCCAGTGGGGGACCAAATGAGCCTAGGGGGATTCCCATCTAAACCACCACAGGGTTTTTTTCCTTATCCACATTTATTTATTTTCTCATTCAGTTTTACTGGAATAATTTTTCATAATAGATCCTCTTCCTCAGGATGAGGCAAATTACTGGTATTAGAGCAGAAGGCAGCCCCAGTGGCACCTAGTGCTGCTCTCCCAAATGCACAGATTCACCCAGGAAAACAACCAAAATGACACTTGACAAGTCAAATGCAGGGAAAGCTGTAACTGCTGTTTACCAAACCAGAGAACTGAAGGATAGGGTGACAAGTCCAGTGACGTAACGAGGAGGCAGTGATGCACCACAGGTCCCGGGAGAGCGCACTGCTCCTGCAGCGCTTCAGAGTTTATTCCCAGCCTTCACACCAGGTGGCCTCCACCTGCCCGAAGCTCCATCTCCAGGGGATATGATGCCCTCTTCTGGTCTTCTTTGGCACCTACACCTATGTGCGCATATGTAGCACATACAGGTACACTTACATAATTAAAAATAAATATATATTTTTTAAAGGAACCCATTAGTATGAGAGATCATGTACAGAAGCAGAGTAAGATGAAAGGCAGACACTCACAGCCCAAAAAGTCTCTAGAGGGATCACACAGGACATACATTTGAATAATAACAGTTTTTATTTCAAATTTCCTAGCCAAGAAAACTAGAAAAGGGGAGAAGCTGATACGCATAAATACAAGAAACAGTAAGTATGCACTTCTTCTTTTTTCCTTATTTCCCATTCTCTCTCTGTCTCTGTCTGTCTCCGTCTCTCTCTCTCTCTCTGTTTATGTTTATGATGAGGCTTGCCTCTCACAGCACTTGGTTTGAGTTCCCATAGAAACAGACACCAAGACAAAGACTCTAGGCCAAGTTATATATGGAGAGGTGATGCCAGTAGAAGAATACTACAGAGAATGGGGAGTAGAAGCCGTTCACAGGTTGTCTCTGGATAATGG
Source organism: Psammomys obesus (assembly GCF_907164565.1). NCBI lineage: Eukaryota > Metazoa > Chordata > Mammalia > Rodentia > Muridae > Psammomys > Psammomys obesus. The sequence goes on along the minus strand of NW_026590859.1, from coordinate 6,714,608 downwards.
TACCCTACTGGGAATTTCAGAAAGGTCAAAGTGACCCCACCAAAGATGGGAGAAGGATGGAATATCCCACAGTTCCCTTTCAGCCACCCATTGGATATGAGTATATCCCTGGCACATTTTTACAGCTGTACAGTCATCATCACAGTAGATGGAGAATGGACCAAAGTCGCAAATGATGGTCAGCATGCTCTGGACTGGAAGGAAATTGGGAACTTAAAACCCCGGCTCTATCAAGGGAATGCTAACATTCCCAGACTTAAGCTCAAAGGGCAGAAATGCTAGGAGGTGAGAACCCCATCAAACCTTTGACCCAGACTCCATAGCAGGGTCTAGACGGGAGGCTTACAGGAAGCCCACAGAGTATTAAGTAAGATGACAATGACCACCTTTAGTATCTTTAGTACCAGAGAGGTGAGTCACAGGTTAAGTTAATGTTCAGTGTTAGAAGCATTTCCAAGCAGGGCAGGAAGCAGGAGGAGGCATCAGCCATGGTGTTTCCATCCCTGGAGTCTCACAGGCTTTCGTGCAGTCCACTCTCCTGTGTGGTGCATCCGTCCATCCATCCGTGTTCTCTCCTTGGCTCTGCACAAGACAGAGTGTAAAATCAAAATACATCTGTGCTTTCTTTCCTTAGCCATGCAAGAGATGGAATGTAAAGTTAGAGCAGTAAAATTAGGCACACGAGTGGATGTGTTCATTCAGAATAGGGAAGAAAACCACAACAAATTTTTAATTTAACAAAGATTACAAATATCACACTTAAAAAGCCAAAAAAACAAAATTTTAATTAGCCATCTGATAGTCTTCCTTAAATTTTTTCTTTTCTGCTACATGCTCTCTGATTGCCTCTTCATACACCAGCCATGATTTTGTAATCCCATTTCCTACAAAGAATAGAAATATAATTTAGTCTTTTCTCTACTATGTTGATTGGATTTTTAAAGAACCACCACTGCTAGTTTTAAAAGGCTTCTTCAGCTATATTACTTCCTACTTGGCATGTTATGTACATTTTTGGAATTATTGTCAACATTTCTAGAAAACTCTATCAAACTTCTTTCATGTATAAGCTATGAGATGACAAGAGATTTTTTTGCTTTTGAGGTTTGTATCTGGCTTAGTACATTGGAGATCTTCTTTCTTTGCTCATGATGTGTATTCAAGATTCAGTCTTCCAAGCTCTACTGTCTACTGCTTCATCTCTGGGTCTGTGATTTTTAACTTTTGTAGGAGGTGTTGAAAAGAAAGAAACAGTCCTGTTAGTTAATATCGGTCCATGGGAACCATAAAGAATAATTTGTTCTACATGGAAATGCTTATGATCCATGAAAATATAAACTAGTAAGCCAGAATTAAATACATTAACAACACAATTTTCCTTCAGCCAAATTCTAACAATGCGTATGGTCACACCTAGGCTACCTAAGCCAGGGGAGATATGGAGGAGAGTTCAGAAGTTAATTGTAGTTAAAATGCATTGCTGAAGAAAAGTCTAGAAAGATGTGCAGCCACCTGTAGAGTGTAGAGGGAACTCTGTAGTGAGGAGGCTTGATGCTTGGAGAGCTTAGCTTTGGAGTCAGCTTGCCTTTGCCTACGGCGTTGTTTTTGGAAGCTAACATTTAGCTTTGCCTGTGTAACACCCTGCCTGGGAGATGAGGGTTCTAACTCTCAATGCTGATATGCATTGAACTACATATTGCTGAGTCCTTTGTTCCCCTTCCTTGTATGTGGTAGCTGCTATTATACTTCGAAGCCCTTCTTATCCAACCTTGTTCTCCTGGACCAGCTCAAAGATTTGAGTGCCTTTGTCCTCTGAGGGCTTTTTCACCTGCTGTCCCCAGTGTTCCTTGCGAATGATAAGATCATGGTAGTTGATAAGCAATACCTGACAAAGGGCTTCAAAACAAGACCTGGCTGCTGTACTTTCTAAAGTGTAGAATAGTTGAATATTATCCCATTAAACCCAATGGAAAGGGTCCTTATTACAAAACAATAACCCCACCATGTGGGAGGCAGCAATAAGGAAATTGGTCTACAGTAGAGAGATATGAAGCTACTGGCAGGGATTTTGTCATCAAAGAAACTACTTTACCTTGAACTAGTTAAAGAAGGTGTCTTCAGCTGGGCACAGTGGCCCACACCTGTAATCCCAGCACTCAGGAGGTAGAGGCAGGCTGATCTCTGCAAGTTCAAGGCCAGCCTGGTCTACAAAGTTGAGTCCAGGACAGCCAAGGCTACACAGAAGAAACCCTGTCTTGAAAAACAAAGTAAAACAAAACAAAAAAGGTATCTTCCTGCTTCCTGTAACCTGCTCTAAATGTGGCATGCCCCTCACAGTTCTCTGAGTTTCATTTACCGGCCTTTTCAAGTGTGTGGAAGTTCTTTGGGGGAGGTACATTGGCTGGTTAAAAGCAAACACCCCCATGTATCCTTTTGCATTTTGCATTGGGGAAATCTAGAAGGTTTAGGAAGCTGTTCAAATAGAATATCCTAACGTTGAAGGAATCCTGGTAAGTGTGAGAGGCCGTCTGCTCTGCCAGCCTCTGGCACATGTCAGTATCTTTTGAAGTTGAAATTTACTATGGACTTTATTCTCATCACCAAAGTTTGAACTTTTGTAAAAGTAGACTGGGGATTTGAACCTGCTTTGAAGGAGTCTCCGCGTCGTTAAACTCTGTCGTGATTCTGAAGTGAGAGAGGCACCTATGCCTGAAAAGAAGCCATTGTGGTAATGAGAAATAACAGTTACACACACTAGTGATTTGTATGGAATTATTCTTGAGTTTATTGTTTAATAAAGAACATTCAGAATTAGGCATGTAAAAAATGTCATTGAAGTCACAGATGAAAAAGCTACCAACATGTATTAATGGGTCTCATTCACTGCTTTATGTACCCAGCTTCTCCTGGGACTCCACAAATCCACGTGCATACCGACCCCATTCAATTGAACATGAGTGCGCATTAGTTCTCATGTACCTGTGAATAGCCTGGGTTATGCAAATGGTTCTCCAGTGGGCTCAATAGCAGACTCTCTTCAACAGCAGGTAGCTTAGAAACTTTAGTCTAGTGGGGACTTTCCAGAGATTTTTCAGCCATGTTTTGCTGATCAGATTTTCTTTTATGGACACCTGGGCTAGCCTCACTGCACAAAGAATCTTCTTAAACATTCTCTCCAGCAAGCATTTTCCCATCACAGGAATGGTTAAGTTTATCAGCTCTCATCCTCAGAATGTATGCTTGATTCTGCCGAAGCATTGTAAAAAGCTCCGACTCGGACATGTCAGAGAAACAAATGCTGGTGAGTGAGAAGATCTGCACCACTTGTTGAAACTTTGCCAAGTCAAACTCGGGGTGCTCCTTCTCATGAAAGTGACATTAGCAAGCGTGGCAGGCCGTTCCCTCAGCAAATACGGGAACAGTTTGGGGATGGGAAGATTTTAAAATAATCTAGGCTCTTGGTTCCTCAGAAGAAAAATATACAAAAGTGTCAGTTCTTGCCAGAGTTCTCAGAGAGGACTCTGTGGCTCCGGCTTCTTTTGTTTTTGAAACAAAGCACGAGATTCTACTGCATCCTCCACACTGGAGCCTCTAAGCGCAGTCTTGTTCTTTGGTTATTTATAGCATGCTGGCCTCCACCTACCTTCTCCCTTATTACTTCTGTACCCTCCCCCGGCCTCATGGTGACCCTATATTTAGATCTGACGTATCATCTATGCCCACAGCAAGGTTGTACCTCTGACAAGGATGGCAGGATGTGGGGTTATTTTACCATATGGAGGAAAGATACATTTGGGACTCTCTCACCTTTGTGAGAAAAGTCTTTGCTCTGTATAGGAAACCCAGTTAGCAGGCAGGGCCCTTTTGAGATCATCTTATAGCGGGAAAAAATGACTTTTATGATATCTTAGTGCACATTTTTAAAAATTCAGTCCTATCATTAAATATCATTCACTTGGGGAAAGCAAGTGAATGATATTTATATATGCATGTTTTGGTGTATCAAGAAATACAGATTTTATATTCATATTTAGGTAAAATACAAACTTTAACAACAAAATTCTTAATCCAGAAGCAGCTTTACTGCCTGATTTTGAAAAAGATGAAATAAGTATTTGAAAAATGTATCAGAAAATAACCAAAAAAAAAAAAATCAGTGCTACCATGCATGGTATTAATTCCAATAATAGCGGAATATATGCTAAGCATAGTCCCCAAATCAGTTAATCACTGTGTCACATATCAGGTAGGTAGTGATGCTGCCAGTGAAAGAGAAGAGAAACTCTTCATGCCGCTGTGACAGACTTTAGACTCAGATGATCTGGCTCCTAAAGAAAAGGTTTTCAACACTGATTTTAATTTATAGACCCATGTGTACAAGCATAACATAGTTGGTTACTGTGACCCACATGTTTGTAGGTGATGCTACCTTCAATGCTGGCCAGGTTCTTATTCATCAAACCTTACTTCTCGATTTAGATTTAGCCAGACAGCTTGTCACTTGGCTGCTATCATATTCCCCACTCCAATTCCCTGGCTACTGAGAGCCAAACAGTCATATAGATGAAGACTAAGTTTGGTAACTAATTCATTTTAAGTCAAGGTGGCCTCAGTTACCCCCTTTCTGTTCCATGAGAATAATTTTTTGTCTTTCACCTTTCTCTGGATAATGGCATAGAGGAACGGAGGCTGCAGAACTTACTCCTGCCAGCCTGCAGTACCCATCTGTGTGTGTGTGTGTGTGTGTGTGTGTGTGTGTGTGTGTGTGTGTGGCGTCTGGATGGGTCCACATGCCCTGTGAGGCAGGGATGCTGAAGAGTGTATTCCAGGGGAAAAGGAGAACTCTGACTTCCGTTGTTTTGGTGTGCATGTCCTTACCTCCCGAGTACACACAACCCTCAGCCTGTTTCTTTCAGATATAATCATATATGAGCAGCTAGAGTGATAATTCTTTCTTCTCAGAAAAGACCCAACTTATGCCCGTGTACTTAGACAGAATGAAAGACAACACCATGGCTCGGCACCGTGGATTTTGTATTTTATTTTCCTCTTTTTCTTGGGGTGCCATTGGGTGCAGTTGAGCTGTTATGGATGTGCTGTCTAAAATTTTTTTTGCAGTTAAAAATCACCCATATTTATTTTTTAAAGGAGAAAGAGCAAGTCCTGACATTTTGGGGGAAATATTTTTCTCTAAGAGAGGGAGGGGGGAATGCAGGGAATAATGAATTCATCAAGCTGAAAATGCACGAGTCAGCGAAGCGCTCAGCCTTCAATACACGGCAAATGGAAAGAGAGCTCCCATTACTGTCGAGATGCATGGACACAGCCCCGCTAATCGCTTGGTCATGCTTGGGGGACACTAAGTCATCACAGGCCCTGACATGGTGAGAACAGGGTGCAGAGGTTTGTTGTAAGAAAAAATTGTTTATTTAACACCCATAACCAACCAGTCCTCCCTTCTTCAACTCCCATCCTCAGATAAATGAGTGTTGGTTGGAAAAGTGTGTGTGTGTGTGTGTGTGTGTGACTCTGTTCAACACAACAGAAAATCATCAATGAGGTAGGAATTGTACAGTAAGTGACTTTTTGAGTGAAAGGATTAATTTCTATTGCTAATGTTAATTCTTTGGGTCTCATGTACAGTGGTACAGTATTATATATAAAATAATGGATGATAACATCAACTGAGGGGTTGTTTTTATGCTAGTGCTGTTTTGACTGTCTTGGGTTGTTTGTCCATATTTCTTCACTTTCTCCTTGGGGGATAGGATTGTTAGGCCACTTCATAGAACCGAAGCCATCTGATCCCAGCCACCTAGGTCAGGAAGAGCAGAGTAAAATATTAAACTGAGTGCAAAGCTGGTGTGATTGAGCACCTGCCCTTTGCTGGCTTATGGCCTTTGAGAGATGCCATGGAGCTAGGGGTCAGTTTATTTGAGTTGAGGCTAGGTTCTCCTGTCAGCGTATGTTTCACTGGGCACTGTGTGTTTAGTGTAAAGATAAGGCATGTGGGCTGGAGAGATGACTCAGCCATTAAGGGCTAGGCTCAAAACCATAAATATAGGAGATAAGACATGTGAGTAAAAAAATCCCCTCTCAGTCATATTCTTGAGTAATGCAAAGATGTGCTGGGCTCAGGAAGGGAGACCTTAAAGAAAAGCACCCCTTTCTCTGGAGGTAGCTTTCATATACACTGCCGTACAAACCCTGACTGGCAGGTATCTGGCCTTAATACATCCTCAGTGCACAGTATAGTCAGAACATGGTGCATGTAGCTGAGACAGTGGGCTCATCGTAGATGGCTTTTTTCTTCAAATAAAGAATGGATATGCCAGGATGAGAGAAGAAAAAATAGCAAAGGAGAGGGCTGCCTGGACCATTCTAGAAACTTCCAGCAGTGCAAACTATTGGTTCTGTATTACTGGAGCATCAAACGGAAGGTAGCTGAGTAGAGACAAGAGAGGTAGCCATGTTTAGTGAGCGAGCAGGGCTATGATGGGTGATATAACTTATGCGGTAAGAATATCCAAAGAAGCAAGGGTTGAGTTAAAGTGAGGCAAGCACTGTGAGGGGAGGGGCATGGCGAGCTTCAGGAGACAGTACAGCCTCAGGGAATGGGTTGGAGGGAGAAGGAGGCAGTCCGGACTAGAGACTGGTGCAGTGGTCCTCCATGACGTTACGGAGGCATGGATTGGTCAGTGCCTTGGAAATTAGAGATCTGATCAACAGCAGTAGTCCACTGACGGAGTAGACGAGGTTTATTAGTCTTTAGACATGAAGGAAGAGGAGATGGGGAAACTAGAGAAGAGGTTTCTGTCTTGACAAAGAAAACAGTGATAATGTTAGTCATCAGGACAGGCAATATTAAAAATGGGATGAGCTTGGATGGGACAAACAGCATTTGTCAATTCTGGAAATGTGGGCTTCTTCCGTGATGCACTGGCCAGTGCTTTATAGAAGCAGATGGACGCACTCAAACTTCAGCCGAGGGTTGTGGTTGGTCAAGCATCAACAGCAGGCTTGAGGGCATAGCTGGTGAGTATTACTAAACACAGTTATTTCTCTGCACTCGCTGCTTAGCACAGACAGCACGAATGAGTTCCCCATGCATTCACAGCTGGGCTACAGGCAGTAGGATTTCGTAGACCAGAGGAAGCATTTTATGAGATAAGGGCTTTGGAACTAGAAACTGAGGCTTTAAATTGGGCAGAAGGGGAGGAAAGGACAGCTTTGTATGGGAGAAGCTTTGGGTTTAGCAATGTGATGTCTAAAAGACTTGGCTGAGAGGCATCTATGTCAAATATTGCATTCAGGGCTATAGAACTGTGAAGGCTTTAGACATTCTTTTAAAATAACTAGCAGTTCAATGAACCATTCACAGCTCCTCAGTGTCTCTCTATTCATGCAGCCAGATCTATCCTAGAAAGGCTAGACCTCTTTAAGAGGAGGATGGAGATGCAAGGGCCCCAGAAGGAGGAGATCTTGGCTACCTCCTCCAAGAAGGCAAAATGGCCTGTGGTTTCCATGACTGAACACATGGACGCATGACAAAAACATCAAGCCAGTGCTTTAGGGCACACACATAGAGCTGACTCCTTTCTGCTCAGTCTCAGAGGAGTCTGGCATCCAGGAGCTCAGTACACAGCATTGGGTGCTGGCAGGCTTAGAACTAGACTCATGGAGAGATTGGAAGCCACACATTGGATCCTCATCAGCAGAACTGAGCCCATAATATCCTGGAGAGCCATTTTGATTGTGGAGAGTTCTGGCTTAGTCTACTTGGCCAGATTGCAGGCTATTCCCTGGGTGAAAAGAGACGATCTGTAGGGGGCTGGAGAGATGGCCCACTTGTTAAGATCTCTGGCTGCTCTTCCATGAGACCCAAGTTCAATTCTCAGGGCTCACATGCTAGCTCACAAGTGTCTGTAACCCTGATTCCCAGGGATCCAGTATCCTGTTCTGGGCTCTGTGGGGCACCAGAATGTGCATGTGGCGTACATTCACACATGCAGGCAAAACAAATACACAGAAAATAAAAGCAAATAAGTCTTTTAGAAAATAGAGAACCTGTGCTCTTACACGGCTTCTGGCACCATCTGCACGCTTTGGGCCTGGGCCTGACAAGCTGGTTCTACAAAGGACGGGTAGTAAATATTTCTGGTTTTGCTGGGCATACAACCCCTGTGGCAGATCTGCTCAGTTACACTCCTTCACACGAAAGCAGTCCTCAGCGGCACGGAAGTGAGTAAATAGGGTTGTGTCCTAAAGCAACTTCGTTTTGAAAAGTGGGTAGATATGTATATAGAAACACATAGAGGTATGTGATAACAATTAGTGAAAAAGAGAGAACAGGGAGGGGTAGGTGGAGGAGGAAGGGAAGGGAGAATTGTTGTAACTAAATTATAGTTGCCAAAGGGGAGGGGGCTAAGTAGATGGGCTGAATGTAACCCAGTCAGTAAACAGCTTGCCGTGGAGGAGTATGGAACCTAATTTCCATACTAGAACTCATGTCCAAAACTGGACATGGTGTGGATTATGCTTGCAACCCCCATACCGAGCAAGCAGAGAAAAGGGAACCCTGGGCTCCGAGGCCAGCTAGTCTGGCCTAACAGACAGGCGCTAAGTCCCAGTGAAAGACTTTCTCAAGAACAAAACCAAACCGATAGTGCCTGAAGAAGGATGACACCGGAAGGGTCCTCACCAGCACCTTCCTGCTTGCAAACACAGAAACAAAGGGAAAGAAGATAGCAAGTGGGAGAGGCTATAGCTCAGTGGCAGAGCCTTTGACCACTCCTACTCTGGTCCTCAGTGCTGCAGGAATGAAAAGCAGGAGGCAGTGATGGGCAGGAGTCTGCCTACCACTGTTACTTGCTAACCTTGGATTGAGTAATGCCACCTTTCTGTCTCAGTTTCAACATCTATCCAGTTTGTTAATTATTCCCACCCACTGGACAACTAGACCACTGGGCTATGGAGATTACTTATTAAATGGTGCCTAGAGGAGAGTCAGACGTTCAAATAATCATAGGCATATGCACAGAGTCACACCACAGAGAGGAGAGAGACCTAGAGGCTAAGACTGAGTTGATTCTTTTCTGGGTGTTACTGTAAATGGCACTGCAGAGTGTAGACAGAATGGTTCCGTGCATGCCTGTGGCTTCTGTAGACTGTGGGGGCCTAATCATCAGAATAATTGAGATAAGAAAAACTTGGAAAGCTCTAATATCATTTACTTTTTCCCTGCAGCACTTGCTCTTCTAAGCTTACTCTCTCTGCCTCTTTATGTAAGCTGTAGGAAAGGAAGCAGAATCATTTGAGTGAAGTCTATGGCTGATGCACCAAACAAAGCTCGAGCCTCATTAATTTTTTTTAATTTTTTATTAATTACACTTTATTCATCTTGTATCCCCCCATAAGCCCCTCCCTCCACCCCTCCCGATCCCACCCTCCCTCCTCTTTCTGCATGCATGCCACTCTCCAAGTCCACTGATAGGGGAGGTTCTCCTCTCCTTTCTGATCTTAGTCTATCAGTTCTCATCAAAAGTGGCTGCATTGTCCTCTACTGTGGCCTGGTAAGGCTGCTCCCCCCTCAGGGGGAAGTGATCAACGAGCAGGCCAATCAGATTATGTCAGAGGCAGTCCCTCATTATTAAAAGGTAATAAAAACAGGTGTGATTGGCGTTCATTTCCTACAAAAAGAAACTGCTGTGACTACTTCCCTGGCCCATCTTTTGGAAATCAGAGCTGCTCTATCTATCTATCTATCTATCTATCTATCTATCTATCTATCTATCTATCTATCTATCTATCTTCAGTGTGGCCATGATGAAGAGGCTGGGCTAATACTCTCAAGAATGTTGCCAGGTAAATGACAGACATGTGCACACTCATTGTGAGGGTTGTAGCCTCTGAGGGGAAGTGTAAGGATACTGAGTCATTACCTGAGAGAGCCGCTCCAGTTTGTGTCATCTGATAGTAGCTCCGGAGTCAGATTTTCTTCAACTTAACTTTCTGTGGAACTAGAGAGTCTGGGGGAGAGGTGGAGAGGGCAGTGGCCGCTTCCGTACACACACTGAGAAGGATCTTCTTTTCTGAGGTGCTGGGGCACTCGAGTAACTGGAGCAATTGGTAGTTTTCATATTGTATGTCTTCTGTGGCATTTTTTTTTTTATTCCATTGCATTTGTAAAGCACTTTAGCAGTGATTCTGTTAGCTGCACCTTTTGCTGAGGAACTTGCTTTAGGGATTTCTTGTTGAGTGTAAGAGAGTACGTACTCTTTGGCCCTCAGGGACGGTGTGGTACTACCAGACATCTAGAGGGGGGTTCAGATCCGTCGTGGAAAGCCATTCCCTTCTAAATATTTGTTGCAGATTAATTCAGGACTTGGGAGATGGCTCAGCAGGTGAGAATATTTGCTGCAAAGCATGAGGACCTGAATTCAGATCTCCTGAATCTGTGTACAAAGCTGAGCAAGATGGCTCACTGGATAAAGATGCTTGCAGCTAAGCCTGACCACCTGAATTTGATCCCCAGAACTTATAGAACTTGGCAAAGAGAGAACTAACGCCTCAATGTTGTCCTTTGACTCCACATGTTTGCACTGGCACCCCTGTGCTCCACTCTCCCAGGTAAATAAATAAATGTGATTTTTAAATGCTGGATATAGCTGTGCTTTTAATTTCAGCACTGTGGCAGTATGGAAACAGATTAAATGAGAGGTCTGGTGTTAAGGTAATCTAGTGGGAAGTAATAGAAAAGGACACTGAGTGGTTTCCTCTGGCCGTTGTCAGTATGCTCCCACAGATACACATGGACAGTTACACCTACACATGTGTATATAAAAAAGCTTAATTTGATGCTGATATTTTGAAGCAAAGAACAAGGTTCATATCTTTTGGAAAGAAATTATAAATTACTTTCCTTAAAATTGTGTCTGTGAAGACTCCTATGGGGCTAGGAAATGAAGTAGCTGAACAACAAACAGCCCTGGCATAAAACATCAGTCCTGCTCTCTCTGCCTGTCGTTGCTCGCTTCTTAGCCTGCTCGATTAAGGATGGCTCTTTGAAATCAAATAGATTAGATTCCAGATCTATTTGTCTCCAGCCTTTTCCCTTATGGCTTAGAAGTAGAGCAGCGGGATAGATCAACTTCTGAATTGAAGCAGATGCGTTCAGCATTCTATGAGTGCCTCTGTAATGAGCCCCATGCATTTCCAAAGTGCTTGAGAGTCATTTGTCTCTGACTTCATGGAGACTTGGGCCAGAATAAAGGAAAGGGCCTTCAAGATCATCTGACCAATTGGCAAAGCCACTGCATCACGATAAAAGAATTATGGCTCCCGTTACCTGAGCTCTTGTACCAGCTTCCAGTGAGCTCTGGCTTCCTTCCTCTGAAGATTAGCTTGACCAGCAGCTACATGGATCTTCTTCCTTTTGGTCTTTTCTGTTCTAGAACTGCCCTTGATCTGATCATGTGGTTGTATTAAGCAGTAGCCTGGGTGAAAACAATCTTACCTTCTCTCTGGGTTCCAAGTTGGTGTTTGTGTTTATTAAAAATGCTGGCGAGGACAGCTGCTTGGAGCGCTCTAGCCAAGATAATAGCATTAACTTGCTTTGCTGAAGAATCAATATGAATATATACACACACATATATGTCAATTTATTAAGAATGTCATAAAATGAGGTTGCTAACTTAACCAGTGACAATGGTTGAAGCAGACATCAAAAGAGAGTTAAATCTTTTGTGCAACTCCTTTAAAAATTTTGTAAATTCCTTAAGCCTCCTGAAAAAATTCTGGGAGAAAATAGGGAGGTTATCCCAGGAACTGCCCTCACTCTCCTGAGGGGAGCAAAATACAGACAAACTGCACGGGGGATGGGAGGAGAGAGACCTGTGTAGTGCATGCAGGGAAAGTCATTGAAAATGCTAATTCTGTGCCCACAGATGAAAACTTTGAAGGACAGGTCCTTGTCATTGGGCTCCTCAAGAAACAGCAGAGCAGAAATAAAAATAGATCATTGACCAAAAATAGCCCTTTCCAACTGAGAAGTTTTAAAGGGCTGCAGCTTTTTTTTTTCTGTTTAAAAAATTATAAACTAGGCTTTTTATTTCTCACCCAGAGAACACTGGAGACAGACATATAGGTGGTTTATGGTTACAAATCTTAGGAATCTCTGTGGAAGTTAAGTGGAGATGGGCTTTTGTTTTTTTCCTGCTCACTCTCCTACTTTGGAAGTAAAAACCCATGAGACTCAGGTCCATGTCCTTGAGTGGTTGGTGGCTTTAGAAGCTCATGTCTGTTATAGCCAGTTTCTTTTGAGAATTTAATATAGTTGAATGTTACCAACTTTGGTTCTTTATATGAATAGTTTTGTTAACTGTGAGAGAATTATGGTCATCTACTTCCACTTGAATTTTTTTTTTTTTTTTTTTTTTTGGTGTGTTTGGTGTATGTACATACCAATGCATGGAAATGAAGAAGCCAAAGTTTGAGTTGGGTGTTTTTCTTCTATTATGAAGAGGATGATGATTTAAATTTTTATTTCTTCTGTTAATTTCATACATGAATACAATATATTTACATTACCTACTTTCCTCCTCTCAACTCTTCTGGCATATACTTGTTGCAGGATATTTGATCTCATTGTGAATCTCAAAATTGTGACCTGTAAAACCCTGTTTATTGTTTGGTTTGGTTGAGCCCTAACACACACCTTTAAACCAAGAACTTTCTGTTTATTTTAAGCGAGTGATTATGCTGTGGTTCACCCAGCCCTAGCTCATACCTTTAATCCAAGAACTTTCTGTTTATTTTAAGCAGGTGATTATGCTGTGGTTCACCCAGCCCTAGTTCACACCTTTAATCCAAGAGCTCTCAGTATACCAGATCTAATAAAGTTAACCCTAGGTCAAAAGGTGGAGCAAGAAACCAGCTGACAGGGAATAAAGAGTTGGAGGGACTTTGGGTTGAGGGGTATTTAAGACAGCGTGGAGAAGAAGGGCTTTTTGTTTAAGCTCTGGCTTTAGCTTAGGCTTCAGATCCTCAGCTCCCTGGCTTTTGGGCTTTGAACTAGCAAGCCTTCAGCCCTGGGTTTTTGGCCTTTTCCTCCTGGGCTGTCAGTTGTACTAGTGAACCTTTTGGTTTATTCCATCCGGACCTGGGCTGAGAAGGAAGGTCATTTAGGTGCTTTCTTTGCCTCTCTGAGCCAGCATCTGGCTCCTGATCCCTTATTGGTAAAATAGAACAGTTGGGATTTTTGTCATTGTTTCTCACAACATTTGGTGCTCAACATGGAGCGCCATTTGTAGGCATTAGTTTTAAAAACTATTTTACTAACATTTCTTTTCCCCCTACTCTACTCCAATCTTTCCAGCACCCCAGCACCAGGTAGGAGAGAGACAGGGTTAGTGGGAGAGGAGGTACAGTTCTCTTAGTTGTTTCCTGCTTGTTAAGGTCATTGGTTTCCTTGCAGCCAATCAGTCCTTGTTTCAGATCTCCAACTTCTTGTCTCACAACAGCAAGCAGGAACGCAAGGAGGAAGCAGGAGAAGCCTTGTTCTTTCTCCGGGGCTCTTCACTCTCTGGGCTCTGGAGTTTATTCTCTCTTCAGAGTCCTCAGATTTAAACTATCTGCAGCTGGCAAAGAGCTCTTCTCAGAGCCGACACGAGGCAAATAGTCTGCTGCTGTGGACCATCTGAATCAGTCCCACATTCCACACCTGGGACCAAAACAAAACCATGTTTATATCCGCAACAAATACTCCCTTAACCTCCTAACTTCATGTCATCTTTGTTACCTTTATATTCCACAATTATTTTCTCTTCCTTTTCCCCTCCACTTTACTTTTCTCTTTTTCTTCCTCCTCTTCTTCTTTCTCTTATTCCTCCTTTGTTATAGCCCAATGAGTCTAACTAGCAGTGCCTCTATGCACATGGCTAGGGTCCCACTCCCCAAACCACAGACAACCTACCAGGGCCTCACCACTGAAGGAACAAACTCTCCTTCCCCCTGTAGCCATCAGTTGCCTGCAGGTCTTAAGCTACAGCTGGAACCTGTGGATGATGAACAGCTTGATCTAGTGCAGCTTTGTGTCAGCAACCACAGCAGTTGTGAGTTCAAATACCTTCTGTTTTGAGACAGTGTCTCTCATTCAGACTGGAGCTCACTGATTGGCTAGAATGTCTAGCCAGTGAACTCCAGGGGTCCTTCTTTCTCTGCCTTCAAGGCTGGGATTACAGGTACATGCTGGTACACCAGGCTGTTAGGTTCCTTTCTTTTCAAGCTCTGGAGTTACAGCAGAGCTTGTGGCTGATTGGCAGTGATAGACTGATTAGGGATGATTCAGCAATGGACTTACAATAGGGAGGAACATACCACCCTTCAAAATCAAGACTGACATTAGTGTGCAGGCTTGATTTGGAAGTCAGTCACCCATCTTTTTATTCTTTAGCATACAGTCATTGACCCAGCTCTGCTTTGCGTACTGGGGCACAGCCATGAAAACCCTTGGCTACATACAGCTTTCATTCATGTCTGGCCATGATTCAAAGACAGTAATGAGCTGTATATCTTGGTGGACCAAAAACCAACCAACAAACAAAACAAACAAAAAAAAGAGAGCAAAAGAAAGAAAGAACAAGAGGCATGAGGGGGTTGGTTTGAGTTGTGGTTTTATAGTAGACCGCTCAAGGAGAGGCCCTATTTGGGAAATGACTCACAGGAATTACATGTTTTATGTTGTTGGGGTTCCAGGTAATGGGACTAGAGGTTGGCAATGGTGTTGAAGTGATATTTGCTGAGGAGACAACAGAGGGGCTGTCTGAGCAGGGCATGTAGGTCCTTAGGTAGTGTCATGGCCTTGCCTTTTACTCTGACTGAGATCAAACCACGTATAGGATTTCAGAGAGAGGAGCCGTGTGGTTGTATGCTTCTGAATGCTCATTCCAGCGGCTGTTGGAGAGTAGACTGAGGAAGGGGTGGAATCAGAGAAGGAATACCACGAGGAGGCTACTGCCTTTTCCAGAAAAAAGGAGAGAGTAGTTTGGGCCGCAGAGATAAACAAAGAGCTAGGAGAAGCAGGTGAATTCTGGATGTACTCAGAAAGCTGTGCAAATAGGCTTTGGTGATGGTTTCAAAGTAACATAAGAGGAAGAAACTCTTGAATCAGAGATAAAGCCTATAGTTTAAACCCTTAGACTAGGGGTAGACAGGGGGATCAGTCAGACTTAGCCTGAGGACCCAAGCTGAATCATCAGCTTGTGTGAAAAAGCCTGAAATACACCTGCAGTTACAGGACTGGGCACAGAGACACAGGAGGATCGTTGGGACTCAAAGGCCAGCCAGTCCGGTGACCTATTGATCCTCAGGTTGAGCGAGAAACCCTGTCTCAAAAACAAAGCAGAAGCAGGGCGCAGTGGCATATTCCTGTCATGCCAGCACTCAGAGCAGAGGCAGGCGGATCTCTGTGAGTTTGGGGCCAGCCTGGTCTACAGTGTGAGTCCAGGACAGCCAAGGCTACACAGAGAAACTCTGTCTCAAAAAATAAAACAACAAAACCCAAAAGGAAGGTAAAGTGGAAAGTGATTGAGGAGGGTATCTGGTATTAATCTCTAGCCTATGCTTGTGTTCACATATGCGTGCTCACCTCCACACACATGTGCGCATGCAAAGATATGCACATATGCTTCAGTATCAACTTAAAAAACATCACCTAAAACACCAGAAAAATAGATAGACCTGAACTGTTCTCTCAAGATTAAGGAACCTTTATTTGCATATTGCATTCTAAATGAGTATATGCAGTAGGGATTACAGCTCATTTTGGACAGTGTGGAGGAGGTCATTTGCTGGTCGTGCTCTGGCCAAGCTTACCCAGTCAATGGAAGATCAGGCCTTGGAACTCGGGTTTCCTGCATGCTTAGCATCTTCCAGCAGTCCTCCTGGGTCAATGCTGGGGTTGTAGCTTATACCATCTCAGCATCTTGATCCTCCGAGGAGCTGAGTCAGTATGCAGCATCTCTGGTCCTGCCATTGGGTATCACTAAGTCATGTGAGAGCATGTGAGGGTGGAGCTGCTGACTTGCACGGAAGCCCCTCCGTCCTTGCCCTTGGCGTGCATTCGTCTTGGTGACCAGTGTCTGGAACACCCAGTTTGGCTTACTTCACTTTCATCTGTGGTTTCAGGGCACTCTTTGACTTTCTAGAATAAAGCAAGATTGATCAATGCAAGCAACGGTTGCCACCATGGCTTCAAACCCCTGCTGCTAGCCAGTCAACTCGGTATCCCAGTTACCAACTTCTTATGCATGTGGGCAGCCCCTGGCACTGAGTTAGTGCAGCATGTTCTAGGGAATATTTAGAAAGAGTGTGTCACCCCTTGACCACCTGGTGGGTGGATTCAGGGCCAAAGAGACTGGCAAAGTCTATTCATGGAAAGTAATAATATATATATTATAATATCTGTCTATCTATCTATATTCTTCCAACACAAAACAAAGCCCTATCCATTTAGTTCTTCACACGCAATAACATCGAAACACCTTAACCTCAAAATCATTAGTCTTAAATATCTCAATCAATATGGATTCTCTCAGAAATCAATTTGCAGCTACAAATATGATTGTTTAATAATTCACAAGCTGTGGCCCTCCAGGCTAGGGAAGATTAGTGTGGCAGAAGGTACAGAGCTGGTTTTTCACCTCAGATAAGATTTCAATTAAAAAGGGACAGCGTCTGTGAGCTGTACTTTCACAATATCTCTGTCTGTCTATATTTTGAGGTGTGTGTCCTACTTGGGAGAAATCAATTCAGTTGTGTTTCATTGTTCTTTCTCAGATGAGAGTTGTTTAGCTATCTTCCTGAAGTATCATAAATATTTTATTAAGACAAATCGTCGCAGATTTGGGTTTTACTTACTAGATTAAAAACAATAATTTTGAATGGCTAATGACTGATGTCAACTCATCCGAACACTTCCTCCGGAATGGCGGAAGGCACACATACCACTCAGGAGGTATCTGGTAACTGTTCCCTGGCTTTTCTCTTTGGTATGGGACAAAGTAAATTTTATTTGGTACCGTTGGCACAAAGAGGCCCTTGTGCGATGGCATCCATTTGGGTGACATGAGTTCGCAGGGCTTGTGATTCCCTCTCTCAGCAAACTATTGACGGTATGCGTGCTTTATTTAGGCCTGGCTTCGTGCCCACTCTCCATCCCACCATTACATAATGTGGGAACAGCATTTGCTGATGGTCCTTCCAGGTCACGGTTTGAGTCTTCCTCCCCTCTCTATTCTCTACCAACTTCTCTGGCCCACAAATCTTTGTAAACCGTTGTAAGAAAAAGCAGCACCCCTCCCCCACCCGCACCAGCTCTGCAGCCACTGACTGAAATGTTCTACATGATTTCATAACGGAAGGAACAGATAACTGTTGGAATGAGGGTTGCCAGGGTCACTACTATACACCCTGGAGGATGTCCTGTCACCTGAATGACTTGGTTCTGCCCCCACCCGGGCCACACCCCCATGTAGGGCTGGGTGACCTTTCTGTCTATTTGCATAATCTTCCTTCCTTAGATTTATTCTCTGTGCCTGGGTCAGAAAACGGGGCTCATTAATAAACATTTATTGAGCACCAACAGGGTATTATGTTCCAGACATATTCCCTCCCCTGTAGGGTTGGAATCCACAATTTTGGCTCCCAGCAGTCACCTCTGCCCCGATTTTGAGAAGGGCAA
Source organism: Psammomys obesus (assembly GCF_907164565.1). Classification (NCBI taxonomy): domain Eukaryota; kingdom Metazoa; phylum Chordata; class Mammalia; order Rodentia; family Muridae; genus Psammomys; species Psammomys obesus. The sequence goes on along the minus strand of NW_026590859.1, from coordinate 6,696,868 downwards.
GTTATCCAAGCAATTGAAAAAGGACATTCAAATATTTGTGTACTTCAAAGGGAGATAGTCCTTCATCTAAAACGTCCTTCTAGCTGGTCAGAACTTCTAAATATTCTACTTGCCTCCTAAAGAAGAGTGAACCCCGAGTCCCTCGCTTCACTTAAGCCAGGATACGGTTAAAATATTAACATTCTCAGATAATAATTAGATTCTCAGGTTAAGCATCTGTGCAGTTAGGTATGAGGACTGGGGAGGAGGTAAAAACCTCATAAAAGAGGAGAACGTTGTCAAGGTCATTGGCATATAATTTTTAAAGTCACTGGGCTAGGTAGCCATTGTGCTAAAAACTCGATCAGTAGGCAAAGTTGAAACTGACAAGATGTTGGGATGGGTGAGGCTTTTTACTGAAGCATGATAAATAATTGAAAATGCCTTCAGCAAATTCCTGCCTTAATGGGAAAATACTTTGTCATGCAGTTTTTCAATTAGTACCCACTAATTCAAATTGGTTTATCATTTAGCCAACTGCACATTAGATTTTTAGTGATGCATTTTTCTCATCTTCGTTTTTTGTTTGTGGATTTTCCAGTTGGTAGTGAGACTTGGATGGCTCTTCTAGCATGTCTCCTGGTAGCTCTTGGCATTTTTTTTAAAACTGTTGGTAAACACCCGAAAGATTATGAGAAGATAAGCATGAACAGGGGTGCCACTGAACCCGCTTCTAGTGGAGGCAGAAAGGCTGAAACTGTCAAAATCCCTGAGGTTGTGTGGGGAGAAGTGGCGATATTCCTTTGTGCCTTTGCTTCCCTTCAGATTCAAGGGTGCCCACCCATGTGGGCTCTGAAAGGCACACCATATCTCAGACGTAAAATCCTGTTTTCAGATTTCTATGGAAGGCCTAATAGTTAAAAATGAGGCACCTAAAACACCGGCCAGTCAATCAATTAGGTATTTATTAAGCGCTGAAGGTGAACTCATTGTTGGATTAGATCAATTGTTGCAGTCAGTAGAAAATAAAAGTGATTTATCTCTGTATGCACCCCCCCTCCCATTTGATGGAGGTGAAAGCCAGCCCCAAAATAAAGTAACCTAGACACCAGGAGGTGCCTCAGCCTTTAACCATTCAGTGCTTAGTGGGCATCTCCACATAGAGGCCACTGGCAGAACAATTTTCCTTTAATATTTACTGCATCCCCCACCATTTAGATATAACTTCTATGATAGTATTAATGATATGTCTCTACCGTAGCTCAGAGTAACAACTGGTGCTCAATAGACAGGAAATGAGGGAATGTGTGAATGTATGAATAACGAAGTCATGTTCTTCAGATTTCCCAGACAAAGCGACAGAATGTATGAGACATGAAGGTCCAGTAGGAGCTAGTTTAGGAAGAGTGGAAGCAGAGAGAAAAGCCCTGCCAGATAAAGTATGGCAAGTCAGACCTTTTTGCTAGCAGGCCCCAAGGTGGAAAGTATAGGCAGAAATCTAACAAAACAGAGGTAATATCTGTAGGAGCAAAACCATACAACCCATGAAAGAAATCAAGGAGCTAGATAAACAGATCATTATTCCACATCGATGAGTAGGCATTCTTAATAGCAACAGTACGTCAGTTCATCCAAACCTCATCCACAGACTCAATGCATCAACTGTCAAAATCTCGGAAAGTTACTCTGTAGTATTGACACACCAATTCTTAAATGCACACAGAGTTGCAGAAGACTTAGAATAGCTGATGCAGTATTGAAGAAGAGCAGAGCTGGAGGAGGACTGATGGTGGACTTAACCAGAAGTGCATGGTAATCACGGCAATATTGGGAAAAGAATAGATTTAAAGGATGATAACTCGGAGCAGAGAGCCCAGAAATACGGTAAAATGTCAATTGATCTCTGAAAAGAGGAACAAAGGTAATATAAAGGAGAACAAAGAGAGGTCCCAAATGAGGTTGGGACAGCAGGCGTCCACACACAGTAGCAAGATCCTACCCAAATCTTATATTCTTCACAAATATGAACTCAAAATGTTTCACACAACTAAATATAAGAGGCATAAGTATAAAACCCCTGGAAGGCAACAGGGGTTGCGAGGAGGTGTCACTGACCTCTAAAGTGGCAATGAATTTGGGGTGACTCCAACAGTACAATTAGTAAGTGAAGGACATGTGGGATCCATACAATTTAAACAGTACTTCGTGAAGGACACTGTCCTCCAAAAGAAAATGGGAAGATAAAGCTCACACGCTATGAGAAAAGATTTGCAGGCAACATATCCAGTCAAGGACTGTTCACCAAAAGGCACACACACACACAAAGCCAATAATCCAGTTAAAAATGCACAAACTATCTGAACAGACACCACCAAAGTAGGTCGATAGAAGGCAGAGGAGCGGATGAAGACACTCCACATTCTAGACCGTTAGAGAACTTCAGATTCAAGCGACAGTGGTCAGACGGAAGCAAAATTATCTTGCTTAGGAAAAGTCACAGAGTCTTGTTAAGATGGGTAGGCACGTGGAAGTGCTGAGGTCTGTGGCCAAACAGGAAGTGGTTGGTTGGTGAGTCTATGGGCCGAGAATTTATCCTTCTCGCTTTACACACACAGTGTTTGTGCTTCTGAAGGTAACCATGCTGTGTGGGGTCGATTGGCTTTGGCAACTGATGGCTATTTGTGCAGTGTTCCACAGTGCTGTGGTCTTCAGGCACTCTTAGAGAAAAAGGTGGGTTTGGCTTTACTCTCAGCAGAAGTACGCTGAGGTTCCTTGATTCTGGAGGTGGATAATGGGGGGGGGGGAGGTAAAGGGGTGGGAGTGGAATCCTGCAGGACAGTGTTCTGTCCAAGACACAAATGAGCCTGTTCCCATTGGTGTGTCTACTTTCCATGGCTAGCTTCTGCTTTAAAGAGACTCTAGGAAACGAAGTAGGCCTTGAGGATGAAGGAAAAGCAATGAGTATGTCAACAAGATAAAGACCCCTCACAGAACCAGACTGAAGGTGTGTGCGAAGCCTGGGCTACTGCTGGGGGCAGAATGCGTGGCTGCCACAAGCCTTTGTCAGACATTTGTCCTCCAGCCAGATTCTTCCCTGGCAAATATAGCTCATGTCATTACTTCACTGGTTCAAGTGTGGGCTGCATACTACAGTGCCACAGTTTCTGGAGTGCCTGGAAAACGCAGGCTTCCAGTCTCCACCCCTGACTGATTGAATCTGTATTGTAACAGTCTTCAGGAACTTTGTTAGTGCAGTGAACTTGGAGAAGAACGGCCTGGAAGGTCAGTTGCTCACTTAGAACTCTTAGATTGGAATGAGCCTTAGCGTACAGCTGCATTACGAGAGCCACCACAGCACTGCCAGCCTGCCAGCGGGCTGTGGGCATACCTACACACTTAGTACAATTTACAAGAGCGGCACCCTTCAGGACCAGGACACCTTCAGGCTGTAGGAAGGCTTACAAGCCAAGTAGGGAATTGGGGTTCCAGGACATAGATTTAGACGTGGGATATAACCCAAGGTGAGCACACCCCTGGCCCTGTAGACATCGTACCCACCGGAACACAGCTGTAGGCGTGTCAGGTAAGGTGTAGTGTACAGGCTAAGAACCATCTTGTTCTGCTATGGTAGTCCTGTTAGGTGAATGTGTCTCTGAGTGTGAGATTATCCTGACATTCAAGCCAGGGTTTTTCCAACAGAGGTAGTGCTGAAAAACAGGGGATGTTGAGTTGGAAGTTCATCTATAGGGATTGAAAAGCAGGAATCTGCTGGAAAACAGCCAGCATCATATAGAACACCTTCAGTGTTGACAGCTCATGTTGAGGTCTGAATTTCATGTTATCCACATTGTTTAGAGAAAAGACATGTTTCTCGGGGATCTTTGGGGATTAACCCTTGGCACAAAGAAGCTATGGCTGAGGGAGAGACACCAGCCATGCAAGTGTATATTAACTTGCATAGTGCTTGACATGTCCATAATACATTTGGCTTACATTTCCACGGTTAATCAACAACTAGCTCCCCAAAGATATTTTGTACCTTCTTTCAAAAATCTGACTCTCCATCAAATGGAATTTCTTAGAAAAAAAAAAAAGTAAGGAAATGTGATTAGTGCAAATGTCTCTGAAATTTATTGTACTATTAAAATCCTATTGGGTCTTTGTTTATGAAATGTATTTTTCTGTATTTGAGGTTTAGGAAGGCGTGATAATGAGGCTGTGAAGATTCATGGCCTCTTTTCTATGGCTTAATTTAGGCTTTATATCAAATATGTAAAATAACATTATATCTTCCCACCACCTCTGTGCATCATACATTTTATTATTATTTCCCTGCCAGCGATTTTCCCCCTTCTTTTCTCCTTTTATAAATACAGAACTACTAACAGTAGAGACATTTTTAATGTAGACAGCTATTATCTGGACCAGAATGGAGAGCAAGTTTGGATGATGAGTTTTCTTTCCAGGTCTGCCTCTTGGGTCAGCCACCGTCCTCCCCTCTCCGCACATGTCCTCTTTTCAGCAAGCACATACTACACCCTTGATGGCCATGGTCGAAACTCCTCATTGCTTGGGAGTATCTCAGCAGAGTTGCCCGTGGGGTACAGGCAGCCATGAGCAGGTTAGACATTCCCTCTGAAGGGGAGTGATAAGATTTGAAGCATGCCTATGTCTGCAGAAAGCAAAGTTCTTTGATGGGTCTTTCCAGGTAAGGCATCCTTCCTCTTTCCACCTGCAGCTCTATTGGTTCTATGATCTCCTTTCTCTTTGCCTGTATTATCCCTGTGATTTCACATAGGTCCAGAAGATAAAGACCAACGCCCTACGTAGTCTCAAGGAGTCTTGTCTGACCCTCTCCGTGGTTTATGGCTTATCTCTTGCTGGTGCCTTCCACCCAGTAAGCCTGCCCTGTTGCCCCTCTTAGATCCTTGCATTCATCTGGCTTCTGTTTAACACAGGGTCTGGATCCTCATGCCCATGGGAGTATCTACTTAGAATCACCCATGCTTGCTTTGTCTAGTTGGTGTGTCTTCCTCTTTAACATAACACCCTCACGCTATCATCCCCTGATAGCCTTGCCTGACTTCCCTGTCTCCTGCGAATCCTATGAGCACTTTCACATCACTTACTTTCATGACATAGCATTGAGTAATGTCCCTCTTCTGCATGGAACAGATTCTCGAGGCTGAGACTGTGTTCCCCAAGCATTCACTACAGGGCACTGCTCAGAGAAATCCTTATACGCACACCCTGTGGGGGAATCAGTGGGCAGCAGTTCTATCTTTTCTCCTCTAAGACTCTTGAAGGGCAGCCTGCATAGTTAATGTTTGCCACGGTGTGATTAGAAGGCTTTTATAGGTCAGAGGCTCATTTTTAAAAACTTTATTTGGAGATAATGAAAGGAGAGAGACAAGTTCAAGTTTTGCAAGAGGGAGCCAACTAGTGCTACAGTGGGGAGTAGTTTGAAGCTTCCAAGTCCTCAGAGACCCCAAGAGAGATGGCACAAGTGAGTGTTTGGACGTGGAGCTGGCTAGTGAGCCCCACCCAGCCCTGCTACCTCTCCCTTCCATTGTAGGCAGGGTTAATTCTCTAAAGCAATGATGGTTTATAGCCTCAGAAGGCAGCTCCCTCACTGCTCTTGTCATCTGTACTACACTCTAGACACTTCCTGTTGCCTAGTGCATGTTGCTTTCCCTGCCATTTGAAAAACCCACATGTCCTCTGTATAGACAAACCACGCTCACCCCGTGCCTTACAGTGTGCAACGTGTTCCAAGCACAGCACCTGGTTAATTTTTCAAGTCAGTGCGCTGAATTTCATCTTCTCCCCCCCCCTTTCACAAAACAGCCATGAGCAGTTTTAAAAAGTGCCCCTGGCCTTGTGGCACATACATGGTGCAGGTAGGTCTTGAACCCACGTGTTTGGGATCGTAAGTTGCAACATCAGAAGCCACTATCTTCCTGTAGGAAGAGGGATGTTATGCATAGGTGTTCTTTGCTTGTCACCATCAGGCCCTGTTCATGGTTATACGTTTGTTGGTTGCTGTTTTCCACACCTTTGTTCATTTGTTCTTGTCTGAGCTCTCATTCTTCCACAGGTAGCACTGGTCAGGTAGCCGTGAAACAGAACAGCTTTTCAGAAAGCTTCAAAACAATTCGATCTTGATGATTCCTTATATTGTGCTTCATTACACATTCTGCTGTTTCTCTGGCTTTGTTTTTTCAGTGACAGGATTTTTTAGACTTAACAGCAACGTTCAAAATTTAGCAGCAAAAACCTTCACTGCCTGTTCTTCTAAGGATGAGGCAATGATGCAGGGCTTTACAGGCTAAAGCTGTGGTCTGAGGCGTTCGTCAGCACCCCTTTCTATGCCACACTCAAATGGGAACATGCTTTTTAAACATTCACAGATAAGGGAACTTTAGACATATACCTTCATTAAGCCCTGCCTTCTTGGGATGAAGACAGAGGAGAAATCACAGGAGCCTAAAGGATCCCAGTGTTCCAATATGGGGAGAAACAGGCGACCGGTCCTGAGTGATTACCTGACAGCAGGGCTCCCACTGCGGAGCCCGGTTGCTGGTGTGCCGCCTGTCTGAAGGGAACAGCTGTTTTTCCAAGTCCCTTCTTTCATTGCATCACATCTGTATTATTGACTTTCTTTCCTCCCTTCCTTCCTTCCTCCCTTCCTTCCTTCCTTCCTTCCTTCCTTCCTTCCTTCCTTCCTTCCTTCTTCCTTCCTTCCCTCCCTCCTTTCTTTTTTTCCTTCCTTCCTTCCCTTTTGGCATGATACAAAATAACTCAGGCTGGCCTCAAATTCACCATGTAGCCAAGGGAAAACCTGGAATTTCTGATTCTGTTCCTTCTGCTTGTCGAGATTTACACGGCCTTAGACACTGAACTCAGGGCTTCATGTTTACAGGCAAGAACTCCACCACCAGAGCTGCCTCATCAGCCCTGTGTTAGTTACCTTTGTGTCGCTGTGACGCCATACAAGAGCGAGCTATCTGAAGGGAGTAAGGGTTTACTTTGGCTCAGGGTTCAGGGGATACAGCTCCTCATGGCACAGGTGATATGGCACAATTGCTTCTTCAGGAGTGGTGGCAGATCTCGGAAGTGGCTTCTCATAGAGTACCAACCAAGGAGCAGAAAGGGAACCAAAGCAGGATGGGATAGAATACTGTAAATCCCATTCTTAGAGATCCCCTTGCACTAGCCATGTCTCCCTCCCCACAGGTTCCAGAACCTCCTAAAACAGCACTACCAATGAAATGTCCACACACATGAGCCTGTCAGGGATGTTTTACATCAAAACGGTGGCAAGTTCTTTCTAGTTCTTTGTGTGAGAATCAGCACAAAGCTTTAAAACTTAGGCTTTCTAAGTTCAGGGATGGGAGAAAGGGAAAAGGAATTTTGTCTAGAGTTTATAAATTATCCAGCTATTGTTTAGGAATCATCATCAAAATTTTTTCTAGGCAAAGTAATTGCAATATGGTCTTATCATGAGAACCCTACTGGGTAATTCTTTTAAACTGAGTAATCTGTAATAAAGATTATGCCACAATTTATTTTGTGTGCATGTGTGTGTGTGCGTACGTGTTTTCTCTTTCAGCCAAATGGTTTTCAATAGCAATTACTGAAGTGTCAATGACCTTCTCATTCAATGGAATTAAAAAACTTAAATGAAGTTTTACTCACGTCAGTCTTTGCTGTTGTACGGGTAATCGAGAACAGGATGTGTGCTACAACAATGCCACCTATGGTTAGCTGCTTCCCTTTGAAGCAAGGTAGGATTTAACACAGGCTGCAACAAAAGCAGCCTAAAATAAAAGCCTAGTTAGTGTGTTGCCATCTCCTCTTCCAGTTGTGCAAAGACCTAAATAAACAGGAAGGTTGAGACACTCCCTTTGTAATCAGCTGGGGAAAGTCAAGACCGTACTTTAAAAACAAATTCCTCACAGGAGATAACAAATGTGTTACATATTTTCTAAGAGTGTAAATCTTCCTCTTTTCTCTGTTGAGTTCTTTGATGGTGTTTTTCTTTTACTTAGATTGAATTTTCTATCTTTTCCTTTATGGCTTACTTTTTAGTTATTGTAAGAATAATATTCTTTTGATGGCTGGATAGTCATAAAAAATATTCATTAGTATTGTCTGCAGGATTTAGAAGATTGCTCTTTACAGCTTCCAGGAGGCCTTAATTTTTTGTTGTGAGGAGAGCTGGGAGGAGATTCTTTAAGATTACTCAATTGTCCAGGAACTGCTTCTTGAAGAGTCCACCTTTTCCTCCCAGCGATGGGTTTTTCTTTTTTAGATAAGAGTTTCCGTCTGGTATGGGCCTGGTGTTAGAGCCCTGTATGATGCCATTGATCCATTAGTCTCTCGTTGGATAAATAACATTCTGCCAAGCAATAGCTTTCTTGCATATTTTTGTGTCTGGTGTCAGCAGGAAGATGAACAATGCAATGCATTCACACAGAGAAGTGCAGGAGAGCTGTGACATTTGTGATGATGGCAACTAGTGAATCAAAGGTGTGCTCTCTATTGAGGAAGCAAGAAATAACCAGAGAGGAGTTCACACAGCTGTCCTGGGTTGTGTAAAGGAACAGAACTGAAAGACTGGCTGTATGCATGTATGCATGTATGCATTTATGTTTATATACATATATGTATATGCATTTATGTCTGTAATACACACATATACATACACACATATACATGTATGTATATGTGTGTATTACAGACAGTGGCCCAACGATGCTGTCTCCCAGTGGAAAGGCAAAGAATCTGGTAGTTGTTCAGCCCACAGGAGTGGATGACTCAGCAGTCCTAATCTAGTGCTGGGCTCCTGAAATTCCTAGAGAGCTGCTGGTCTTTGGTTCATATTGGAATCTAAGGGTAGGTTCTAATGCCAGTGAAGGAATGCCTCAGTTGTAGGCTGGGTGAAGTTGCCAGGCAGGGTGAGGGCAAGTAGGCAACAAGCTAAAGCTTTCTTCCATTTCCTTTCATGTGGGCCCAGAAGGTGTGGCCCAGATTTAGGGTGTTTCATCCCAACTCAAATGATGTAATAAAAAAGTCCCTCATTGATAACAGATGTTGTCAAGGTGACAACCAGGATTAGCCATCACAACTGTAGAGTGCTATCTTGCAACAACAAAAACCAGAATATTTTCAGAATGCCTTTGTGTGATAAAACTGCTAAGGAAATCAAAGAATAGTATTTGCATATTAAAGGTAGTATTTATACTTCAGAGGAGTGGGGCTGGGTATGGGGCTAGCTGCTTTACAGGACTTTGTGCTTTGGCAGTAAGTCTTGGTTACACTGGCATTTAGATACAGGACGGCTCCTTGGATTCCCACATTTTGCACAGTACTTCTGTGATGTGTTTTTACTTTTCAGTTTTACTATGGCCAAAAAAAAAAAATCTATTATCTACATAGATGAATTATAATAATTTTATAAAAGCAATGCAAGGCCCCAGAATGTTTTTTTCCTACGTACTGCATTTCCTACGTACTGTTTTTAAAATGTTCTACTTCTAGCTTAAGTTTACACACATCCCCACCTCTGTGCCTGTGTACTATTAAGGAAAAGTGGTAAAATATCATAAAGCTGAAATCCTGACTGTAGGAGAGACTAGTGATAAGGATTTGACAACTTGCTTAAATGTTCGTCACTTCAACCTAATCTGTAAAGCAAGACTGTCCCTCGGGGCTATTTTGTGAGGATTAGCATGTAGTAGGCACTTAGGAAGGATACCTTGCCCATTTTGTTATTACTTCACTTACCAGGGCCTTAATGTCTGTGTATACCCAGGTGCGTAAACACAGTCAGTTCTATATACTCATCGTTTTCCCATCGCTGTGACCAAGCACCGACAGGAAGCAGCCGACAGCAGGTCTGTCTCAGCGTGTGAAGGCACACCATCTACCGTGGGGCGGAAGGCGCCGTGTAGGTGTGCTGCTGCCGGTTACATTGTGCAGCGAGGGAGGAGAGAGCGGGCCGAAAGCGGAGCCGCGCTCTACAACTTCAGACTGGGCTCTTGTGACCCATATCCTCAGCAAGGCTCCATCTCCTAAAAAACATCCAAAGCAGTGCTGCCAGCTGGGGACTAGTGCACAGATGTGAGCCCACGGGGGATAGTTCACATCCCAGCCAATGGCCCGTATGTGCACACAATTTTTAATTTCGTTCTTGAAAGTGTTTGACTCGCACGTGTCCTGGTTAGTTTTGACTAGCTGCTTGACACAGCCTAGAGTCATTGGAGAAACGGGTCATCTAGATTGCTCCCTGAACGTGTCAGTGAGGGGCTACCTCGATGGATGAGAGAGAGCCCAGCAAACTGTGGGTGACACCCTAGGTAGGTGGTCCTGGGCTGTAAGGAAGCTAAGTGAGCATGAGGCTTTGAGAGAGCCTGCTAGCCAGCAGCAGCTCTCACGGGCCTGCTGTACTTCCGTACCTGTGAACTGAGTCCCCTGGTGAGAGGCAATGGAATTGAGTATAAAGAAAACTGAGGGTGTGGTTGCTATTTCATGTAGAATGTTCTAGAAAGACCAAAAGGAAGTGAGAATACAGTCAGATGTCTGGGACAGGAGGCTCTCTAGCTGTGGTGATGGGTTGCTGGTAGACTCTGATGTCTGCGGTATTGGCAATAGGCTAGGCAGCCCTATGAGGATGAGTTTTCAGGACTGAATGTCCAGAAGATTGTGGACATGTCAGGGTTGGGACCTGTACTGGGAGATACGGATGGCTTTGGGCTGCTTTGCGTAGAGGAATGATGCTCTTTGACATATTTTTTTAAGTCACTCTTTAAAAATAGATTTGAGCGGACATATTACAAAGGGAGATATAGAAATGGCCAGTAAGCACATGAAAACATGTCAGAATCACTGGTTATCAAGGAAAGGTGACTTAACACTACAGCAAAGGGGCATGTCATACTCGACAAAATGGAGAGAAACATTACAAATAAAATTCCTGCTGACAGTAACCAAACATGTAATAATCGAACAGGATATGAGCTTAAATTGTGTGTGTGTGAGAGAGAGAGAGATTATACAAATATTTGAAACACAGGAAGTTTATAAGAAATCAAAATTTCTACCATGTGTTGTGAAAAAGGAAACCAGGTAATATCTCCACCCCACCCTACCCCCCAAAACAACCCAGTGTGTTCTTATTCTTATTGTAAATTCCTGGACTGTGTCAAGGAAAGCTTTGAAGTTGAAACCATACCACACCTTCTCTGCCGGGTGACTGACTAGACCATGTCAGAAGGAACCTCTAGAGTGGCCATAATGTCCTTACTCAACTGCTATGGCTTTGAGAATGGATGTATTTGTAAAAATGTATCAAATTTTATACCTGGCTTGTGTATGTACGTGCATATGTGTGGTGTATGTGTGTGTGTATGGATTTGTGTGAGTGCACATGTATGTGGCAGCCAGAGGTCACTGTAGGTTGTTTTTCTCAGTTGTTCACCACTTGGATTTCTGAGCTAGGGTCTCACACTGAACCCAGAACTCACTGATTCGGGTAGGCTGGCCATCAGGAAAACCCCAGGGATCGGCCTGCCTCACCTTCCCTGGTGCTGGATTGATAGTCACACCTAGCTGTTATGTGGGCACTGAAAATCTGAACTTAGGACCTCCTGCATGACAGGCAGTTCACCGGCGAGGTCATCTTCCTAGCCCTAAATTTTAAACATTAAGATTGACGTGCTATATTGTAAGCAGTAACTAATGCACTTACTAGTAACGGAGAGATTCATTGTCAAAAGGAAAGTCTACCTGTCCTAGAGGAGAGGGCCAACATGGAAACACAGATGCCATTGTAGTGGTCTGGGAGAGCAGTGATGATGGCATGGACCAGGATGGAAAAGGTAAATCGATGAGACCTGGACACAGGAGACATTAGAGAGAGTGGACAACATCACCAAAGTTTTTGTTCAAGCTACCAGAAGTTGGAAAAAATTAGAAGGGGGGGTAGATTTGGCTAAAGGTTGTAAACTAGAATCATTTTTATAAACATTTGAGATTCATATTAGTTATCCAAATGAATGTTCTAATTAAAAAGATAAATGTGTCCTGAGCTTGGAGAAGACACATCAGCCGAAGTGAAATTTTTGGGGGTTAGGTGTTCAAATTTTACAAAGACTAGCTATGGCCCTGTAGACAGGGAGTATTGAAACACAAAAGGGGAGGTATAAGGATTTAGGTTTTTACTACTTATAGCATAAAGAAAATGAGAAACAGTCAACACAGAAGATGGAAGACCCAATTCAGGAAAGAACCATTAGAACCTGAACATGACTCCCCACACCTACAGCCAAGTTTGTTCATTGTTCAGAACTTCGGATCTCAGTGATACACTCTTTCTGAAGCCTGTTTATAAGCCTGAGCTCTTCATTACCCACAAGATTAAAAAATATATAATTTCAAGACTTACAGGATTCTAAAGTTTCATTTATTTATTAAAATTGTTCCTTGACTGAAAGCCTGTGACAGACCCATGATAGCCACTCAGTTGGCACAGGCATTGCTCACAGTCACTTTTATTTTACAGTTTTATGATGTCCTACAAATGCCTTGGGCATTTCCTGTTATCCATGACTGAGCTAGACACGGCACAGGCCAGCTCCTCCTGCTTCCGTTTGTTTCCTTGAGGCTGTGACTGAATAGTCAATGAACAGCATAGAGAAGGCAGGGAAGGCCTGTTTGGTTTACAGTTCAAGGGGACCTGGCCCATCATGTTGAGGAAGGAATGGCGACTGGAGTGGGAGGCTGCTGGTCGTACTACAACCACTCAGGAAGTAGAAATTGAACAGGAAGTCAGGATGAGGACAAAGCTTCAAGACCCACCCCCAGTGAACCACTTTCTCCAGCAAGGCTCTGTCTCCTGGAGGTTTCCAGCCCTCTCAGCTGCACAGACAACTGAGCATCCAAGCGTCCGAGTCTGTGGTGGGACATCTCACTTTCCAAACACAGTATGTGATGACTTTATTGTCATCACAGGACAACCATCTTAAAAGACATTTCATGAGATTCAGATTTCAGGGGAGGGCAGCTCCAGGCGCTGTTGATGGTGGAATCAGGTGATTCCTCCTTCCCAGTCCCCACACACTCTGGCAGACTCTCCTCTGAGATGCAATGAGAAAGGCACCTTCCCCCGTGCCTGCCAGCTGGCAAGGGTCTTCACTGAGGGAGTGTATGTGAGCAAGGGTTATAGCCATGTGTACACAATAGCCTTGGTGTTCCAAGGCACACGTCTCTTTACCTTCAGTGCCTGATCGCGTCACAGGACTATGGTTCCGTGTATAAATTGCTCAAGCCATGATCTTTGACAAATTTCATATAAGATTATTCTGTTAACACTTGCTTAAATCCAGTCATGAGGAGCTGTTGGGTGTTTTCTGTTGAAAATAACATAATTCTCTCTGTCCTTTTTTTCCTTAAAAGTGCTGGGGTTTGTCATATCAGGCATCAAGAACCAGGAGAAGGGACTGAGAAATGGCTCTGGGATTAAGAGCGCTTGCTTCTCTTGCAGAGGACCTGGGCTCCGTCCTCAGCACCCATATGGAAGCTCTCGATCTGTAACTCCGTTTGCACCCTCTTCTAGCCTCTGTGGATGCTGCACACCTGTGGTGCACATAGATTACCTGTAGACAAAATACTCATACCTAAAATAAAAGTGAATAAATCTTTTTGAAAGAATTATGAATGAAGGTGATATTTCTAGCGTACGCGGTGAAGCTGACCAAACATGGTTCTGATGGATCTGGCTCAGAGATAGTTGAGTGTCTTCACAGAACATTCTGGAAAATGGTCACCAAGAAAGCATGAGCATGTGTTCAGTGGAATGGGGATGTGCTCTGGTTTCAGATGCATTTCATTATGCCAAGATACCACTTCAGTGTTAAAAACTGCAGTTTTGCTTTTAAAGTACTGATGAAAAGAGTATATAGTTTACTTATATCAGAAGTTTTTAAAGACTTGTATTTATTGATTGCCTTATTTGCTGTGAATATGGGTGTGGGCGTTCCTGTCACAGCCCATATATGAAGTTGGAGGACAAATCTTAGGCATGAGCTCTGTCCGTCCAGCCTGTGGGGATGAACCTCAGGACGTCAGCCTTACAGCTCCAGGGTCTTACTCCCTGAGGTGTCTCACAATTTGAAAACATGGTGAAGTGAGGTAATCACGATGCAGTGTGTCCTATCAACTAATGAGCTGAGGTGACTGTGAACTGACATCCTGATACCTGTGGGTAATCTCACTTTGCCCCCATCTCTCTCTCACCAACTGAGAATTAGGAAGAGGGTGGGTCCATAGAAAATCCAAAAGAATGCTGATATCATATAGCATCTGGCTTTTTTTTTTCATTTTATGTAGGCTATTTAATGATTTTCATTGTCTTCCAGATGAATAAATAATAGCGAGCATTACGTGTGTGTGTGTGTGTGTGTGTGTGTGTGTGTGTGTGTGTGTGTGTGTTATGTAACTTTGGAGGCAAGAAGAGGGTGTTGAACTTCTTACAGCTGGAGTTATAGGTGGTTGTGAATTGCCTGATATGAGTGCTAAAAACTGAACTCAGGTTCTCTGGAGGAGCAGCAAGTATTCTTAATTGCCGAGTCATCTCTCCTCCCCAAAATGTGCTGGCTATTTTAAAATAAATCATGAGAATATCTGAGCTAAATTGTATACGATTTGAAGATCTATTTACATCCTTTCTGTATGATAAAGTGGAGTGTTGCCTGCACAGTTCTGTGATTTATGATGACATCATGTCCTTTCAGAGACAACAGTGTTATGTCACTGAACCTGAGGTGCTGAAGTCAAAAAGGCACCTGAATAACTATGGGTCTGGAAGGTCTCCCTTTAGTTCAGAGGGAAGCTAACAGGGTTGAGAGGAAGAATTGTGCCCAGGGAGACGGGCCGGAGAAGAAGGAAGGGAAGCAGCTCCCATGAATATATGGTCACTGGCACAAGCAGACATTTTACCCTCAGCATTTTCCTTCTATGCTTTGGGAAGTGAAAAAAAGATAACGAAAGGGGGGAAAGCCGGCAAGGCTTTGAAAGTTTGCACTCTTGCATTGCTAAGGAAGGCTTTGGAAAGCAGGGGTTACCTAAATGGCAGCAGCTGCAGCCATGCAGAGGCAACCGCTCAGCATATGTAAGTGCAGTTGGAAAATCATTGTCTTGCAGAGAATGCTCGAAATTGGTCCCTAATGGCCTTGGTTTTTGTCATATGGTCTTGATTATAAGGCTAAAATTGCATTGCCATGCCTTTAGTGTGAACGAGACGGATGGATAATTACTACGTGCGCTGAATACTTTTCTGCATGGGGGAACTAGGACATCCTCTGGCCACCGTCGCTACCATTTCCACTATCTGTCAGAAAAGCTTTGAGGGGACAATTCATCACCATCCTGGTGGGGAGAAATGGATTTGGGCCTTCTTTAGTTGGGCGTACTTACTTCCCATCCACATGCGTATGCAAATTGTGGACGTGCAGCGAGGAAGTGCATAAAGCAGCAGGGGCATTAGTGGAAATGAGAGGTCTCAGAGCGAAGAGCTAGGTCTCCAGAGAGTATCTGCTCTCTGCTATCTTTGGGCTTATCTCATGACTGAAGCAGTGAGGAAGAGCCTGAGGCTCAGGTTGAGATGGTGCAGGAAGTTTAAATCATCGCCAGTAGGAGCTGTCAAACAAGAAATGCCTGTGGATGGTGGCTTCAGATACTCTTAGAAAGAAACATGGGTTGGTGAGATGATTCCGTGGTTGGAAACATTTACCACCCTTGTAGAAGGACCTGTGTTCTTTCTCAGCATCCACACAGTGGTTCACAGCTGCCTACAGCCC
>NW_026590859.1:6624070-6680629 GCF_907164565.1 Psammomys obesus | reverse complement strand
CAGCTTCTGGCTATTACAAATAAGACTGCTACAAACATGGTTGAGCAAATGTCCTTATTGTGTACTTGAGACTCTTTTGGGTATATGCCTGGGAGTGGTATAGCTGGATCTTGAGGAAGCACTATTCCTAGTTGTCTGAGAAAGCGCCAGATTGCTTTCCAGAGTGGTTGTACAAGTTTACATTCCCACCAGCAGTGGAGGAGGGTTCCCCTTTCTCCACAACCTCTCCAGCATGTGTTGTCTCTTGAGTTTTTGATCTTGGCCATTCTGATGGGTGTAAGGTGAAATCTTAGAGTTGTTTTGATTTGCATTTCCCTGATGGCTAATGAGGTTGAGCATTTCTTTAAGTGTTTCTCTGCCATTCGATATTCCTCTACTGAGAATTCTCTGTTTAGCTGTGTACTCCATTTTTTAATTGGATTACTTGATTTTTTTTTCTGTTTAACTTTTTTAGTTCTTTATATATACTGGGTATTAGTCCTCTGAAGGAGCCTCTGTTAAGAGCAATATTCCCTCTATACCTGACAGAGGGAATATTGCTCTTAACAGAGGCTCCTTGAATAGCCTCCAGGAGCCTCTTAAAGGTGAAATAATGATACTAACAAAGTACCAGCTGCTGCTGAGGATAAATTTTGTGGCAATTTGGAGGGAAAACTAGCTTCCACTTTTCTGAAGACTAAGTCTAATCTGAGAATATACTTGGATCTGAGAGGGTTTTGCACCCAAAATCAGCCTTTGAGAGCTTTAGAGATTTTGATATATAATTTACCATCAAAACAACAGAGTGGATATCGGAAGTTCTACACATTGATTGGTTAGGTTTGGTCAACTACATAGCTCTTATGCTAGCCTTACTTTGATTGTTTGGCTGCAGTGTTGTATTGAAGGTAGAGAGTAGCCAAAACATTTATCTGAGGATGGTACCTGCAAGATGGCTCCAAAGGTAAAGGCTGCCAAGCCTGACTCGACCCACCTACATGATAGAAGGAGAGAACTGAAAGTCAGTTGTCCTCCAACCTCCATGCATGTAGCGTGATATGCACATCCACATTAAATAAATAAATAGAATAATGAAGAAAATTAAAAATGAAAACAGAAACTAATACTGGGTGTTTCTTTGTATATTAAAGAAAAGGGAGTATAGAGACCAGAACACTGAGTCTGCATATGTGTCCACATATTTAGGCATGTATATATGCATATGTGTTCATGTATATATGTGTATATATGTGCATATATATGGGTGTATGTATACAGATGAGAGTGTATGCATACATGTATAGACATAGATATATGCATGTAATCTACGTCTGTATACCTACACATAGTCATATATATGCACATACATATGAATGTATATATGTGTATACCTATGTGTGTATATATACGTATGCATGTATATACATATGTGTGTGATTCTGTGCAAAATTCAGACACAGGACTCAGACACCAGGAATAGTTGATCCCGCAGAGTTAATACAGGCTTTTATTTTATCATCTCTGCATAGTGATACAGTTTAGTTGCACCCATTATTACACTGTGTAGTAGTTAAATTCGGGATTCTGGGGCAATAAAACATGAGGGTTATACTATCTTGGTGCTGCTTTTAGCTTTCATTTCTATCGAATGCTGCCAAATTAGTAGCATTTTGTGATTCCCGATTTAGCTCTCTTAATAAGAAGCAGAGCTAAAAGCAGCCGACCAAGCAGCTGAAGTCTCATCACAAGCCAGGAAGATCAATAAGCTAAAAAAAAAGTATGAAAAGTTTCTGAGTGACAGCTTAAAAATGGAAAATTTAAATATATACCACTGCCTTCTGCTCCATTGTGTAATGCATGAAGCCCATTTTGGCAGTATGTTTTTAAGCAGTCAGGAAGGTGATTTATTCGAATCGCCAGATTTGCGTTTATGTTCCATGCTGTAAACTATGCTCAGAGATATATATCTGTAGGAAGTAATACCAGGAGTGTTACCTAAGCTGAGCCTTGCTAGTAGTGTTCAAAGTGCAGTTTATTGGGCTATAAACAGGGATGTCGCTATTGACACTTGCTGTATCATCCTGCATAACTTGTGTGTGCTGCCTTTGAGCTGCAGAGTGAGGAGTGCTCTGTGTGAACAGACCTAGATACAGTGTCTGTCCAAGGAGTACATTTAGAGGAACTCATGTCTCCTTTTTGTACGCCCCCATTTCCCGTGACTACTAATTGTAAACTAGATTCATGGTCAGAATCCCATGAATTTCTGTTTCTGATCTTTCATTATGTGTAGGTTCTATACATTAAAAACACATATATCAAAGGCTGGAGAGGTGGCTCAGCAGTTCAGAGCACAGGCTGTTCTAAAGGACCTGAGTTTGATTCTCAGCATCCATACCGAGGCTCACAACTATCTGTAACTCCAGTTCCAAAGGCTCTGATGTCCTCTCCTGGCTTCTATGAACATTGAATGCATGCGGTGCACAGACATACATATAGGCAAAATACCCATACCCATAAAATAAAAATAAATAAACCTCTAAGAAAAACATAAGTGAGAGAAGTAAAGATTCTATACATTAAAAAATATATGTGAGAGAAGTGTTTGGCTAAGATGCCTAATGCCTGGGAAATGGTCTACTTCCTCTTAACACCCTCTCCGATTTTATCCTTAAACAGATGTTTGCTTTGTAGGTGTTGGTTGCACTGTTCTTGGATATGTTCCTGTCTAATTTATGTACCATGATGAAGGTCTTCAATGATTGTGCAAAATAGTTTGTTTCACTGATAATAATCACTATCCGGAAAGGCAGGGAGCAGTTTCTGAGTAGGAACTGAGTACAAGTTCCATCTTCCACGTTCAATCCATGGCTTCGTGTTGGTAGGAAGTTCACTGTTGTTTATTGTTTGATCTGCGCTTTTGTTTGGGGATTGATTCCTGCATGGTGGATGGTGTTGCCATGCAGAAGTAAACCTAATTTCTCCTGTTGAAAATCAAGACAGTATTTCAAGACTGTTTGAATTTCACCAGATACACTCTCCTTTATTAAAGGCAATAAACAATGAGAAGGCTCTTTCTTAAATTTTATTTTAGAAATCAGAGGTAAATAGAAACATAAATCGTGAGAATAGTAATTTACCTAGGTGTTCCTAATGTGGTGCTGTTAGGGCCAATGATGCTTTCAGCTAATTTCCTAGATCATTAGAAGTGGAAGCAAACACTCGTGTCTGCTAGGTCATGCCTTCATTTATTCAGCATGTATATCATGTCTACATGATACTTGTGTCTCAGCTGAATGGCAGACACCATGCTGGCCTCTGGGTGACTCTAGTCCTTTGATATTCATGGAGATTGAGAGCCCTACAGATACCCAAATCCCAAGATCCTCAAATGCTTTGTAAAATGGTGTGCTGTTTTCTCTAGGTTATTTACATATTAAATTGATATGGCTATTACAGGAATAGTCGTATTGTACTTGTTAGGAAAAATGACAAGAAGTCTATGCATGTCATCACAGACTTTTTTCTGAGTGTTTTTGCTGTGGAATGAGTTAAATCCACAGTTATAAAACAAAAGGATCCAAGGGGATGGTAGTCATGGTAAATAAAAATATATCTTTTTCCTAAAGACACTGTAACATTTCTTCACATTTGTGGAGAAATGTTAACATTATGAAAAAGTCGACTTCCTCTAGAATTAAGCAGAGAAAAATAAAACACATCATGTGTGACTAAATGCATCTAATTGCCTTGTGTCTCCTTTCTATTTGTTATTGAACGTGGTACAGAGTTCACTGGCATGTTGACACATTCATGGAATTTCTTTGCATATTTCACTCAAATATCTTAATCTTGGGGATTTATTGGGTGGTGACTAAAGAGAGAGAGAGAGGTACAGGTGATATGAAAGGATAGACATAGCCACACCTGGGAAGAGGAAATCTGAAGCTAGGAATTGCCTCCAGAAGTTTGGTCTGTGGGCATTTCTTCCTTGCTAACCAATGGGGGAGGGTCCGGCCCTCTGTGAACAGTGTCATCTCATGGGGACCCGGGCTGGATAAGACAGGTGGCTGAACTAGTAAGCAGCATGCCATGTGCTTCTCTGCTTCAGTTCCTGCTTTCAGGTTCCTCCCTTGAGCTCCTCCCCCAAGTTGCTTTGGTCTTTATCACAACAACAGAGAGAGAGCTAAGTAGGACAGCCAGCTTATGATCCACAGATACCAGGTACACTGTATAATACACCAGACACAGGTATAATAAGGCTGTGCCTTATACTGTTGAAAAGATGTGCCAGGGGTGGGTGGGTGTCTTTGCTTCAACTAAGAGATGCTGTTTCAACAGAATGGTCAAGGAAGGAGGAGAGTAGTAATCTTCTTACCTAGAAAACAAGGAATGCACAAAAAAGGGGATTTTCAAAGCTGGATGCCTTGCTATAACCCTTTCTGTACCTTTCAAGGGTTTCTGCTGTGTGCTTACATTGCAATAAGCAAACCTGAGGCTTTCACATGTTTGCAGGCAGTGTCTTAGGGCTGGGACTCAGGAATCAAAGATGGCAGAAAGCCCAGTAATGTTTTTTGTTAGATCTTCCTCTAGAAGGAGAGAGTTGAGCTGAGTGTGGCTATTCAAAGCAGCAACTCAGTGCAGAAATCCAGGAATCATGGTGAACATGACCTCTGAAGATGAGCATGCAGTGATAGTGATAGTGATGGAAAGGCAAGATGGTCCAGTGGTCCACATGGCATCAAGAACAAAGCTGAACTCATGAGGGGCACCCAGTCTGCCCCTAAGTATGACCAGGTTTCATACTTCCCTGTAAAAGTCCGTGACACAGGGGCAGAGGGAAGGCAGGGAGCCAGGGGCCTGCGAAATCTAGGACGTTTTTCTTTTCATTATTCTTTATTGCCTCTTTTCTGAGTTAAAATACTCAGCTTTGCTCTGAAAAGAAGCTAAAATCCTTATGCAAAGAGCTTGTAAACAAACGCCCACTTGAACCATCTGGTTTTCTAACACATACAAGTGATTAAGCTTCAAGCTATGATTGTTAAAATTTTTAAAAACACAACAATCCCAAACACCTCCAAATAGATGCCTTATGCAAGTTTATAAGGGGGAAAACATGATGTCTTATATAGTAAATAATGTGGAAAGGTTGAAACAAGCTTTTTAATTTCCTTCCCTTCTTCCCTCCCACCCTTCTTCCTTCATTCCCTCCTTCCCACCTTCCCTCCTTCCCTCCTTCCTTCCTTCTCTCCTTTCCTCCTTCCCTCTCCACTCCTTTTCTCTTTCCCTTGTTTCAACCACCTCTCTTTCCTCCTTTTCCTTTCCCTCCCTCTCTCCCTCCCTTTTATCCCCTTCTACTATAAGTGTTATGGAAAGATATGATTTATGCACTTAAAATATGCTACTGAGTCTATACTTTCAACAACCTGGAATGAACCCTTATCTTTATGTCCATTATTATTTTTACCCTTGATAAAGTAACAGGTATACTCAAACATATGTGTGTGTGTGTGTACACAGAGGTGTCTCAGTTCTTCCTAGAATATATTAAAGGATCTGGGTTATTTGCAGATTATGAATTCATACTTTTTGTTCGTAATGACTGGGGAAATTCAGGGCAGGGGGGAAATTAAATATGTTAAGAGCTCTCACTTTAATTGTATACTACTGATACTGTCTTTGTAGTTAATTTCCTTGGCAAGTTGTAGAGCATACGGTTTGGATCCCTCGTCTATTTCTAACACGGAAATGATTCTAAATTGGGACATTCCGAGTAGGTGATGTCGCTGGAGGGAAGAAGGGTAAGCGTCACCCTGGACTGCATGGCTGTGGACGTAACTGAGTGTCCCAGTGGGTAGCTGTTGGCATGGGCAGCTTACCTAGAGAGCCTCAGGGGAAATAAAGTTGGAAGGTGAGGAAGTATATTGGATCAGACCTGCTGTTTCTACCTGACAATCTTAACTAGTACTCATCGCTAGATCTGGACCTAATGAGGAGAGGAACAATGATAAATAAATAAGTTAATAAATAAATAAAGACGAGAAAGAGAGTGTTTAGTTATGGAGATGGCAATTTAGGCATGAAGAGATCTTCACATGATAATTTATACTCCTCATCAGTTTGATGAGCTCTTGCTGTTCCTTGCGATGTGGTTACTGTTGGTCAAGATGGCCCATTAGGCCCTTTGATGCACTGGACTTCAGCCATGTTGCTTTTGCTGTGCGTGGATTGTTTTCACACATCCTGGGACATACCCCCTCCTGCATGCTTAACATGTGCTCTGACACTGGTCTGTACCCATGGGACCCAAGTATGTTGTATCACATCTCTCAAATTCAATGCACCACTCAGCTTTCAGCTGACTAACTGAAGAATGGTGATGGCGGCGTTGGCCTGATCTCTGCTGTCAAGGGCGAGGGGTCTTTCGTAGAAGACGCATACTGCTTTGTGTTAATGGAGAGGGTCCTGTGGCTACCCTGGAGAATTGGTCCTGTGTGTTTGAAACAGAGCACCCTCAGGGTGATACAAACCTGTGATTTGCCAGTTCCACTGGGTTCCAAGTTTGTTAGGCTATGTGTTATCTTTGGAATATATTAAAACTAGAGACAACAGACTCACACAGTGAGCCCTCTTGGAGACTAACATCACCTAGTTAAATAAGTGGTGATGAACTGTCCCAGAGAAACAGTCTTCTCTTAAAGTTGGAGAGTAAGCTTCAAGGAGACTAGCTTTCCTTGGGCCAGTTTGTATCATTTTCCTCAAGTCCACCCCTTACTCCTTTCCCCAAAGACTTAGAGTTAGGGCTTGGCACACTGGCTCTTGATCAGACCCACTGTCAGAATCAGAGTCAGGAGTACAAAGTCCACTAATTGAATTTCATCTACTGACTGAAACCTTGTAGCCATGAAAGACTCAGAACACTGGCTGTTTTGTTTTTCTTTCTTTTTTTTTTTCTTTAGGTCTGGAGTCTAAGTCATTTTTTAAACGTGAGTGATGCAATTTCTTGTATCTTTCATTTAAAATGCTGCTTGGTAAACAGCGGTGCAGATTAGTGTATTTGTAATTTAAATGAAGACCATACATCAAGCCAGAGTGTGCAAAGAAAGGAGAAGTTTAGGGAATGATTCATCCCCCTCTCCCTGTGATCTACTGTAGAAAAAAAATAAATAGGTGGGGAAAAGTGGAAAAGTAAGGGTCTGTGGATTTGGGGAGACAGAAACTGAACTATTTCTAGAAGTCATTCCCAATAGCTAAATCTTTGTTTTCTTCAAGCACACTAATAAATTCTTCCTAATTCATTTTTTATTTTCTCTCGGGGTCTGCTTGCTGATTTGCTTCAACAAAGGAAGCATCATGTTACACCTTTTAAATAATTGATTGCTCTCAATCCAAGCCAGCTCGAAGGAAATTCTGAAAATAGGCACCAATTGAGCAGCTGCCTCCTTCCTCCCCACAGTCCCTCCTTAGCCCTCTCTGCTCTTAATGTTCGTTAATAAAACCGCATTCCCCACCCCTTCTTTACCTCCTTGATGGAGCGGATGATGCTGTCTACCACAAAGGCTTGGGTATTACCTGGTACTTGGCATCTCTCATTTGTTTCACGTCACTCTGCTTTGTTAAAATTACAGGGCGCTGTTTTGTTGTAAGTGGATGTAATAAAGAGCTCTTGATTAATCAGCAGAAATAATTAGCAAAAATGCTATGTCATCTTCTGTACCAGAGATGGCTTGTTGGAAATATAAAAAGAAAGAAAAGGGGGATTAAAATTTTCCACACTAATCTGCAGTGTGGCTTTCTCAAGAATCACAGTACCCTGAAAGTGGGGTCAGCTGTGCCCTTGCCCATCTCCAGCTGCTCTGGAAAGTTCCAAGGAAATGAGGTCATCTGTGTTTTCCCCCAAGAGGGAGAAGAGGTTTCCATCTTATCTCCCTCTGGGTATCCTTTGTGGTTGTCCAAAGTTTGGAAAAGCTATGATGGCTTTTAGGCAGCAATGGTTGGTAGAACATCAGACTGTTCCATGGTGTCCTGGCCTGATCTCTCTGTTTTTCTGTGTGTGTGTGTTTATTTGTCTCTGTATGTTACTGTTTCTCTGTCTCTTGTCTCTCTCTGTTTATCTCTCTCTGACTCTCTCCCTCCCTGTCTGTCTCTCTCTCTCTCTCTCTCTCTCTCTCTCTCACACACACACACACACACACACACACACACACACACACACACTGTGGCCTATTTCAGGACATGAGAATGCAGAAGCCATGCTCTATTTCACTTGGGGTGCTCATAGGCCCTAATCTGTGTGGCTGGAAGGTAAACTTCCCATCCTTTTCCTTCCCATCATCTTTCTTCTTCATTCAGTTGTTTTTTTTTTCTTTCTCCCTTGATGCTTTTCCTTCTTCCTCCTTGACTTTCTACAACTCAGAGTTAAAGTGGGAGAGGGATGTTTGACAAAGTGTTAGACTTGAGAATTTTGGCTGAGTTATTGGAGAAATCATGTACTTTGAAAATGCTCTGTCTTCATTCACAAGAAAGCTTTCCCTATTAGAAACTGCACCAGTGTGCTTACCTACGATGTTGAATATCAGGAAGACTAACTCTGGAATGCTGAGTTTGAAGTCACACTGAGAGGAATTTTCTCTCTCATCCATCATGAGATAAAGATGTATCTTGTTACCCACTCTAACCCTAGCTTAGTTTCTGACCAGGTAGGCCATTACATTCTACTTTTCCCTTGTTGGAGAAAGGTTGCTGGGGGGACACTAATGTTCTTTTGGCTGTCTACTTTTCCAGCTAACAGTAGCTCCTGTACACATCCTGCATCTGCCAGTATCACCTCTTCTGATGGCACTATGGAAGTGCTCCCTGTCAAATCCTCACCTAACCAAATCTGTTCAGAGCCAGATGAATGATATATGATAGGAAGTGCAGGAAGCCTGCGCTGCACTGGC
Organism: Psammomys obesus; assembly: GCF_907164565.1. NCBI lineage: Eukaryota > Metazoa > Chordata > Mammalia > Rodentia > Muridae > Psammomys > Psammomys obesus. The sequence continues at coordinate 6,671,711 of NW_026590859.1, read as the reverse complement.
CTCTTGCTGTCTCCCTCTGTACTCGGTTTCTATGCAGAAGAGCAACAGCACTTTTCTCTTTCACAGCATCGTTGCTTGTGCTGTCCATTTGCTGATCTTGACAGTATATGAACTGAGAGCTCAGAATTCTGTACCTGAGTGGAAGTAGGTTTTAAGGCTATTTACTGTAGTGAGAGAGATTTAACATGGGGTTTTCCCCAAGGATAAGTATGTTGTCTTTGACTGTGATGCTAATGGTATTAAGACTAGGAAATACCCAATGGTTCTCTCTCTCTTGAAATGTCCATTCTTAGCACAAAGTAGGGAGTTAGCACCAACTTTTTCCCTCTGGAGGTGAGGAGGTGCTTCTCTTTCAAAGGAAGTGCCTGCAAAATGCAGAGGCTCCTGCACTGGGTGGTTTAGGATAAAGGAGGAGATGGTACAAGAAATCCCACTGGCCTGGGGTCAGCGGTTTTGTGCCAGTTTAAATCTATATATGATGTAAAAATATTCTCTGGCATAAGGAGGCAATCACGATGCTTGACCACCAACCCTACACATCACAACCAAATAGAGTGGTACTGTTCATATTGGGAGGGATGTGAAGGATGTCCTCTGTACAGCACACATTTATTTGGATGGAGGGAAGGAGAGAGGGAGAGAGAAGAGCATACATGTATGGGCAGCTTTGTCTAGTCACTTCTTTCCTTCCACCTTTTTGTTTATTATGGTCACCAGGCTTGCCTGATAAGAGCCTGTGCACATGAGCCATCTCCCTGACCCGAGGAACACATTTTCAGTGTTACCTTGAACTCTGCAGCCATGTTGGTCACAGCCCTGGGCCACATTCAGAGAGCAGTATAGCTGCTCAGCACATGCCCAGTGCTCCCTCTGTTCCTTGGCTTTCTTTAAAAGCACAAAAACAAACTAGCTTCCTTAGGCTTCTAACTCTGCTGTGCCATTTGGGTGGGAACTTTCCTAATGTTCCTTTACTCTCACACAAATTATAGCTTTTCAAAGGCCTCCTGTGCTCACAATCCTGGAAAATAAATAGGGTTGGATTTTCACATTCCTGTTTCCCTTCCTCCTGTCTCATTCACGAGTATACTGTAAACACGCTAGTTTTCTCTGCCAAGTAGCCTCCTTTCTTGACTCTATTCCCTGACAAATTCTAACTTACACCATACCACTTCCTCTTCTCTGGTCCTAGTAGTTCTTCGGCTCTCCTTCTACCCAAAACATTCGTTTAAAATTGCATGTTTGTTTTCCAGTACCCCAACACATTCTCAAACCAAATAAAATACTCTTCCAACTGGCCATTTTACAGCCTTGGGCTACTGAAGAGAGCTTGGGACTGAAGCTTCATTCTTGGTCATTTGTCCTGTGTTGTAATTTTAACTCCGTAATTGCCAAGCAGGTGTGAAGCACGGATTGTGCAGGATGGTGTGGGTGGAGGACTGACTGTGTGTCTGACAGGCGCCCCGTGAACCGACTTAGCTTTCTGAAGGCAATGCAGACATCTCTTTGAAATGTTCCCTCCTGAGGTTTACAGTTAGCACATTCATACCCCAAAGAGTGTCACAGAAAGCAGCCCAGTGCCATCTGGCTACTTAATTGTCCTAAACCTTTTATATAGATCATTGAATCAGGCCAGATACCCAACCAGTTATTAGGAGCATCCAATCAGCTATAGAGTACAAGCTTTTTCATGTTTCTTCCATGAGATGTAAGTCCAGGCCCCTGTTGCTCAGAACAGCTCTTGTATGTAACAGTAATCATGGGAAAAGTGTTATGTCCTATGTTATGGTCTCCTTTGTACTTCAAAATTGGAGAATACAAGCAATTTAATGGGATTTGACGTACCAGCTTCCTTCGATGGACATTGTTGAAGAAACCACTTTTGTTCATGTTTTGTTAAAACCCACTGAGGAGTTATCCTGAAAACTTGTGCCTTTCTAGCTGTTCCCAAATAAGAAACAAAGCCCTCACATGTGAAGAAACGCATGAAATTTTCAGGCTGATGTCAAGTGAGTCCATTGGTATTGAAAGAATTTTTTTTTTTTCTACCAAAAGCTACATATGGGTGTTATAATGGGAAATGCTTTGAAACCCTCACTGGTGCATTCACCATAAATAAGAGAGGAATGGAAGATTAATAAATCTAAGAAAACTGAAAAGAAAAAAAAACTAAAATAAAATTGAGGCCTATTTCTTTGTTGGAGTGTTAATACAGGACGGAGTGTATAGGAAAATCAGACTTGCTAGAGGCTCAGCATACTATCGTAGCTATTAATGTGTGCTTAACTCTATTGCCTGGGGAATTTTATTAAATGCAGCGGCCAAGAAAATGACCTCACTTTTTCCTTTCCCCCCCTCTTTTGGGTTGGATCCTTGCGTATACCACACAAATGAATAGAGGTCTTTGCCGGTTCATCAATGAAACAACCTTAAATGATGAAGATGTAAGGAAAGCATCCTACGCTAACCCTGTTGCAGTTTGAAAGGTAAGGTCTTCCCCAGGAGACTGGGAGATGTCAATGTTCTTTCAACATCTGCATAACGTTATGCCCGTGATACATATATATACAGGGGTTAAGTAGCCCCTTGATAATCTCTGCCTATGTTGTGTTGTGTCGGTGAGAGTTTAGTTTATAAGGAATATGTGGTCAACAAAAAGGTCTGAGGCATTCCTTGTTTTATCTTTTAAAATGCAAAAGCAGCATTTTTTTTTTAAAAAGTAGGTATCACTTCAGTATGTAGCCTGTTTCACTATGTAGTCCTGAATGGCCTGGAACTCCCTATGTAGACCAGGCTGGTCTCAAACTCACCAAGATGTGCCTTGCCTCTCTCTCCAGAGCCCTCGATTACAGGCATGGCCGTGTGTTACCGTGCCTGATTCCAAAGCAGAATTTTTAAGGCTCCCCAAGAGCCTCGTTTGGCTGCATGTGCTGGGTGGCTGGGTCCCTGGGGCTCCTTGGCCAGGCTGTGCCCTCCGTGCCCTGATTAGTTATGCTGGCCTGTAAAATGTGGTTGTGGATCAACCTGTTTGTGGATTTTGTGTCTTGGTAGAGAGAAGAGTGTAAAATATTACTTTGCTGTGCATCTTGTCCTGTGCTTATGATGGGCAAAACTCTCTGTCTCCAGCTTCTGTAAACCTAATTACAAACTCATTATCTATTGAATGCTCCATTATTTCCATGAATAAAGGCTGAATTTATTTCACTTCATTTTTCGGAGGAAAACCATAGCTTTCACAGGTCACCATCCATTCCTTTGCTGGTGTTCTGAACGCAGGGCCTTCACGTGGACCACGTGAACGACAGGTGATGACTGTCACCCCAAAGGGATGGCTGGGGACTTGCTTCTTTCAGAGTCTTCCCACAGAGGTAGAGCCCAGGCCCAGTGAACAGCAACTGGTAGGAACAGCGGTGGAGTAACTGGCCCTGAGTGCCTACTGAGCACGTGCAGTACGGTGGACTGTGGGCGTGCTTAGTGCCCCTCTACCCCTGTTCTTCTCTACGGTGCTCGCTGGAGCCTATCCAGAGAGTGGCCGACTTCTGAACATAAGCAACAGGTTTTAGCTTCCGTGTGAAAATGGCTCTTTCAAAGTGGAATTTCTTTAACATGGGAGCCGAGTTTGTTTCGTTGACAAGTTGACAGTGTTTCAGGGTAGGAAGGTAAGTTTCAGTTTTTAGAAGTGGCTAGGAATGAAAGTAGCCTTTGTGCTGTTATTTCACGCCAAACTCCTATGAAGGACATATGGCCCCAGACGTTCAGTCCCAAGAGTCTGAGCGTGGTGTGTTGCTTGGTGTAGTACCCTTTTTAATTTCAAATATTGTTTACAAGTAAATCTGCTTGTCTGAAATTATAGGTATTATTTCAGAAAGCTCAAATGTACTTCAAATTCGTGCTTGCTGTGTTCCCGCAAAAGGGACCAATTATTTTCACATTAAAAGTAGGCTTTTATAAAGCCTACTTTATAATCACTAAACGTTAGTGATTCCTCACCAGACTTTTGGACAACACATCTGCTTTAATGTGAGGAAGGTAAAAGAGTAGAAATCATGGCACGAAGTCTTTAGTGAGCTGCAAAAGAATAGATGATTTGTGTGTGTGTGTGTGTGTGTGTGTGTGTGTGTGTGTGCGCGCGCGCGCGCGCACTGATGGAATCACCATGCCCGTGTGGAGGCCAGAGGTGAATGTTGGTAGTCGTCAGTGTCTCTCCACTGAATGTTTCATGACAGGGGGCCTCTTATCTCCATGTCCCCATGACTGAGGTTTCATGCACTTGACATTTTTACATTTGTGCTGGTGATTCAAACTCAAGTCTTCATGCTTGGGCAGCTAACATTTTCCTACTGAAGCATCTTCCCAGCCCAGGAATTAAATTCAGAAAATCATTTACTTTTGTGAAGTTTTCTAGAGAAAGCACTGTCACCTTTATTGTTGTCAGAGCACATCAGAGAAAAAGACAAAAGGAAAAACAAAAGCAGGCCAGTAAGACTTTGGAAAAGATAAGTAAATCTATTTGTTTGGCGGGTTGCAGTCTGCATTATGCATGTACGTAAAAGTGAGGTTTGCTTTGATCCTGTCTATTAAAAGTTTATTTTTAGACTCAGACTGGGCAGCAATCCAGCAATGCTCTTTGTCTTGCAACACATCCTGGGTCCCCAGCCTGGCAGAGCTGTGGCCAAGCAGGAGGAAGTAGGGAAAAGTGTGGAGAGTTGATGGGGGCTGAGGGGACTTTTCCCTCCCTTCCTCCCCTCCAGTTTTGAAATTCAAATTGAATGCAATTTTCAGCTCATTTGAGCCAGAATATAGTGTTGCTGAGCTTCAGTGGCTCTTCAATTCAAAACTCATGGGAGGAAGCAGATATCATCTGTCACTGGGGTGGGAGAGGGGAGCCGACACATTTTATTCAGAGGAGCAGAGCTCCAGTCACTAATTCCGACCTTCCGAGGACTAATCATTCACCAACCAACTGATCAAGTAATCAATGAGACCTTCAAGCCACCCAGCTCATGAAGGCTGGGACGGCTGTGCTCCCCTCCCCAGCTCTTAAGAGTAATTGCTCGGCTATTTTTGTATCATTGGTATTTTAATACCATTCGTGGCAAGCCGAGACAGAAGATCTTGGCAATCTTTTATTTTTTTTTCTGCCCTTCCTGGCTGTTTTTTATTGTTTCCATCTTTAGTGACTTCGTCAATGTTGTTTAGTTGTGACTGAGAATTAGCAGAAAGCTTGATGTTAGCTCTGCAGGGGCAAAATCTGAGTTATGCTTTTACCAAACAGATAGTTGGGGAAAATATGCTTCTTTCTCAAGGCAACCCTAAGTGCCAGTTAAAAAGGGAAGACCCACTCAGCGTTCTGGAGCCTGGGACTGTGGCTTATCTCCAGTGTGGATGTTTCAGGAACCCCTGAGAGTGGCTCTCTGTGAATTTCTGCCACACTGGATACGTGCCCTGGGAATACAAATGGATTTCCATGATGGTGACTTGACGGCCGTCTTCTGATTTCAGCAGTGATGTGGGAGGGCCGTCCTGATCCTGATGTGCGTGTTACAAGCCTTGCCCCTAGAGCTCAGCTTCGCACATTTAGTGTGAGCCAACATTTGCAGGGGACAATGGAGGGCATTAATTAGCTCTTATTAGGCAAATCTCACCCCAAAACTTCGTGAGAAAAATTTATGATAAATTAGTTCTCAGTTTGTAGCCGCAGCACGTAGACATGCGAATGTTTATAGTATGAATATGATCTGGCAACATGTGTATTTATAGACTCTGTGTGTGTGTGTGTGTGTGTGTGTGCGCGCGCGCGCGCGCGGGCATGGGCGCTTGTGTGAATGCTGTGAACTCTCAACGCCTCTACACATGTGCCAGCACGGACCTCCAAATTCTTTCACATTAATAAAGTGACTGACCTCTTTATTGTCCTAATGTTAATGCCCCTGGGCATCAAAGCCCAGGAAGCAGGCCTTTATATCTCCTTTCTACTAAATGGTACCCTGGCACATCAATCTGTTTTTCCCAGTGATACCTCAGTGCAGCTTTTGACATAAGTTGCATGAATCGAAGGGTCCCTGGGAAATGTGATGTATGGGGAGATTCCATGTCCAGGCTCAGTACCCGTTCTTGCTACAGCTTCTAATCCTTTGGGATTTTCCACTGGCTGAGAGCATCTCAAGCCACACTGAAAGCATCCCTGGGCTCCCGGACAAGAGCAGCTCTCCAGAAAGACAAGGCCATGGACAGAGGCTTGGGACCTTCAGCCTCACCCTTCGTCTTCAAGGGGGGGAAGAAGAACGGGAGGAAGAGTCAACCTGTCAATCCTCCTTGGCGAAGATGCCTCAGGACACAGAGGGCCTGGGGGGCAGGGACCAGAGCGCCATGCTCTGTGCCCTCTGCACATAATGTCAGCGTATCTTTCTCTGCCTTTCATCTATAGCCTCTGTAACATTTACTAATATAACACTCAGGGAAAGCACTTCCCTGAAGAGAAGGAGTTCAAAAGAGGCTCCAGCTGGTAGTCAGACCAAAATTCTGGGTAGCCAATAGCTTTGGGCTGGTAGGCAAAGTGCTTCCTGCAGGCTGTAAGGCAATCTTCGTGTATGTGTGTGTGTGTGTGTGTGTGTGTGTGTGTGTGTGTGTGAGTGTGTGTGTGTATGTGTCCAGTAGATATGATATGTGTGTTTGGGTATAACCGTATGGTACATGTGTTGCCTGTGTATAGGTGCTGTATGAATGGTGTGTGTGTGTGTGTGTGTGTGTGTGTGTGTGTGTGTTGTGTGTGTGTGTGTGTCAGCATTGCCTTAAGCTGTGTGACAATCTATTGTTGACAGCTGAAGAACTGAAATGTGCCTGTGGGTGTATTGAGCACATGGACAGATGGAAATGTTCAGTGCTCGAGTTTAAGGTAAGGCAAAAGGCTTGAGTATCCTCTGTCCATTCTACCTACTTTGACAAGCAATTTACATTTGAAGCTAGCTGTTAAATTAGTCAATAGAACTTTAATTTTTCTATTCAGAAGTATCTCTCCCATTGCCAAGCAGACTGTGCTTACCAGAGGAAAGGCATCTGTGTCGATCTGTGGTGGATGGAATAGTTCTTCTCTCACCTAAGGCATATAGCAGATACTGGAGTTGAAATTGCAACCTGTCTCAACTGCACACCACACACAGTTTCCCCTGATTGATCTCTCAGTGAAACAACGTACTCTAATCTGGAGTTGTGAGAAAGGGTGCTGCAGAAGGCAGTCAATGGTGAGGGTGTAAGAGTACGCCACCTAAGTGCTAAATGAAGGGATTTTTCACAGATGCTAGAAGCGCTTGGCCAGGAGAGGATGGATCCGGTGTGTTGTCCTGGAAGAAGGTGCTGTAAGGCAGAGAGGCTTGGTTCAAGTGGGCAGAAGGAAGAGACACGGGTCTAGCACAGGCACAGCATGTGTCCACGAGACCCAGACTGTGTGGGATTAGGGGCGATGCGCACTCTCGGCAGCGAGACTGCCATTGCATGTTGTCTAAATCAATACTGCAGCCCTGGTTAGAGAAGGTCACCAGAAGACCAAGCTAGACATCCCAGGGACAGAGCTGACAAAGAGCTTTATGGTAACTAGACTTCAGGAGGAAATACATCCAGTAAGAAAGCTGGACATGGGGAAGAAGGGTAAGAGATATAGAGAGAAATACCATGAATTGTTTGTAGGAAAGAGTAGTTGAATGATGGACATTTTGCAGTCTATTTTCCAAGTGGAATCACTTTGTAGGTGGAGACCACTATTAATCATTATAGCAGGGCGCTTAATGAAGACATGGCACAGTGGCTTTCAGAGGAGTGGGTTTGCTTCACACACTGACTTGATTTCTCACAACCGTCTATTATTCCAGTTCCAGGGATCTGACATACACTTCCTGCCTCCTCCAGCAATATCCCTGTAAGTTGACCTATATAATTTGATCATTTTCGTATTGAAATAATAACTTACTTAACTCCTTTATTATTTATTTGTGTTGCTTCTAATGCTAGTAATACATATTCCTATTAATATGAATTATAGGCAAAAAATAGAATTTAAGGCAATATTTCTGAGCAAAGATGAGTCTATATTTTCACTTCTATAAAAATGTCAACGAATCTTAGGAAACTGTATAAGTTATATTTCCATCAACATTTCTATCAGTCTGTGCTTTAGATCCCAGTTTACAGGTTTATTATTTAAAGGTGATCTCTTCAGCTATTTGTGTTTACATCTTAAACTTTTTAATTAAGCTTAATATGTTTTATAATTTTTATTGGTTGTTTGAACCCTTTTGTTAGTTTACATTTTGATATTGCCTGGCAAGCTTTTTTCTACTAAACTAGTTATCATTTTTCTTAATTTTTGAACATTCTTATATACTAGGGATTCTAATTGCTGTTAAAAGCAAGGTGTTATTGAGTGATGGGGTGGCATACTGGATGGATGGCCTGAGTTTGAACCCAGGGAGAGAACTGGCTCCTAAAAATTCTCCTCTGACCCCAACTCATATGCCATGGCAGACTACTTTCACACACACAAATAAATAAGTAAAGAATTAAATTTAATGTGTTATATTAATGTCCTCCTGTTTTATGTTTACTTAATTGTGCTTTGTATGTCTTTTCATTGTAGGATAGTAGTGAAACATAGTTTCACGTTGTAGTGGGTATTTGTAATCTCATTTTCTTTCTTTTTTAAAAAATTAGATTAACTTTTCCTAAAAGAAAAATAGTGTCAATTTTAAATCTTTTATTGCTTTTCAGCATGGTCCTTGATTTCTGTAGGTTGTAGACTAGTTGTGAGTTTTGTAGTGTAAAAATCTCTACATTGAGTAGTCTGGGCCTGAGTAATGTTTCCAGCCATTTGGGAACCCGGGGTGTGGTCCTCTGGGAGGATTGGACACAGCTGGGGCTCCCAAGGGTGAACAATTCTGAGGATTCCAGCTCAGGGAAATGGCCAGCCAGGGACATTTGAGCACTTCAGAGTCTGTAAGCTTTCCACAGGTGGGAAGAGTCACCACAGGTGAATTTGGTTCAATGTTAGAGTCTTTGCCTACAGTATAGAAGGTGCTAGATCCCAGCACCATGAAAAATAAAGCAAAGAGATGAATCAAGGGAAAACAGGTATAACTCTTTTCTGAGACTTGCCCCCAAAATGAGTGTAGTTTCTGTGGCTAAGAAAAAAAATTTTAAGCTCGAAAGAAAAGTGAATGCAAAGAGTTGCATTTGTGAAACTACACAACAAACACTTGCCCCCCAAAAGACTAGGGAGGATGCAAAGGGAACAAGGATTTTAATTTGAGAATCTAGAAGAGTGCATACATCATCCATAAAATCCGGCTCCCCAGAAGAATTCTCACATACCTGAGGTAAAGATAGGAAGCTGGAAACACCAACCACCCACCTTTGATCTTTCCACCTTTGTGATAGTTAGTGTTGACTGCTCAAATGGACAGAGTCCAAAGTGCTTGGCAGCATGGCCTCTAGATATGCCTGTGAGAGATTATGTTGCTGCATTTAGGTAGAAAGACCTGCCTACTGTGGGTAGCTCCTGCCCTTGCCTGGGAACCTGGGATATATCAACAGTCCCAGACATCCATAACTCCCTGCTTCCTTATTATGACCTGATCTAACCAGCTTTTTCAAGACTCTGCCACCTTGACCTCCCTTCCAGGATGGACTGTAAATTTTGAGTTCGAGTAAACTCTTTCTCCCTTAAGTTTTCTCAGCAACAGGGAAAGAAACTAAGATGAATCGTATACATTGTTTTGAACTATCACACTGCATTCCCTAAATATGTACAATAAATTAAGTAACTAATAAAAAAAAAATCTTACTGCCTTTCTCTAGTTTCTTGGGACCAGGCCATAGCATGTTCATCCTAAGTGGCCTCCTTCCCTCTAGTTGTCAATCCTCAGTGCTGGCTCCGACCAGAATGGCAGCCCTTCATTATTCAGTCATCACCACAGAAGTCACATGAATCCTTTACATCATCCCAGATTTCACAACGACTTGGCGATGAATTCGCATTAACCCATCACATGTTTTGGTTTGAAAAGCAATCCCAATGGGACCTTGCATGTTACTTTACCTACTCCCAATTGGTGGTTTTGCCCATCTTTGACTTTCAGCTCCCCACCAGCTCCATTTCAGGCTTTCTAAAACCTCAGCTAGTCTTCAGGGCTCCCCTTACCTGTCTCCTTCCTGCAACTGATCCCGACCAGTTTTGCAAGAAGAAATCTGGCTGCTGAAGCGTTCTTGAGTACAGTCTAATACCTAGCCAGAAACAACTCGGCCTGTTGCGCTCTGTCCCTACCTGTTAGCCAGCTTAAACTTTTCTGGAATGACAAGAACTATCTTCTACTGTCCTTGGTGGTCCTTACTTCCTTACCACAGTGACATTCTTCATTTTCCCTGATAAAGTCTGCATACAGAGTGCTTCTGTCGGTAGAGACCCATCTACAGAGCAGTCAGGTACAGAGGTGATGCACACAGACCAGGAAGTCAGAGTGTAAAGTTTTCCTCTGAAGGTCAGAGGTGGAGGCTTGAGCTGAGAGTGATTCTTGTGGAAGCTCGGATGGACAGGTGACAAATGCTCAGGGATGGTTAGGGGGATCACCTGGTACATGTGACGAACAGCAATGCCAGAGGTAGACAGAATGCAGGGAAAGGAGTGATATTCAAGGCTGTCTACAGGGAAACAGATTAGAAGAGAGATTGAAGATGAAAGGAGAAAAGAATGAGTCTGAATAGGCAGGAATGAGTCAGAGAAAGGTTCCTCAGAGGGGATGTGAGTCAGAAAGGAAGATTACATAATGAACTTGGCAGAGCCTCTCAGAAGTAGGGGGTGGAAGGGTGGCAAGGGGCTGCTGTGGACTCAGAGAGGCAAGGTCTCCCATATGCTGCACAGTAGCTAATGATGCGGATGAGGTCAGGGAGATGTGGTGTGCATGAGTGGCGGTGTTCAGGGAGGCGAGGACACCGGGTGATGACATTTCTGGCAAGGCAGCTGTGCTTGGACAGGGCTCCCAGACTTAGCATCTTTATAATTGAATGCATCAGTGAAGAGGAAGGAAGATGGCAGATCGAGTCCAATATTCTCATTCAGCTTTTATGGAAAATAGTCTAATAGGCTTAATGTCATTTCTCATCGTTTCCCGCCTCCGTGATCTACTGTGCCCCTCTTTTAGTCTGATGCATGCTTCTTGGCTCTTTGAAGCTGCAGTCAAGCCAAACCACCTCTGATACCTTCTCATTCATTTTTGTTATTCTCATCCTTTGGAATGTTCGCCTACATACTCTTTGTTTTGACCTCACTTCTATCCGAAGCCAACATCTCAGCTTGAAAAGCTTTCCTTCCAGGCCCTGTGTTCTCCATGCTACCCCCCGTGCCGCCTCCCCCCCCCCCCAAGCCAGGTCTTCATTACCTCCTATGCAGTCATTTAATACTGCTCAACTTTATGGGATGTCCTTTTACTTCTGACCTGTTCCCTGTCTTTTGTAGGTCAAGAGTTCTAGTATGTTCTATTGTCTGGTACTCTCCATGACACAGAGTAAATGACCAAAAGATATTTAGAAAGAAGGAAGGCTGGAGGACAGCCTTATATGTCATTTCTCGGAAATGCCATCTGCTTCGTTTGGGAAATAGGGTCTCTTCTTTGCCCAAAGCATGGATATTAGATTAGGTTAGCTGGCTAGTGGGTCCCAGGAAGCCTTCTGTCTCCACTTCTCCCGTGCTTGGATTATATGCGTGCCACTGTACCCACCATTAGTTTTGAGTGTTCTAAGGGTCAAACTCACATCCTCATCCTTTCCAGGCATGTACTTTACCAGTTAACCATCTTCCCATCCTGGTGTTTTCCTTTAATAGATAAAAACTATAGAGTTCTGTGGCACTGAACCCATTCACATGGTATGTAGAGCATATGATCACCCATCTATAGATCTGGGTTGTCATCTCAGGCTAAGACTCAGAGCAACACCTCTCTGTTTCTCTCTAGCCCTTGGCATGCACCATGCTACTTCCTGTCTCTATGAGGAACATTCTGGGTATGTCACCCAGATAGTACCTGCCATTCTCTGTCATAGGTATCAGAATCTCCTTTTTCAAGTGGAACGATATTCTATCATTTCTTTTCCCATTCATTTATTGATGGGCATTGGGGTTGTTTTCCCCCGGGGGCCATTGTTCTGAATGCTAAAACATACCATTCATCATGTAATATAGTCTCCCAGGGCATAGTTAGAGCTGGTAGTCTCCAGCAGGTAAGGGCAGGATAGACTGAGGAGTCATGTCTATGCCTGGTAAAGTCATCAGAAGCAGCCAGGAGGGCAAGGAAAGCCATTGCAGTCATGACTGAATTAATATGAAGAAGTGCAGCATTCAGGTCGCATGATGGTAAATTGGCACCGAGGGGCACTGGGTCCATTTATGCCTTCCTGTTCTTGAAGTAGGGGAGTGAGATGGGTGAGGAAAAGTGGATCAGTTAAGGTGTGGAAGAGAGGCAAGGTTACAGTCTAGCAGTGACCCTGGGTGCGGGGTCCATGAGTGCAGGGGAACACTGTGAGAGGGCCAGTCGGTCTGCATGTACTGCCATTCCACAAGATGCATGCACACAGATCTGCACAGAGAGATCTGCCTATGTCTACCTCGTAGCTAGTGACAATATGAAAGAATCAGCTCCCACAGGGAACACCGGGCACCACTCACTTATGCTGAAGACTTTCTTCTCTTTAGATGAACTAATCTGGGCTCCTTTCTTCTCCTGACTTCTCAGCACCTGGAAAAGGATTATTGCACTCACCCCATGAAACACAATGTTGCTGTTGATGATGGGAACTAAGTTCAGTGCTTTTTGTCAAAACACAAAACAAAACAAAACAAAACAAAACAAAACCCTGTGTATGGGTGTGTCTCTGTGTGTGACATGTATTTGGGTATCCACAGCAGCCAAAATAAGGCTTTCTATCTCCTGTAGGTAGAGTAACAGGCAGTTATGAACTGCCTTGCTGTGGATGTTGGCCCTTTCTCCAGGAGAACAAGAAGTACTCTTGACTGCAGAGCTGTCTCCAGCCCCTCTTTGGCAGCTTCATGGCTGTGCCCTAAGCCTTTAACACTGCTTGGACTGTCTGGCAGAAGGTCTCCTGGTTTAAAGGATAGGAGAGCTAGATTTTATTGGATCCTCTTAGAAGGCACCTGTCCCTGACAGTGGCACATGAACAGCAGCATATAGCAGGCCAAGCCCAAGAGCCCTTGGCCTCTCTGCATAACCGCAAGCATGGAGCTTTCCAAGGTGTTTCCTCCCCAAGACTGGGGCTGCCCTTTTGGAATTGTTTCTTTCTTCCTTCCTCTTTTCCTTCCTTTTCTTCCTTCCTTTTCTTCCTTCCTTCCCTCCCTCCCTCCCTCCCTCCCTCCCTCCTTCCTTCCTTCCTTCCTTCCTTCCTTCCTTCCTTTCTTCCTTTCTCCTCTCTCACTGCCCCCTCTCTCACCGACCCCTCTCTCCTGCTCCACACATTTAGTGCTTTAGCCCATTTCAAGCTGCCTCTGATCCTCTGCCGCTGCTTCTTGCCAGCCCCTCCAATTGGTCCTTGGGGTGTCCCACTGGTCACTTTGCAGCAGCCCCCTCAGGCCAAGAAAGCTTTCCTCACTTTGTTTCTGCTTAACCCCTGCCCTTCGGGGTGCCGAGGGGCGGGCTCTGGGCTGCCTCCCTTGTAGTCTGCTCTTGCTTGCAGGTGGCTTCTAAGCCAAGAGGAACTTTGCCCCAGGCTCCACTCTCCCATAGGCTCTTGCAGTTCTGCTACAAAAGAGAAAAATGGAGCCTTTGAAGAGTGCATATACACTATTCATGTACTTTTCAGAAAGAGAGAACTGCCTATAAATTTTCAGGATTGGTATTAGATTTTTACTTTGTTATCGGAGAGGAGAACTAGCGGGTTATGGCTTGGATGGCTTTTGGAATGAAAAAGAGGCAGTTGCCGTTTCTAAGCATCTAGTCTTTTAGTGAAGCTTATTTGAAAATTTCCCTCTCGAATCTAATTCCCAACAAGTTGTATTCCAGTGGGACGCTGTGGCCAGTGAGCACAGTGCCAGGGCTGCAGGCAGTGCTGAGGGCTCCTCTTGGAGAGCTAGCTTCCCGACCCACAGACACAGCACTGCACAGGTTCATCTGCCACTCACGGGCCAGATGAAAGCCCTCTTCTCTGCCTCAGCCCTCCAGACCTTTCTGTCACCTATGCTGTTGTCTTCAGTTTCCCCCAAGGGAAATAGTATATGGTTCTTTCAACAACTTGAGCCACTGTTCTAGCATTAAAGGAAACATGATTTTTTTTTTTCTCCCAAATCTCTGAACTATTGTGACCAGTATGGTGTCTTCTCAGATTCCCCAAGTTAAAGTAAAATAAAGGAAACTACTTTTTTCCTGAGTTTTTAAATTTAAACTTTTTATCACATGGACATGTTTATTGTGTGTGAGCATGTGTGGGCGACTTGCATGGATCTATTTTCTTCTTCCATCAGGGATCTGACTCAGATAATCACCATGAAGACAGGTTCCTTTCCCCTCTGTGGTTCTCAGCCTTCCTAATTCTGTGACCCTTCCACATAGTTCCTCATGTTGTGGTGACTCCACAAATTATTATTGCTGCTCCTTCACAGTCGTAATTTTGCTACTGTTATGTGATAGATTATCTGAATGAGCTAATGGCGAGACAAAGTTAAATTATATAAATGCAGGTTTATTGGGAGTGGCACAGGATGGGGAGGGAGAGAGAGAAAGAGAGGTGAATGCAGAGAGAAGAGAGACAGAAGGAGGGGTGGTGGGGAAGGGAGACACTACACGAATCAAAGTGTCCGGGTTATATAGTGAAGGGCCTCTGGGAGAGGGGAAGCCCACCCCTAGGTAGAGGCCAGGGTGTGCCAGCCATGCCCTGCAGCAGGTAGGGGCCTAACATTAAGTACCTCATATGCAAGATATGTGATAGGTGACCCCTGTCGTGACCCGCATGTTGAAAACCACTGTTTTACCTATGGAGTCATCTTGCAGGTCCCTGTCCTGAGTTTTAAATGGCCCGTTTCTCTTCCAGTCTTTTTAGTTGAAAAATAAAATTTAAGAAGTTCTTATGTGCCTGTCCCATTCCTCTGCATGTCAACATTACTAAACTGATTGGAATTTGGAACTGTGGTGTGTGCTGCATGAGCCCAGCATGGAGTCATTGTTTTGCCTTTTATTTCTCCATGGTTGTGCCAAGGGCAGCTGTTTTAAGTAGTTGGTTAAGAGACAGACCATCCAGAGAACAAACCCTCTGCCTCCTTGGGGTTTTTGCCTCTGGGTAGATCTTTTTGCACTGAGTTTTGAACACGGGGTGTGTCCACCCAAGCATCTGGGCATGTGCCTCTGTGCCTGTATTTTGCCAGTGTGTGCAGACCCAGTGGTACAGTGCCCCCAGAGGCCTGGCAGGTACTCTTGTTTGTCACTGTGCCAGAGGGGCCTCTTTGGATCCGTGAATCTGGGAAACACAGATTCGCAGATCCTTCCATTCTGGCTTTTATGTAGCTGAAGCGTGCTGGATTTTGTGGTGTTCATAGAAAGGGAGGTAAAGGATAGCCTATGCTGCCCTTATCTCTAGCTTGACTTAGATTATCTTGTCCTGAGGGGATTTTGAACATTGCATAGTATGCTCACTTTAAGCAAACCAGGAAAAGAGGGCACCCCTCTCTCTGTCTCTGTCTCTCTCTCTCTGTCCCACAGCTACAAAACTTCTGAGTGTGTTCTCCTGTGTTTGAGAATAACCTTATAAAAGCAGAAAGCTAGAGTCTTCCTGGGTGTGACTGCTGAGTTCTGGCCTCCACATGTTTATATGACAACAGTCATAAAAGCTGTTGGAGTCACAGAATCAAGAAAGTCTTTGTTTCCCTGAGTGAGAAGGGCATGAAGCACCTGGTGCCTGATAAGATGGCTCAGGAAGTGGCCTTCCTGTGACCTGGGGTTCTTTCTTGAGTCTAATCCTTTAGAAAGGGGTAGATAGCAAAGAAGAAAGCCTCAGGAAAGCCTCAGGGTGTGTTGAGAGAGCTGCTGCGTGTCACTGTCCATGGGAAGATTGGTCCTTATTAGCTGCTGAATGCGGCAGGCTGGGAGCTGCCTGACGTACAGCCGGAAGCAGGATCATGTCCCCGCCCTGCCATGAACAAAACCCAGCGGGGTGCCTTTCGAACATGGAGACCCGAGTTCTTCCCCTCAGGTTAAAAGAAGTGGGGATGATATCACCCACTGGTAATCCAATGCTGAGAAGGAGGAAATGGGGATCCCCAAGACCCGCTGGCTAGGCAGGTTGGCCTGCTTGGAAATCTCTGGCCTAATGAGCGACTCTGCCTCAAAATACAGGGTGGACAGAGGATCTACAGAGGAACAACGCCACAAGTCGTCATTGGTCCTCCACATGTACATTTATCTGTGTTTGTGCGTGTGCAGCAAGTGACAGCGACAGTAGCACGAAGCCACCACACTGGCCTTGCCTGGATTTACAGTATTCTTTGAATTGCCATGGCAACAATAGTTTTAATTATGGAGAGCCAAAATTATACCTTGTATATCAGACGTGGCTCGCTTTTCCCTGTGGACAGAAGTCTGATTGGGGGAAGCTTTGTGTGGATTTTCCCTCTAGGCCGGCTTTGATTATCTGTGCGAACAGACAGGTCTTTTTGCTTATGGAATGAGCGAGAACAAACTGAACTTTTACAGGCTAAAGGGCCTGCTGGACAGAGGCTCCTGAGATACCAAACTGAATTCCTTTGTCTGGGAGACAGCACAGCTCAGCACGGATGCTTACAAGCTTGGCGAGACTGTGCCCTGGACCCATTTTTGCTGCTCTATTTCAGCTACTGGAACTGTGTACATTAGGCTAGACACTTGGGTGAAGTATCATCTGATAATTATCCTTGACAATATTTAGTAAGAGTGGGGGTGGGGAATGACAAGCAAGTGATCCCTCTGCAGTGAAAATCACAGAGACACACCCTTCGAAGCAGCTTCCTGACCAGAGCTATGGAGGGGGCCCTGGGCTTCATGGCTCACCTTCTAGCCTGTTCCCCATTTTTTATTTCTGAACCTGCTCACTCTCTGAGTTTGCTATCAGATTTGGAGAGGAACCACAGCATATCTGAATGTCTGGGCTCCCTCATTTTCAAAGCTCCTGCAAAGCTAAATAATCTCCCCCTCAGGTAAACATAAATCATTGTCTACCTTCTTTGCTCCTTGAGTAGACCTTCTGATGTATTCATTAATTATGGCTGCTGCCTGGCGGTGCAGTGATGGCTGAGTGGTACCCGGGAGCATATTTCTTGGACCGCCCCATTCCTGACACTCAGCCTTAAACTCCCTCTCGGTGTTAAAGAGGTCCTTCTTCTGAGAGATGGACAGCCAGATGGTAGCAAATGAAAGAACTGTGCCTGAAAAAAAAAAAAGCAGCAGTGTGGGTACATTCATGAAGCTTCCAGAAGGAGGGCAGAACACTGGCATCCTTAAAACCTGGCACAAGGCTGGGGAAATGCCCTGCAAACACAAGGAGAGGGGAGAGAAGAGAGAGGGATGTGGAGGAAGGGAGGGATAGAGAGATAGAGAGAGAGAGAGAGAGAGAGAGAGAGAGAAAAGGAGAGAAGGAGCGTGAGAAAGAAAGAGGGAGGGCCAGAGAGAGGGAGGGAGACCACAGACTGACACAGACAGAGAGGGAAGGAGGGAAGGAGAGAGACAGAGGGAGGGAGTACACCTGTTTCTGATCTGGTCACCCCTCCTAAAACATCTCCATTCTCTGCTTCATCACTGTCCTGGCTTCATTCCTGCTCTGCGCTCCTTGTAATAGTGAAGTTGAGTGCAGCCCCAGCTCTGGAAGCCCAGGCAGAGACCGCTTAGCAATAGGCACCACCCTTCCGATTTCTAATTCTTTCCCAGATTATTTTTTAAAAGAGAAAACAAAACCTCCCATTTTTGGTAAATCTTGCTTAACTACTGACACAGCCCCCTGTTTGTTTAGCTTCCACATCCAGGAAGCTCTGTGGCTCTGATTTTGATTTTGGAGTTCAGGCATGTTAATGAAGTCTTTGTATGAAAGCAGAAGGGCTCTGTTTCTTGTTTGTTAGTTTAATGAGATTTTGCGTTAAGAATGGCACCATGAATCTGTCAGAATCAGCTTGGCTGCACGTGTGTAGCTCAGCAGCTTTGAGACCCTTGAAATGTCTGTTTTTAGGACACCAGCGGGGGGCTAATGAAAAGGCTTTGTTGATTTTAACGAATTTCAAGCCACTGTAGCCAAAATAAATATAATCTGCTTTTTGGATTAGTTGTCGCAGATGATTTTGCCGACTAACAGTGATTAAAGAATGTGTGTGGACTAGAAGCCTCGCTGTTCTCCAGTGACTCTGGCTAAAACAGCAATAAACAGAAGTAAATAAAGACTTAGGGTATTAGTTATCTTTAATAAACAGTGACACAAAACGTACAGTGTGTAGGCATGACAGGAGGGAGGGGTGGCTTAAGGAAGATTGGGGTGTCAAATACCTGTGTGGCGCGTGTAACTTCGGCGCTTGCTGCACAAAGCAACAAAACAGAGTGAAGCACAAATGAAAAAGAAACGTCATTATTAAAAAATACAGCCGAGCATGGCTGGTCCTATCTGTGCATTGTAAGATCTACCTGCTCTCGAAATAGTGAGGGGCCCAGAGCCGTATCCTCACTCTCAGGCCTCTCCAGCTCCAGTTGAGTTCATTGCCATTCTGTGCTCATCTTCCCTTGGACTGGGGACCAAAGTTGAAATCCTGCAACTATGGGATTAGAGTCTGAATATGAAGGCAGTGTTAATTACTTGTGTAATTATTAACCTTCTTGCCTAGTAATTCTACCCAGCTAATGAGCAGGACAGTGGAGCTGTATCCTTCCCTGTATACCCCCCTGCTCTGTGTGCCCCAGCCTGCAAGCCCTATCCTTATGTTTCTCCAGGGAGGTCTAGGAATGGGGTTTTCTCTCATTGCTGCTTAACCACAGTCCAAAGCGCGAAGGGCTGTGGCTGAAGTTCTCCCAGGAGAGGTGTATGTGTACCGCCTAGAAGATGCCTTCTGTAGCATAAACAAACAAATAAATGAAGTAGAGATGCTGTGATGCCTGCTACTGTTTCTAACTGTACCGCATGCTTATGGCGTCCTTATTGGACACCTCTGATGGCAAATTACAAGCCGTTCTCAAGCTTCTTGCCCTCCTGCCCGGCTGGTGCTGATATATTTGTCGACAGGTGCAGAAGCAGGCATGTTCAAGGCATGGGCATGGAACATGGAGCCGCTCAGCAGCAATTGAGCAGTGACAGTCCAGTCTTCTGTGTAATCCTGGCTCCATTCATACTTGACTGAGCCAACCAGAATGCCCATCAACCTGTGCTTGCAGGGTCTCAGGAACCAATGGCTATCACCTGCTCAGTTCTCTTCCCATGTCTGGTGCTGTACACACCATTCTGTACCTTATAGGACATGTCTTACCCTGAGAAGATCCATCTTCTATGGCAGGCCCAGCTTTCAGGATCTCATAGGATGGATTGAGAGGTGCTCCTGTCTGCTTACAGTTTCTAGTCCAGTGGACAACACTAAGGTAATAGACACAATATATTTGAAAGTAATGACTCAGCCCTGTGTTGGGTTACGGAGAAGGCAAGAGAGTAGCTGGCGAGCAGTTGCGGTCCCTTGGGAGGTGAAGTGGAGGAGACCCCATCTAGCAGGTGTGGTTGGAACGGAGCCTTGAAGGCAGCAGCTGTGGGTCTGAGGAAAATACAAATTGAAGAAGAGCAGGGGCCTCCACAAAGAAGCTGAGCTCATCAAAGAAAAAGCAGGCAGGCCTGCTGTGTCAGAGATAAGAGTCTGGCTGGGTGCACAGCCTGTTGTCAGGACCGTGTGGGATTGAGGGAGAAGTGTGACATGACGTGTCGTTTTTGAAACCCTCTGAGGTAGGTGTCATTATCCTCACTTCAAGAATGGAGCACTCGGGTAAGAACACGTGACCAAGAGGCCGAGGGCGCCATCATGCTCCACAGCCCTGACTGCTTTCTGCCTCCTAGGAGAGGATCTACATGAGATCTACTTGATATCTTCTTTAACTTCAAATGGAGAAATCTTGTTAAGTTCACACTTAAGTTTAAATGATACCTTTGAATGTGTTACACATTATGCAGCAACTGGTACTTGCATCTTTGGCTTGCTTTATATGTATATGCATGGATGGTGAGGCTCCGTGGGTGTATTTGTATGTATGTGGGTGCATGCATGTATGTGTATTTGTAGGTACATAGGTGCATGTATGTGGGGGCCACAGATTGACTTCAGATGCTTTCCTTGATTGAGCTATACATTATATATTGAGGCTGGATCCTTCACTTGGAAAGCCCAGAGCCCAGAATCCCCCAAGCTAGCCAGCTTGCTGGGGGATTCCCTATGCCCCATCTTACCTGCTGACATCAGCATGCCTGCCTGGTATTGATCTAGGTGCTGGGTCCTCCTGGTCTCAGCAAGCATCTCTCTAACAAGCCACCTCTCTAGCCCTGCCCCACTTGCAGTTTTAAGTCCATTTTCCAAATGAATTAACAAAATAGATTGTATCCTGTGAGTTACTCTGAAAAACTCCAGAAGGTTCCAGGTGAGACTTGAACCTGCCCTGCTGCCAGCCTCTGAAATGCCTTGTGGGCCTTATGGCCTCATGCTGCTTCCAAACCTCTGGGGATGCAGACACTAAGATGCTGCTGTGTTTTCCTCTGCTCCATTTGTGAAGTGAGGATGAGGGCACATACATCTTCATCTTAGGGGTTAGAGTAAGCTTGATAGGTTCATTATTCCTCTGCCTCCGACCTCCTGTCTCCATAGGAGTAAAGAATGGGCTACACATGCCTACCAGCATAGCTTCTTTATCTAGGCCACCCTCTTTCTTCTTGCGTTCAGCATATGTGAGGAGTGAGATCCCCATGACCTTGACCTCTCCTGCCCTGATTCAAGACAGGTCCAGGGCAGATGTCCAAGTGTCTGCTGGGTGGGATTGAAACCCAAAAATGACACAGCTTTGCATGGAGCAAGCTTTGGGAAATTCTCCTTAGATTTCATTAAGCTTTGGAACTTATTTTACAACTCCTGTAGATCCCCACAAGGTGACGAGACGGGTCTATTATACATCAGCAACGATCCAGTCTGTACTATTTCTTTCATCACAAACGTGAAAAGTTCATTAAATATTCTCAGTGAACACATGTAGCGAACACAAAGGCCGTGTCCAGTTGGGCAAGTGCAAGCACACATTCGTGTATACATACAGATGTACATATGTGTGCATGGGGCACAACTGGAGTCTGGCTCCTTGGGCCTCCTGTATGCATCTGCCTTAAGTTGAATATCCACTCTGCTTGCAAGACTTTAAACGTTGTATTCTGTTTTGGGAAGAGCCATGGCTGGCCGAAGTCAGTATCAGGCTCTGCCTAAACTCTTTCAAATTAAGCAAACATGAAGCTGTCAAACATGCTCAGCATTGATGTCTCCCTTCCCTAATAACCTTGGGTTTCAACCTTGCGTTTTCCATGAAGGAAGCACTGCTCCCTGGCAGAATGATATTCAAGTTCAGCTTGTTTCTGCAAAAATTTTTTTTTTCCTGATATGTATCTAAATTTCTCATATGCTACATGGTTCTCCCTTCCTACGTTTCTTTAGGGTTTAGGTGTCATCTGCCACCATTCCTATGAATAACATAACAACGGGTAGGGATGCTCAGTTACAGGCTTATTAGAATAAAATTTAATACAGGTGCTGTGTTCATTTTCCATGGAAGTCTGACTTGGGTGTCTGGCATTTTGAAATAAGAAGAAGTAATTATCTTGTTATCCCACCATACCCTGACAGGTGGGATGGACCTGAGCAAAAGCTGGGTTCTGCTTAAAATTCAAATTAACACCCGGGTCATCTCTGTGCTCTTACAGAAACATGATATTCCTCCTCTCTGCAGGATTAACTCACTTATGGAATGTGGGGTACTCTTGTCTGATTTCTCCAGGAGGGACCTGGCTGTGCCGCTCTGAGTGCCTGTGTGTCTCCCTGCTCACTGCATTCTTTAAGAGAAGAATAAACTGAGTGTGGTCTGTGTTAGTAAGTTATTAAAGAAAAGATCTGTTTAGCAGGAAACATCAGTAACCTGGCGTGGGGCCTATACTAGTTGGTGTTTAAATACCAGCGCTGTTTTGCAGCCTGAGCCTGAATGTTCTGGTTGTGTGGTTAGAGCTTTCACCAAAGCCTTTATGAGAGAACTTTCTTAGCTCAGACCCTGAAGTGCTGTTTCTAAAGCACTTTATACTCTGACAAATTTCAGTGCTCAGTGAATTTTCTCTACAGAGTATGGGCTAGGAGCCGTGGCTCAGCAAGTGAGGTTGGCAAAGCTGAGGCTCCTGAAAAAATGAGTCCTGAAATCAGAGTGGATAAGCCTGTGTGTGTGTGTGTGTGTGTGTGTGTGTGTGTGTGTACAAGTATGTATGCTTGTGGCTAATTTTCACAGTCTTCTTTACGGCTCAGTATAAGGACTTACATTTTGAAGTGGAAGGGTAGGGTGTCTTTGACTATTGCATGCCTTCTCAGATGGTACATCTGATTATCATCACTGATACTGGCTGTACAGAAAATGTTGTACCATTCATTTAATATTCTCAAATCTGAGATAGACACAGTGGGCGCTTCCTTATCCTCATATAATGAATTAACAACATCCAGAATTTAATTGATGTTTTTGGAACTCTAGATCTTAGACTGATTTTCTGAGTTTTGTAACTTCAAATATAGGGCTTACATAGCATTGACTTTTATACATTTTATTTCTTACTGACTACCACTCTGCTTCACTGCAAATAATTTACTAAAACCCAAAGTAAATTTAGTTGATTACAGAAATCTGAGTACTGAAGATCTCACAGTGAAAAAAAAAAAACTAGCAACTGAGTGAAGAAAGAGGATGAGAAGAGGTTGGATAGAACTTGAATTCAAAGAGTCATCTGAGCATGTCAGAGTTGGATACACAGAAGCTTACAGCTTCTACCCATGTACAGAAGCTCCACCTTTGTCACCTAAAGATAGGTGACAGTTAGATAGCTCTTCCTACTACCTTGTAGAGCCAAGGTAGAGTGAGATGGCAAAATGGCCAGGTATTTCTTTGAAAGGAACACGCTGGCATTCTGTTCTCCCTGTGGCAGTGACTCTCACTAACATGTCTGAGATGAAAAAGAGAGTTTAGGAAACCTATTAAAATTGATCTCAGAAAACAGGAGTTTCCCTGGGAGTAAACAAAATGAACTGTCCTGGAAGCTGGTGTTCGGAACAGCATTCCAAATGCCTCAGTAGATTTTAAACGAAGCAAAACATGTTCCAATATCATTTAAAAATAACAGCTTAAAAGGGCCCATATATAAAGACATAAAAGGCATTTGACATTTAATATGAAAACAGCATTTTGATGAACTGGGTAAAAATGAGTCAGAGACATATGGAATACGTATTTCTTATAGTGTGCCTACGTTTTAAAAACGAGGCAGGAAAAAACTGGCAAAATATTTTTGGGGAATTTGTTACATATACTATATTTAAAAAGAGGTGAAGATGAACTCCAGACTGCTGTGACTGCTCATGACATTGAATTTGATAACTTTTAATTTGCGCCTCACAGATTCTTGTGAAAGAGCTCAATCTGTCCAGGCACTGTGCAAGTGAGTAGCTAGAGACAGTTTCCCAATTCCTTTGGCCATGAATCAGTTACCAAACATGTACCTGCAGCAGCATGCCAACTGCCAGGCACTGAGCTAGGCTCCTACGAACCGGTAGACCTGCCCTTCTAAGAGGGGTTCATACTACTAAGAAGGAGAATGCAAGTTTCTACGTACCAGAATTTCCAAGAGATTTGAGCTGGACCATGGATACTATTTATGGAACATTTATCATCTGGGCGTGGGCTCAGAAGGAAGAGTCAGTCCTTTGCCCATATGGACAAAGCCCTGCAACTGATCCCTAGCCCTGCATAAACTATGCTGATGGCGCAAGTCTATGATCCCAACAGCCAGGAGATAGTGGCAAGAGGATCAGAGCATTTATTATATGCAAAAATCTTTCTACACCTTATCTCGTAGAGCTGTTAGATGTTTTTCCCATATGAAATTATATTGAGAGTCTGTATGCATGCACACATGCAAGCACATTTGTATGTGAATGTGGGCTTGTTTGCACCATAATCTGTTGTATGTATACAGATTGGAGGACAGCACCGAATGTCTGTCCCTGCCTTCTATTTGTTTAAGACAGAATCTCTTTGTTTTGGTTCTTCCTGCTATCTGTGCCAAGCTTGATGACCCAAGAGAAATGGGATTCTCCCATTTCTGCCTCCATTTTCCTACAGAAATGCTGGGATTACAGCAAATTTGCCTTTTACATGGTTCCTGGGGGTTTGAACTGAGGTCCTCACTCTATAAGGACAAGCACTTTTGCCCACTGATCCATCTCCCTAGTGCATGTTTTTCCATTTTAGATGATGGAGACGCCGGTATGACAGCCACATATGCACATTTGGTGATCTGTGGAGTGTTGACACACTCAGATATACTGGTTGCATTCCATCTGAGTAAGTGTTGATGGGCTCGAGACTCAGCTGACTCAATATTCATTTGAACCAATAGCCTGTGGCACAAATGAGGTTTATTGCCTGCAAATCTCGGCGGTAAGAAAACATAGCAGCTTCTTTTGTCATCTTGAAGGCCCAGATTTGCCCAGTAAAAGAAACAAATGAGTAAATCTAGTTATTTTGTTGGAGAGACCATACAGAGAGACGGGGATGAAGAACAGACATTGAAGAGATAGGGCCACAGAGGGACAGGCATTGTTCTTCCACATGAATGGACACCAGGAAGCCACGAATGTGAAGAAGATAATTCTGACTGGGACCAGCCCAGAGTGTAGCCTTGGGAACCAACACAGTGACAGCTGTTGATAGCCAAGAAGCTTGGGCTGCTTACTTGGATTGCAAAGGAAGACCAAGACAGTAGCAGCTTGGGGTGTGAGTTCAGGTCACCAAGACACAATCAAACTTTTCTCCTCTGTGACTGCTTACAACAAGTGGTGTGGAATGAAGGCTGGGATCTGGTGATGTTGAGTACAGCTCACAATATCCCATCTGCATCTGGCATGAGCAAACGGGGAAAACGAACACTAACACATTATACTTGGCACTTTACAGAAAATGCTAGAACACCAGAGATTTTGGATCCATCCCCAGGGCCTTCTTGATGCTGGTGCCTTGTGTTGAGAGTACCACAGAGAACATGACAAGGGTCCAAAAATTAGTTTTCCTGGGCCTCTTATTCATACCCCATGTAAATGTTTATTGACTTCATAATGAAACTTATAGCTGGTGCTAATGAATTCCTGCTTTTCATTTGGTGGGTTTGCGAACCCAACCCCGAGAGGGGCTTAAAGGGTTCGCAAGCACAGCAAACATCTACACATGTGGGGTGTGAAGAATGGCAACATGAGACAATGGGTGATCCAGAGGTGACTTCCAGCACAGCGGACCACTTGAGAGACCATTTGTTGGTGAGTTCACATTTGAAGCGCTATCTTTCTCCTTATTCTCTGAGCTCAGCTGGTTCTCTGAAGCTCACCATTCCGTTCTGATGAGGGGCACAAAGGTTACGGCAAAGGTGGTTGCTCAGGCTGGGGCTGAAAGGGAAGATGGGTGGGTGTATGAGCGCAGGTATTCACATGCACACAAATACAGATAAGCATGGTGACTAAAAGTTCTTAAAGCAAGGGCGTGAAGGGAAACAGTTGTCTTCCCTGATCTTCACAAGATCACCTGAGTCTGGATAGAGAGGGTCATGATGTATACCAACAAGGAGACAGTTTCTGGCTGTTCCCTTGGGGAGCGAGGGATGGTCAAATAAGGCGGAAAGGGCATCATGGTACCATTGGACCTGAGCACACTGCGTGCTCCCCATCTGCTCAAGTAGCTGGCTCTGGAGTCTTGTCTTAGCATCACCGTAAGGTGACTGCGTGGTGTTCTCTTTCTGGTCCTCTGAGGGGAGCTCCCTGGTGCAGTCTACCCTGCATCCAGGTTGTGCAGGACTGTACCAACTGTCCACTCTGCTCTGCACGGTCACATGTGCATTTCCATGGTCCAGTGTGCTGACTCACTTGTGTGTATGCTAATGGGCTCTTCCCTCTCTACCACATGGGCCTCCTCCTTAAAGGCAGTAGAGTAGTACATGGTTTCCTCAGTACATCTTCACTTGTGCCAACTGACTTGGCCTCTTCATGCCAACTAGGGGTACAAGGGTATGGGGTCCTCTGGATCTTGGACATCTGTGCCAGACTGGAATACCCCTGTCTTCTGCAGCTGGTTCCAAAGCCAGTGGGTGGTATCAGTTTGCTCTCTGCTGCTGTGATAAAACACCATGACCAAGAGAGCAAGTAAAAGGAAGAGTTTGAGTTTGTGGTTCCAGGTTAGAGTTCATGATGGTTGTGTAGAGACAACAGACAACAGGAAGGAGATGCTAGGAGCAGAAGAATATGGCTACCACCTTGAACTGCAAGTGCAAGCAGGGATGCAAGGAGAGGGAATGAGAGGAGGGAGGCAGGGAAGGAGGGTGGTAACTTTGGGTGGGAGACAGAGAGAGAGAGAGAGAGAGAGAGAGAGAGAGAGACAGATAGACAGAGGGAGAGAGATCGAGGGGCATGCCACTAGTTTTTATGCTCTTAAGGTCCACTCTCCCACCCCATAACATCCTCCATGTAGGTCACATCTTCTAATCCTTGCCCAGTAGTGCCACCTTCAGTGGACAAAGTGTTCAAATGCCTGGAACTATGGATGACACTTCTCATTCAAGCTACCACATTGTCCCATAGCTTCCTGGGTGACCAGGAACCACAGATCACATGACAGCATCTAGAAGATGTGGTGAGTGGCCAACCACAACCAAAACAAAAGGTATGAAAGTGGTTTGAAGACAATGGCTGTCGTTTTAAATGCTCTCATGGCTAGGTGACTAACGCTCTTCTCCCCTGAGTTTCTCCAAGTTAAGGGCCAGAAGACTGTGTGTGTGTGTGTGTGTGTGTGTGTGTGTGTGTGTGTGTGTATGTATGTCAGTATACTTGCTTGTGAAGGCTAGAGGTCAACTTCAGTTATTCCTTAATTACTTCTCCAACCTGGGTTTTGAGACTCTTCATCTCACTAAACTTGGATTTCTGGATTTGCTGAGACTGATGGGCTGACCAGTTCCTCAGGTCCACCTTTCTTCACCTCACCCATTGCTGACACAACAGGCATGCACCATCACATTTGGCTTCTTTCTCATGTGCTGGGGGTCAAGTCCTTATGCTTGCAAAGCAAGCATTTTACTGTCAGAGACATCTCTCTATCCCAGAAAAGTGTTTCTTGTTTGTTTGTTTAGTTTTTTTTTTTTAAAAATGAATCTCTCCTGTCTCAGAGCCTAGGACTTGTGGACAGGTGATGGAAAGTTTACTGCTACTGTCTGTCAGAGTGTCCAGTGTCTGATGCAGCATGGGAGATAGGGACCCCTTTCCCTTGTCCACCATGACCATTCTGCCATCCGAGTGGCAGGAACAGTGATAACAGGCACTCCTATGTCTTGAAAGAGGAATTATCAACACAAAGCACACCCCAGAGAGAGCCATTTCTTGACGCTGTTTCATTGAGTCTTTTTGGAAATTGTACAATTGAGTTTTTTGGTAATTTTAGCTGATAATTAGACGTGTTTACACTGTCAAAGCCCCTCTTTCCTACTGAGGCATTTTACGTAAGCGCTCTTTCTGAGGAAAGCTGAAAGTTTGAGGAAATTGCAGGGCCACTAATGGTTTGAAAAATGACCTCTCAGAGATGTGTTTAAATTATAGTGGAGAAAAAGAGACTGTTTTTCTAAGTAACATTGTATTTTGTTTGTGCAATGAGGCTCATATAATAATCAATATTAATTATGCAAAACCGTGTCAGGGCAAGCGCACATACAGGTGCGTAGCTAATACTAATTTCAAAAAAGAGGTTTCCTATTCAGGACCTGGTACAAGCATTTGTTAATAAATCCACCCTGTGAGAGCTGAGTGAGATCTGAAGCTTTAGCCTGCCAACAGATTCTCTCTTCTCGGTCAGTAGCCACGCTCAGGGAAATTGCTGTGCATGAGGATGGCAGACATTAAAAAAGAGGGAGGGAATACTTGATTCTTAGAAACTTGGTCCTAGAATAAGGTTCATATGTTATTATTTTTATTTGAAAATGCACCATTATCACATGTGGTTACAGGAAAATAGAATGTATTATTTTTTTCTCTTCCTCTTTTTTCCTAGTGTGTGTGTTTGGGGGGGGGGGGAGAGACAGACAGACAGATAAACAGACAGTGAGACAGAGTTTCTCTGTGTAGCTGTGGCTGTCCTGAAACTGACTCTGTAGACCAGGCTGGACTTGAACTCAGAGCTCTATCTGCCTCTGCCTCCCAAGTGCTGGGATTAAAGTTGTGCCACTATCACCACCAAGTTTTTTTTTCTCCTCTTCTTAATTCCTCATGATATGAGAATATCTCACAGTCATGAAAGTATAAAAATTGTGCAATGCTGGCCTTAAATATAAAAGTAGCCAATTTCCCAGGCCTCTTCCAGATTGCTAACCATCACTGATAGTGGGAACCTTTAGCATATAGTGTTTTACACACCAGAAAGTGTGGTATGCGCTGTATAATTTGATATTCATATCCACCCCTTGATGGTGAGCAGAGAAGATGGTTTATCCTTAACTCAGAAGCAGGAAAGAGTCAGCATCATCAAGAGCTGTGATGTGAGAGAGCTCAGGAAAGCTCAGGGTCGATGCAACATCCTAGGTCTCCTGGCTGCACAGTCTCAACCTTCTGGCCATACAGATCATGAATGGCATCTTTGTTAAAAACCCTAAATATTAAACATATATTGTATGTTTAATTGTTTGATGTCACTGGAAAAATCACATAAAAGATACTTGTATACAGGTCCATGTTGTGTGTGCTATAATATACACAGTGCAATAGCATAGTCATAACTTTGAATAATTGTTATAATGCCATTAAACTAGAGAAATACATAATGCATATATATTGAAAGAATATAAGCTTGGCAAGCATACAGATGAATTTGGGGATAAACAAACTCAGAAAAGGTCTGTCCATAGTTCACAAACGTAAGTCATAGTGGACAGAAGAAGCCTTGCTGATGAGTCTTTCATGGAGTCCAACTCCTGCCACATCCGCTTGGCTGCAGGATGCTGAGAAATCGTGATCCACTGTATCCCTCCATTCCAGCCTTCTTATGCCCGCTCTTCTCTCTCCTTTGCCTTCCCAGAATCCAGTCCAGGACAGTACTTGCATCTGCCCTCCTCCAGCCTGTAGTTTGTTTCTTCCACTCACTGTGTGTTTTGGAGTAGTTTGAGATTCTCAGCACAATCGAGAGACAGTAAAGAATTTCCCATCTGCTCTCTTCCCTCTGCACAGGTGCGGCCACCCCCACTGTACCGCCAGTGTGGTGGGTCTGTAACCACGCATAAGCCAGCACTGGTGCATCTCCATGACTCAGATCCATGACTTGTAGCCAGATTCACACAGTCCATGAGTTTGGGCAAACAGATAATTACTTGCCATTATAAAAATTTCATGTCAAACAGAGAAGTTTCATGTCAAATAGCTTCTTAGCCCTAAAATCTACTTGTTGAGCTTCTGTCCTCTCTTACTTTTTTTTTTTTTTTTTTTTTTTTTTTGGCTATTCTCATAGTTTTGTCTTTCTGAAATGGCATGTTGCTCTGATAATGTAATAGGTAGTTAGAGACTCAGGCTGGCTTCTGGGTAGCATGCATTAAAATTCCTTTATGTCTTCTTATGGTTTGATAGCTTTCATTTTTTAAGCACTGAATAATAGTTCACTTTTCTGGATATACCACAGTACTTTTTCTATTTATCCACATACTCACAGAATTTATCCATTTGTCTACTGAAGGATATCTTGGTTGCTTCTGAGTTTGGGCAGTTATGAGTAGGGTTTCTTTCAAATCCACCTGCAGGCTTCCCCATGGTCAAAGATCTCCATCTTTACTTTTCTTCTCCACACCTGTTTCAATTTCCTCTCTAAACTGTAAACAACAATTAAAATAGTATAGGAGGTTATTTGTGTTGATTGATTCAGTGTGAAGAAATGTAAGTGTATTGTGTGGAGAAATCACCAGGTAGAGGGCTTCTGTCAGTAAAGCAGTCCACATGCACAGTGGCTATTTGAGGAGAATCACGCGGCGGCGGCTACGTCCCCGTGTGCTGCGGATCTCGGGGTGCCCTGGTGGGAACCGTGGCATTCATCTTCTCCAGGCTCAGCTATTTGAGCTGTCAGTAAACTCCCAGCCTGGTTAAAGCACATTGTGCCGCCCCCACTTGGATCACTGGAGGCCAGGTCAGGCCCTGTGGGGTGGGGAGGCACACTACTGCACTCAGAGGCCGGAAAGCATGGCCTGCCCCATACCCTAACATCGGAGTGTCATAGCTTTCTGTCACACTCACTCATTGGTGTCCTAGTTATTAAAAATGCCAAATTTTCATCCTGTGTCCAGGCCTATGGCTTTTGCTGAGTTAATGTGAATTGCGCCGGCAAGGTCAAGGCCTTGGTGACAGTGGTGGAGGTTTCAAGGAAGGTGGTGATGACAGATTCTCCTGTAATTCATTGGCGTGCTTGTAATAAAACTAATGAATGGAAAGGACTGAACACTCTCAATTAGCTGCAGAGAACAGAATCCTAAAGATAATTAGTGGCTGAGATGGTGTGTAGTTATTTTAAAATACTGTTTCTGGTTTGGAAAGGTCTTGCTTTAGTTGGCTTTGGAATCAAGCCATGTGGGAGAAGAAAACCTGCAGTGTGTGTGTGTGTGTGTGTGTGTGTGTGTGTGTGTAAGAGCACACTCACATATCTGTGTGTGTACATGCATGTATTTGTGCATGTATGTGTGTATCTGGGCATGTGTGCATATGCATATGTGTGTGTGCCTGTGTGAGTGTGCATGTGTATGTGTGTTCATCTGTGAATGTGTGTGTCTGGGCGTGTGTGTGTGTGTGCGCGCACAGGCAGGGCCTTTGTATTTCTATACAACATTATCATAGATAGAAACGGGCTTTTAGTGCTTGATATTTTAATGCCTTTTTCTGGTTGGTGTTAATTTATCCCTCACAGCGACACTCTGAGGTTAACATTGCTGTTTGTGTATTTTAGGGGGGAAATAGACTGTATGGTTGAGATTGCTCTGTTCAGTTTTCATGTCAGTGGCATACACTCGATGTCATGACTCTAACCCAGGGCTTTTTATGTGTCCGGAACGTTTCACTTTGGTCTGAGTATTTATTTTGTTTGTTTTGTCAGTGTGACACTTTAGCCTTTTGTTAAGCAAGCCTGTCACATTGTCATGCTTTTCAAGACCTCAGCTTAACACGTATGATTTCTGCCAGTGTCACTGAATGCCTGGTATCCTGGGTACTTTGTGCAGACATTGTACTACCTAAGCTAGGGCTCTCTAGAGGGGCAGAATTGAGAAAGGGGGGGGGGGAGACAGTGTGTGCGCATGTGTAGGGCGGTGTGGACTTATTAGACAGGCTTACATGATATGGGCAGTGTAAGCCAACAGCGGTCACTTGCACACTGGACAGGCAACTCTTAGGGGCCGCTCAGTCCAGGCATATGCGTTAGTCCCAGTCTGCTGCAGGGACCTGGAGGGTTCCTGGAGAGCTCTGATCTTCAGTCCACACTGGAAGGCTGAAGCCAGGATATGGTATCAGCCAAAGATGGCAGTGACAGAGTAGATACCCTATGAACATTCAGGCTTTCCTTTAGAGCTCTTTATATCTGTGCTGCCATGCAAAGGCACTTCCCACACACTTTTAATTAGTCCAGGAATTATCCTCACAGGCCCACCCAGAGTTGATCCCAGCTGACAATGAAGATTAACCATCAAAGAGAACAAAAGCAACTGGGCAAGCTCTGGGAACGCATACATAGGCAGGCCCTGACAGCCCATTCCCTTGTAGTTTCCTAGGTGGAACCAGGCGCTGGCCTTAGTGTTTTTATATTTCATCTCTTACCAGAGACTCCTTGAGCCACTGCTGAAAACTGCAATACCTTTAGGAACTACAATACCTTTGTTCTTGACTTAGACTTTATAAGTATAGATGTTTCAGAGATTATGATATTCAAAATGTTCATTTATCTCACAGAATTTTCATGGACACCAATGAAAAAAATTCACTATTACCTTTTTTTAAAAAAAAAATTCTTTATTAATTACACTTTATTCACTTTGTATTCCCCTGTGGTTCCCTCCCTCCTCCCATCCCAATCCCTCCCTTCCTCCACCCCTCCCCAAGTCCACTGATAGGGGAGGTCTTTTTTTCCTTCCTTCTGATCATAGTCAATTAGGTCTCATCAGGAGTGGCGGCATTGTCTTCTTCTGTGACCTTTTTTTTTTTTATATATCATTTTGTGTTTGTAGTGTGTCTGCCAGTCTACTTATCTGCATCAGACATCAGATCACCCTTGATCTGGAGTTACATATGGTTGTGAATTGCCCTATGTGAGTTCTGGAAACTGAGCATGGGTCCTCTGCAAGTATAGGACCTGGACTTAACTACTAAGCTGTCTCTTCAGCCTGAAGACCCTTGTTTTAAAGATGAGGGGCCCAGTGCTCTGCAAAATCAAGACATGAGCCTCACTTGCCTGCAACACGATCTAGTCAAACACTTCTCAAAATATGCATTCCTGAGTTTCCAAATAACCCATTAAGAACGTGTGTGTGTGTGTGAGTCCTGAGCATCTGGCTTCAAATAGCTCCTTACAATCAAAACATTTCTATTTTACAATCTCTGCCTCAGTTTTAGTGTGCGTGTACACATGTATCCTTTTTATAATAGATATTTTATTATAAAAATATTTCCCAATTAACAACCAGAAAGTAAGGTCTAAGGTTCAGAGATGTCTCATTGTTGTTTTGTTTTGTTTTTTAATCTGAGCTATGTACCCTATAATGGCCTGCCTTTTGTCCTAGGCAGTAACCAGGATGGTTGGACAATATTAAATAACTCCACCTTTGACTGTTCTGTGTAAGCACATTTTGTGTAGAGTTTTATAGGCTGTATCTCTTGGCTCTTTTTCTCTTTTTGTCTAATTGATTTTCTCTTTCTATAGCTCAAGATGAATTGGGGGGTGTCTTTCATCGGACCTTGTTAGTCACTGTCCTATTGCTGTGGAGAGACAGTATGACCAAGGCAACCCTTATAAAAGAAGGCATAGAACTCGGCTCTTGCTTACAGCTTCAGAGGCTCAGCTCACGGTCATATCATGGGAAGCAGCCAGGCATGTGCCAAGAAGTAGCTGATAGCTTTGGGTCCTCATCCTCAGGCAGGGCGGCCACACTTACTCCAATAAGCCCATCTAATCCTTCTCAAACAGTTCCTCTCCCTGATGACTAAGCATTCAAATATATGAGCCAAGGGGGACCATTCTCATTCAAACCTTCACAGGCATACAATACCCCAAATGTCTCAAAATCAGATTTAAAAACAAGTCCCATTAAAACTGAGCAGTGACATCCACCGAGGCAGATGCCTATGTTAAAGAGTTGTGGGTCAGGTTGGGTTTGAAGCTTCTTCACAGTTCCAACCCTGAGCCCCAAGAGTTGCCTCCCCTTTGTTATGCACACTGAAAAGAAGCTAAGGCATCCAAGACCTGATGTGTAGGAGAGATGTCTTCTTTGGGTCTCTGTAAGGTGACCAGTCTCTGATAGCTGTTCATAACAGTCCCAAGAGCCACGCTCTGCAGAGTGTTGCTGGCTGCCTGTTGTAGTGTCTCCCACCAAAGTCCAGCAAACATCACAGCAAAGAGGGACAGTGGCAAGTCTCCACCTTTGCTCCCCGCCTTTGGAGCCTGGTGATTACAACTACAGGGATACACCCTTGGTTCTTTTCTAGCCAAATAGCATTCTGGATAGAGTTGAGAGAAATGTACAGTGTTTTTAATGCAGGGTTTTCCTCATTAGGAGAGAACATGAGATTTTTTTGGAATTTTAATGGTGAGACTAGTTAAAAGCACTGCTTGTGGTTTATTAGTATGCTTGGGATTTGGTTCACAGTCTTGAAGTCTTTAGAAAAAATATGTTTAAAAGGAGTTTCTGCTCCTCCTTGTGGGGCAAGATTTGAAATGCGAGGAGTGTACGTTTGCAAAGAGGAGCTCACAAAGGTTGGTCTTCATCTCCATGCTCCCCTTAGATAAGCGTGAATGAGACTCTCAGCGCAGAAGCTCTATCATTGGTTACTGGTTTGACCTTAATAAAATGCACTTAGGGAACTGTAGATTTGAAATGCCAGGGTCAACACTTTTCAAAAGCTGATTTTACAGAGTTTGTCTCTATTGGAGCATTCTGTTTTGTATACATGGTGTGAGCATGCGATTCAAATTCAGCAGGTATCACAGTACCCAGAGGTCTGTTGCTAGCAGGGACCACAAGGCCTTGAAGCAGAGATCTGTCCCCTGGCTCTTCATGTTGCCAGTGGTACCAACTGTGCACTGCTTTATTTCAAAATATTGTCACACATTGCTGCAAAGCCTTCCGTGCTCCTTATAGCCCTTTCCTGGTTCCAGACGTTTGATCACAAAAGCAGCCTCTCCCTCCTAATGCTGTGCAGGTTGATAAAACAGTTGCCGAGCCGGAATCCCTAAAGAAATTATTAATTACCTGGTTAATGTGCATCAGGCTGTGGGAGTGTGAGATTAATCACCAGGCGTGGGATGAGTTGCTGAAGTGGAGTTTGGTTTTTTGTCTCCTGTCACTCGGTAATGGCTTTTCCTCCCTCCACCATCAGGTGAACAGGTGCAGAGCTGCTGTGCTCTCACGCTCTGCGTCAGGAACAGCCGGTGGCCAGGCGTGCCTCTCCCTCAGTCCTGCTGCACGAGCAGTTTGCCGCAGGCAGAGCTCCCTATGCAGAGCCTTCCACTCGGGCAGTCTCCCACGTGACAGGGCCTCCATCAACATTTTCAGTTTTCCAGATGAGTGCATGAGTCCTCACACGTGCTTCCTACGCACACTCACACATGTACCCGGTTAGGAACATGTAACAAAGGACATATGTTTCTGGGTGCTCTCAATGAACCCATGGTTGGCGCCTCACCTTGGTTCTTTGTTTGGAAAGACTATCTTCATCTTTAGAGAACAGTAAACATCTCATGATCAGCACGTCTGTCATCCCTCATCAGAGAATCTTTTTCTTGAAGTATATGGTGATTAACACAGAGACCTGCAAGTGTTCAACGTGCAGAACCTCAGAGGCTGTGGGGTGTTCACAAACAGGACATCCACATTATCTCCCTTTATCCCGAGGCTCACCGTTCATCCTGGAAGGAGGAGTGGAGCGATTATAAGAGCCAGAGGTAGTGGGTGACTGCAGCAAAACACTGTGTTGAGGACATGACAGGACCATGGCACACATGAACTCAACAGTGACTGTGACTGTATGTACAAGACCTGCACAAGACCAAGCCATCCAAACCCCAGCATGAGTGGGGGCAGAGGTCACAAAGTCCCACCCTAGCTGGGGAGCTGTAGGTCATGCAGGTCAAGAAGAGGGAGATTCAGCCTGCTTCCGGGGTGAGGCTTCTGAGAAGCTGCCAGTGCTCCAGTAGATGGCCCTACTCTCGTGAATATATTGGTAGCACAAAGTGGGCTCAGAGCATAAAACAAAAAGCACATGATGTGGGGATGGGAAAGGGGGGCAGGGAGGAACTAGAGGGGATTAAATGTGATTAAATTTGATTTGGTTATTTGAAATTTTCAATATAATAAAAACAAAATACAGCCCAGAGCCTAGAGGGGATATGACATGTTGAGTAGCGCATAGGCAATGGGAAGAGACGCCTGTCACTCGTCACATCGGAGTAGATACCACGGCACAGCTACTATAGAATGTTCTTGCTTCTTGCTCATCCTTGTCTCTGTTGGCTGCCTAGTGCCGTCCTTGGAAGGCACTCCAGTTTCAGGTAGCTCACTAATGTGCAGCACCGTCCTGGTGGAGAGCGTGTACTAAGAGCGTCTGCCTTCTGTTTCTAGAGTGTTATTAGTCTTGGAGTTTATCTGTGTGTGAAAGAGGGCTGGACAGCATGGAAGATGGCACAAAGCAGAGAGTCCAGAGACCTCCACTGCTTGCATAAGGCTGAGCTATGTTGACCATCTATGCAACAGACTCAAATACAGAAGCTGAAGGGCCCCATAGCCCATATGAGCTCGTGCCAGAGCCTGGCCTCTGTTAACCTCAGTCCACAGGCTAAGACTTTGCCGTAAGAGTGCTCTACTCAATGATGGTGATGATGTTAAGTGTGTAAACCAATCTGAGGTCTTATTGACTTTCCTTCTTATGTTTAGCCAGTTTTACAGTTTTTCACTTGTGTGTGTGTGAATGAATAGAATGGAGAGCATATATGATGAAAAAAAATTCTCCATTTTAAAGCAAGGACTCCTCTGAGATATAAAGCTTAAGACAGCATTTCCTTAAATAGACAAATGTCTGTTGGGATTCTCCTAATGTTAAACTGCTGCTGCCCAGGCAGGATCTGTGGTAGGAAGGAGACAGACCGGGGCCATAAGCCCACCGATCTGGAACACCACTGTCAGTGCTCTGTTGTTGAATAAGTGGACACATGGCTATGCCCTCCCACCTGGCAGTGGGTGGTAGGAAGCCGTGAGGATGGGATGGACAGTTAAAGAAGGGTTAAACTTTAAGCAAACCTTTGAGCCAATGCCCAAATAATAAAAAGGAGGTGACCAAGTGAAGATCAGTGGGCGGGGTGTTTTTGACAGACCAAGAAACCAGAACAAAGGTCTTGAGGCAGGGCTGAGCCAGGTTCACCATGGGGAGCAGTATGCTATGGAGCTCAATGAATGTGAGTATTGGAACTGAGACTGGCAGATGTGTCGATGCCTTTCACACTTAGCCTTGAAACCTCAGGTAGGACTGTACAGTGCATGCCGGAGTGATGGGCAGCAGTTCATCTGTCTGTCTTCAAACATGTCTGGAATGTTTGAAACCCTAGTCCTTCATCTGAGCACACTCCCTGCAGTGCCTCCTACCTCTTCATTATGTCCATCCCATCTTCCTTTATGGAGAACAAAGAAAAATCCATCCTGTATTAGATTTGGACAAGAATCGGCAGTGACTCCTCTTTGACTAGGATCTGATGCCATGTTGTGCTGGTTGGCGTGCAAATAATTGCCCCTGGCAGTCCTCAGCCCTGACCCTTAATTTTATTTGGGGTGAGGAATTGTCCTTGAGTATTTCAAAAGAGTTCTGTTAAATATAGTTCATGACCCTGCTCAGTGCAAAGATCCCAGAAAATACTGAGCATCCCAGCATGTCTGCCTTGCCATCAACTTTCAAGTAATGATTAAGTTTTGCAACCAGGTAGAATGTGGATGGCCCCTTTGTGATTCTACAAGGTGAGCCTGCCTGGCGATCATGGGGTCAGCTGAGAGTGGTTGGCATCGGTCCATCTATTTGGCTTCTAGAATGGCATCTCTGGGTTGCCTCTCCTCTGATGGCTTCCTGAGCTCACTGGCTTTGGTAAACTTAGCCCCCCCCCCCATCTGCCCCAGTAGTAAAGGGATATAAGGATCT
Source organism: Psammomys obesus (assembly GCF_907164565.1). Lineage (NCBI taxonomy): Eukaryota > Metazoa > Chordata > Mammalia > Rodentia > Muridae > Psammomys > Psammomys obesus. Next base: position 6,633,967 of record NW_026590859.1, on the reverse strand, counting down.
TCAGTAAACAAGGAACTGTTTCTGCTGACAGCAGGCTCTGAGTGCACTTTTAAATGACGTTTAATTTTTATAATCTCATCCTGTATTTCAGAATACCGAGAAGACCCACACGCTCACTCCAGTTTAGCAGAGGGTTTGATTAAGCAGCTTAGCCTGGGCAGATCCATCTTTTCTGTGGGTGGAAACGTTGGCTTTCATATATGAATGTAAGCTGCAGCCTGCCAGCCATGAGTGGCATAGTTGTTATGCATGTTGTTCAAACATTAGGACATTAGATCTGAGTAGTTACAGAAGGCTGCATCTGCAGTGAATGCTATAGCCTCCCCTTCCGCTTTCCTAAGAGTTACAAACGGCTCTGACTAAGGTCTAGCTGTTTGCGCTAGAGCTTCAGGGAAGCCATCTTTAGCACTCATAGGAATCCTGCAACATTTGTACAGTTCCTATAATTGCTTTTCAAGAGAGGAGACCACATTGTCCAAAGGTTCGGTAATGTGCTTCAAGTGGACGCTTGAATCCAGTCTTGCTACCGTGGACTGACTGTTTCCATCCCCAGTGTTAGTTCAGGTGAATGGCATGTAAGTGGCAGTCAGTTTAACCAAGACATGCACTGTCTTTAGCCTTGGTTCCCTAAGACACTTCCTAGTTATCTGGTTGGATTTTTTTTCGATTTGACATCTCTGGATTATTTCTCCACTGATGCTCAGGCTTTCCCTTAGGTAGACAGGCCAGCAGGGGCCAGATGGATTTTGCTACCTTCTGTTCCTGCTGGGCTCTTGCTCTCACCCTCTACTCCTCCCAGCTGGGCAAGTGGAACTAAAGCAATTGCCTCAGACTTACAACCCAACATGGTCCTTTCCACCACCCACCCCATCCCCGCAGTCACTCTGTACATGCGAGTATGCGGGTGCATTTGTATCCTACCATACTCTGCAAAAAAAAAAAAAAAAAAACAAAAAAAAAAAAAAAAAAAAAACCCAAAAAACAAAACAGGGGGAAAAAAACCTTTTATAATAAAAAAGAGGTGCTAAAGAAGTGACTGAAAAAACACTGTGTGGAGAATTCCATGCTAGCTAAGGTCTCCTGTAGACATTTCCAGGGACAGAGGGTTTCTATAGTGTGTCAAGAAGTAGCCCTGTTAAAGCATGCTATCAGACACATGAGTACTGAGAGACACCGAAAGAACACAAAGGGCTCCAGGTGTGTCTCGCAAAGTGAAGAGAAATATTTGCACACACAAAAACCAATAAGCTCACACAGCTGTGAACAGATGGTTCTGTGAAATCGGGCTATGGCTGTAACCCCAGCACTGATCCTGAAGGGCTTCGTGCTTCCTCAGCTTGGTGGGTCTCAAAGGAAACAAGACTCTACTGCGAATGGAGAAGGCGTTAGGAATGGATCTACTACAGAAATGTGTGGGATAGACACCCTGCCCCAGAGGCTGGGGAGGGGACTAGTCAGTGCTTTCTCCTGCTCTTCTGTCTTGGACACAGGAAGCAGGGATTATTTGCTGTCATCTTTATGTTTAAAATGCTAAACATAAAACTAAACATAAAATGCTAAACCCAGGATACTGAGGAAGCAAAGATAATCTTGAAATTCGAAGTTTGGGAGACATCAGCTGATCCTGCCTATGGACCTTAGGCATGAAAGGAAATCTTGGGAGGCGGCTGTCACAGATTGTTTTGTCGAGAATGTAGCCACAGTACTAAATGTGTATAGAACATAAAATGTCTGTATTTTAAAAACAGGAGCAGTGACCAGACTTCTGAGAAGAGGCTTTGGTGGAAGTTGCCCATAGAGCTCTGAGTGTCAGGAAGTGGGGAAGGGCGTGTTAACCATACTTGTGAGGTGGATTGAATATACTTTTGTTCAGAGAGACTCATAGACAAAAGGAAGTTCAGTGTCCAATCTCTGACCATCCTTCTCCCATCCTGTATCCACGCCTGTAATCCAAGCAGCTTTGGCTCTCCTGGCTACCTCAATTTTAGTCATGTCCTTTAAGTTCTTACCGGACTTTCTGAACATAGCCACAGCCCCGGGCTTAGGAAACCCCAGTCAGACTGACTTGGGATTCTTTATTGGCTGGCATGAGATTCCTCTGTCCTAATATCTGTGAGCTTATAAGGGAGACATGTGGGACTTGACATGAACATTCTAAAACCACATTTATTTACTTGTGTGTGTGTGTGTGTGTAACTTGCAAGAGCTGTTTCTTCCCTCCTACCCTGTGGGTCCTGGGGATTGCACTCAGATTGTAAGGTCTGTCCACAAGTGTTTATATCCACTGAGCCATCTTGCTGGCCCCTGCATGAAGAGTCCAGGTATTTATTTCACTTGGAGTGGGTTGCCCTGAGTGCAGTTCTGCCATTTCTCTTCATAGTCATTATCTGAGCTTCATGGGAACTGGATATGGTCACGTGGCCCAGCGTGTCTCTCAAGTGTACACTTTCCAATTTAAAGCTACACACTCAGTCAATGTATTATGATTATCCCTGAGCCCTTGGCGTATCTAAAGGCGATTGAGTCTGTGCTTTAAAGTTTTATTATATAATCTGCCCTTGGTCCACTACTTAAAGTGTCAAAGTGCTTACATTTTGGGACTGCATAATAAAACAGGAGGCCTACTTGTCACATAAGGTTTGATAATAGGTATAAGGCTGAGGATGAGGTTAAACACTAGTCAAAGTGCTTTTCCCCAAAGCAGGCTGAGCCATGTGCTCCCACACATGTAAGCATTTGAACATCCATGCCCAGAGGTAGAGGTCATTTGCTCAGTCTGTGTTCATGTTTGAGTTATTGATGGTCATGATTGAACACCAGCATGAGTTGGACAAGTCGTCTTCTCCTCTTCCAGAGAAGCAGTAAGCACACTTTGGCAAACATGAATATCCAAGGATGTTGGTTGTTTGAGGTAAAATCTTAAGAGTTAAGGGCTGGAGAGCACTAGCATATTATTTGAGGTGCCTCTTCTACTTCATCATCCCTATGTCTGCTGGCCACCAAGGGCTGTGCTAGGTGCCACAAGTGCTCATTTATGGGATAACCCATACCTGCATTTGATCTTTCGAACCTCACATTAAAACAGCCAGGCATGGTTATTCACACTTAGAATCTCACTGATGGGGAGGTCGAGATTGCTGTATCTCCAGAACCCACTGGCAGGCCAGTCTAGCCCACTCAGTGACCTCCAGGTGAGTGTGAGTCCCTGTCTCAAAAACAAAACAAAACAAAACAAAAGGTCCATAGCATTCTGCATAGTGACATATGAGGCTGACTTTTGGCTTCCACATACATGTGCATACACTCTGCATGCACATGACCATGCACACATAATAATATGCATACAAGTAGATTGAAATGGTCACTATTTCTTACAAGTTGTATCAGGAAATGAATGCCATAAATGGTTCCTCTGCGCTTGTCTTGACTGATGGATTCCTCTGCTTTTCTATTTCCACTGTCCTTTCTCACACTCCAGATCTGTGCTCAAGTCCCAGCTCTGTCACATTGTACCTTGTGAAGGGGCAGCTTTGCATCTCTTGTGCAGAAGTCTGCCTTTGATTAGGAGGCAAATCCATTGTATGGGCAAGAAACACCTACTGTGTTCCAGGATACTAGGAGAGCCCGACTCAGCACTGGGCTGCTGCACGGTGACAGGCTAGGACTTTTCTTGGTCTCAGCTGCAAGGCTTGCTCTCAGTGGCTTCTCTGTCAGCAGAGAGGTGATATCTCACATTTCGAAATGACTGGGTTCTTCAGAAATTGTGCACCCCACAAAAAGAAATGATTGCCAGTTTTCCCGAAATTGAGTGGAAGCAATTGAACTCCCGGATGACAGTTCAGGAGAACACCATCATCCTGTGTTTTGGAGGAACAAAGATTTCTCATGCACTTGAGCCATTCACTGATTCCTAGCTTTACTCTGCTCCCTCGCTGACCCTGTTCCTACAGGCTTGATTGTCACTGTGTGCTTAGTGGAGAAGCTGTGTGAAAGGCTAAGAGTCTCTGTGAAAGACATCTGATTGTTTTAAGCCTACATGCTCCCAGTACTACAGAGCCCACCCCCCCTTTTTTTTTTCAAATTGCAGCCAAAAGACTCATTGGTAGCTCTAGTTAAAATGTAGATTTCTTTTCTTTTCTTTTTTTTTTTTTAAATGAAAGATGTTCTGGCCTTTGTGTGTTGCACGTGTGGAGGTCAGAGGTCAGCATACAGGACTCAGGTCTTACCTACCATGTGGGTCCTGGCTAAGCTGTCCTCCTGGCTTTTAATTCCTTGATATAGATGTATATTTTTAACTCAGATCTCTCAGGATGCCCTAAGACTGTGCATTTTAAACAACTCACAAAATATTCTTCAGAGCCCTAATGCCTTGAGAACTATTGACGAAAACAATGTTATCTAAGGCAAAAATTGTCAGTAGTCTCCTAAATGGCTTCCAACTCGCAAGGGCAGGTCAACGGTTTTACTCCTAGCTACTTCCTTTGTGTGGCAAACACTGTGAACCCTTCCCTTTGCCCCGCCCCCACCCATTTCTTCCAGAGTAACTTCTTCAGACTTTGTTCCTCTCCACAACAGCTGATCAATGAACTTCAACATAAAAGACGAACTTAAACTCTTCTCATCTCCTTTCATCCCCCTCCACAGCAAATACTCTTTTATCTTCTCAGACATTCCAAAATGTGGGCGAAAATTCTCTGCAACAGATGCACTGCTTTCTAGGTCTCTAGGTAACATTTTAACCTGTGTAATGTTCGGTGCACAGCATCTTAAGTAATATCCCAGGAAATACGCTACTGCTTGTTAAAAAGGATAGGACCCCAGAGATGTCTTTAAATATGCCTGCAAAGTGAGAGGTGCCAAGAGAAAGATAATACAGCTGATTATAGTTATTTACCTTACATTTTCATTCGCTTTTAACTGGGTGTAATTTAGGGGCATGAAATCTCTTATTGGAAGTGTGTTTGCATTAAACAGCTCTAAGCAACCAGGAATGTGCAGAAACTGAAAAATTGACAGACTGGGTTCCTAGAATCCCAAAGTAGCATTGTTGCAATAGGCATACAAACAAATCGAATAAACATGTTTTGCTTCAGTGCTTTAAAGAATATGGTCTTTGGAGTCGTTTGTCTTTTCTAAACTATCATTTCTAACCTTTTCATTACCTATCTCTAGTCTGCAGCTCCTGCTAACAACCTGTGCAGTTTCCCAACCAGCTGTTGGCACGCTAGCACTCAGCGCTTTGTTTCTGCTTCTCCGAGCTATCAGATCAACCTATAAAGGGAATTACCTGGGAGCTGTTGTGTCCCAGGTTTGTATTTAGGAGAGTTTTTGTTTGTTTGTTTTTCCTGCTGTGTTTCTGTGTTCTAAGGATGTGTGAAGCATGCTTGAACATTACCGCAGCCCCCAATACCCCACTCCTGCTGAGTATCAGAGGATGGTTCCAATGGCATGGGCTCCTCTTTCTTCCTAGATGACAATGACCGTACACTTTGCTCTGTTGACGCTTTAGCTTGAGGTTTTATAGGTGCAGGTAAGTGTTTGCATAGATTGCCTTTGGGAGGGAATGTGTACACATCTCATATGCCTCATTGGTCTCGACATAGTGACAGAAATCCACCACTTGCCTCCTATTCCCCATGGTGTAGAGAGTGAAGGCTACATGACATCAGGGCTTGTACTTGCACTGTGCAAAGGCCCGGGCAGAAGGTGGGGAGGCTTCTTCTTTGAAGTGGGATGTTAAGGCTCTAGTAAAAGGCAAGCGAGGAAGCCCATGTCTGGTGCTGTCCAGGGTGAAGCTCTGACTTCCACCTGGACGTGCTTTGTGAGCATGACTTTCTGTCTGACGGTGGAGGACATTGCCTGTGTGGCTGTCCTTACTGTTTCGGCGGCAGCTCCCTCACTGGATGGACCCCAATACTCTCACCTGCCTTCCTACTTGAGGAGTACGACTGAGAAGTCCCCTCACCTTGCCGGAACTTGCTAAGGGAGAACATTCCCATCCTTCTGAGGAAACTTACCTCCCAGTTAGCACGAAAGGGGACGTTCCCAGAGAGTCTTACTCTTTAAACTACTGAGTATTTCCGTGATGGTGGGAAAACGACAAATATTACCCACCACCCTATGGCCATCTATCTTGGATCCCTGTGTATGTGTCATGGTGGGCTCTCTGTAAAACAAACAAATGAAACCCAGAGATCAGTAGGTCTTAATTAACAGGCCTTCTAAGCTTGCTCTTAGATATATGGCAGGGTTTTTTTAAGTGAGAAATAAGCCAAACAAACAAACAAAAACCCCACAAAACCTTCCCAAATACGTTCTCTTTCTAGAAAGAAATTGAGAAAAGAGTTTTATTCACTACCAACAGTCTTGATTTGATACTCTACTTTTAGAGGAATTAGATCAGGTTTACCTCTCCAGGGAAAGGTGTACTATTTTATAAGATACAACTAGAATGAATATCTGTCTAAAGGTAATTTATAGAACATATTTTCTACACAGGATGAATGTTCACATCAGCCTAATTTATGTGATGTATCCTAGTCATTGAAAGACATAAGAACAGGGACTTTAAAACAAGTGTGGAAGGCAGATTTGTATCAGGCTTTGAAAAGATGTACCTACAAGCGCACAGGCACACAAATGCATGCTTTTTTTTTTTTTTTTTTAATTCATGAGCACTTCAGTTGGTGGAGGATTGTGGAGGATAAAACAGACTAAAAATGAATAGCTGTATACTACTTCATTAAGCGGCTGTGTGGAGTGATTTTCCCATTGATTAGTCTCAGGGCTAATGCTGGTTCATTCCTCATTTCTTTGCTAATTAACATCCGAGCTGTTCCTGACCACTTGACTGTGTTCTCTGGTGAACGCGAGCTGGCTTGGCAAGTAATTGCTCTCTTCTTCCTCCTTCCCCCACCTGCTTTCCTAACCCCCAGCTTCTTCCTCTTTTCTTCTTCCTAAAACCTAAAATGTTAAGGTAGCAGGGAGAGAAGATAGGCTTGCAGGGGTATCCTGTAGTTCCTCCATAGACAGCAAAACTTAATAAAGAGATTAGATGCAGCCAGGAGAGATAAACACAGCCCCACACCCAAGCATTTGATGGAGGTGCTGAGCAAATAGACATGATTTGCCCAGGTTTCCATATGAGCTGGCTGGCTTGCTTCATTTTGCATTTGTCTAGTTGATTTCAGGGTCTTAAAGAATATTTACAGGACAAATTGCCTGACTCAGGGGGTTACGACCAAAGACCTTTAAAAGAGAAATTGAGCATTGGCTTCAAGGCATCTATTTTTGAAGACTGTGTACCTTTTGGTTCCTGAGTCTGTGAAATGAAATTTCCTGCCAGGTCACAGTTTGCTGATCTCACCCGTAGTTAGAGCTTTTGTGGGGGTGATCCACAGTCAAGCAGAATGTAGGTTATAATCGGAGCAGAATACTCAATGTGGCAAACTGGGATTAGAGTTGGGAAAAATCTACAGTATAAACATTATGAAAATTACCCACTTCTGTCTCAGGTCAAAAGGTCAGTATCTCTAAAACCTGAGGCCAGTGTCTATTTTGGAAAAGGCTTTTCCAATATTATTAAATAACCCACAATTCTGAGTCAATTCTAAATCATAGCATCTCTTTTAATTGGGTCAAATATCATATTGCATGTTAAAAAACAAATCGAAAATCATTTTGATTTTTGCAATATAGTGTGATACATCTCTGAGGCCATCCTTCTAATTCATCTTCTAGAGGTCAGAATAGCCAGGGACAGTTATACTTCCTTAGCTTTGCAGTATATTTTTGGCATTATATTGTTTTCCAAAAGGCATGTTAGGATATCTTTCTCGCATCTGTGTTTAAATCTTACTTCTGTAAGACCATAAAGGCCTTGAGGTGACATTGTACTCTTTTAGCTTACCACTGAAGAGTGGTTCATGCACTGTGTGGGGGATATTAAATCCCCTCCCTGAATGAATGAAGACACATCCAAAACATGATGCTATGCTCTCTTCTCATTCTGTCTTTAACTCTATTGTTGTCTTCAAGATTTGTAGTTATTCCCAGTTACCCAAACTGCCCTTAATGTTTTATTAGACACTCTTGAATTTTTGATAAATTATTGCTACTGCTATCATCACCATCATCATCACAATAATTAGTCTGTGTGTTTGTGTGTGTATGTACATACATGTCTATGCCACAGGAGACATGTGGAAGTCACAGGACTTCTCTCAGGGATCCACTTCTCCTTCCATCAGTTGGGTTTTGAAGTTGAAACTCAGATTATCCTGTTGGCAAGTGCCCTTATCTGATTAACCCTCTCACTGGCCCCAATGCCTTGATTTTCATTCTGCTCTGATGTAGAATGAATGTAATTATTGTTGAACATTGAAAAAGGGCACAGATCTGGGGTGGAATGCACATTCCCTAAGTTGAGGAAGTGTGTCTAGTTGTCCAATACTCTCTTTTCATTATGATACATCCTGGAAAATGTCTGTGGAATCGAAGGAAGAACATAGATGAGGGAACATTTTACAGAGCAACAACCCACACTCGGGAGCTGGGTGCCTAAGTCGCAGCAGATGGTGAATGGCTTTAGTGGGCTGTGTCCAAGGGCATCCTACGGTATACCGTAGGATATATATATATATATATATATATATATATATATATATATATATATATATATGGGAAGTTTGCCTGAGGGTCAGACTTGAGTCCAGTTGACTGTGTAGCTAAGGAATTTGGACTTAACTCTTGTGATCAGGAAGTGAATATAGTTAATGGCTGGTCATTGTGTGAGGAGATCACCCTAAAAGTGGTGAACCTGGCCATCAGAGATAAGATGGGAGGGAGGAGCGAGGCTTTCACTCTGGTTCTAGAGGTATACCCAGCAGGCTGGGCAATGGAGAGGCCCATGATACAGTTCAGATGTGCTGGCTGTCATGGCCCAGTGTGGACAAAGGATGGGGAAAGGGCTGGGTCCCTTGCCACAGATCATCTTATGACTGCTCTCCCTTTACTGGATTTAGTCTCCCCCTCGTTCTCTGTCCCCTGATATACAGTGGTTCAGAAAGATGCAACAGACTTGCTTCGTGCAACGTGAGGTCCACTTATTCCACCCCAAGCACAAGAGCCTATTGTAGCTGACAAAAGGAGCTGGGACGTTTCTTCAGCTAACCTACCAGAAGATGCTTTCTGTTAAGTGAGTTTTCTGCTCCTGGTAGAGATAACCTCTAGGGAGTGCTCAGGACAGACAGGCGGGGTTGCTCTTCATAGAAGCAGAGGCCTGAGGGTGTGACAGTCAGGAAGGATGACCCTTCACCTTTGAAACTGCAAACCAGATGGAGCTCCAATCAGAAGACTGCCTGCTTTATGGACACACTGATGATGAAGTTTACTACAAAATATCATTTTGAACGAACAGAGATTAAATTATATTTTAGGTATTTTTTATGCCATGAAGAATTGCTAAATATTTTTCTGATTCATAGGTTATGTGAAAACTTAAAATTTAATTTCTGCTTATAAAAAAAAATATCCACTCTTTTAAAAGTGGCCTCAAAGCTAAGGACACCTTCTTCCCCTTAAATAACCTTTTTATTTCTTTTAACACCTTTTTCTTATGGCTCCTAAGGGAAAATGGTCTTTGTAAACAAACAATAAGAGAATAATGTGGACCACTTATTGAGAGCTTATCTCCTACCTGGCCCATGATTGGCTGTCCTGGTGATGCTTGTCTGCTCCTAAATGTAAAGTGATGAAGATAAGGAAGGAAGTGGCTGGGGCCTGGACCGAAGCAGGCAACTCACCCACGGTCATGTGGGTGCAGTACTCCCTACATGTGCTCTTGGATGTTTGTGTGTGTGTGTGTGTGTGTGTGTGTGTGTGTGTGTGTGTGTGTGT
>NW_026590859.1:6614731-6624060 GCF_907164565.1 Psammomys obesus | reverse complement strand
GTGTGTGTGTGTGTGTGTGTGTGTGTGTGTGTGTGTGTGTGTGTGTGCAGGCATGCATGTGCACGCACACATGGGTGCGTAGTCCCCCGTACATGCACGTAAGAAGATTTTCTTTCTGAGGTGCTGAAAAAAATATGGTTTATTAGCTGAGCATCAAGGAGAGATCAGCCATAGGATTGATTGGAATAAGCCTTGTTATTTTGCTAAAAATCCATTTACTTGTTGAGCTATTAAGTGATGAAAGGATTAAGAGAATAAAAAAATCTAATAAAGATGATACCAGTGGAGCATTTTGTAAAATTTGCATGTGAATTTATAACATTATAATCTGTCTGCAGACAGCCTTGTTCGGCAGAAGGGAAAAACTACCATTCATATAGGCATAAAAAATGCAACAGCAGAATTTCCGGCCAGGAAACCTTTTTTTCCCATATGGGCAGCCATATGTTTTATCTTGAAATCCATATTTTTGGCTTTGATACCCATATGTTAGCTTTTTTTGCCCAAATAAGATTGTGTAATCATTCTTTATTGTTTCTTTTTTTTTTCCTAGAAAGTTACAGCTCTAAGGTTTAGGGATAGACTTTTTGTATACAAGGGTACAGACTTGTAAAAGAATGTTATTAGACAGCCATGCGTGGTTTTGTATGTTTTTTTATATTGTATATATTGATGCATATTAATTTTCAATACTGTGTTGATGGTTAGTGCTAATCTTCAACTTGACAAAATCTACAATTAGCTCAAATATGGGTATCTGAACATGTCTGGGGAATATCTGATTATGCCCCCACTGTGGGTGGAACAATTCCCTAGACAGGGGATCCTGGAGCATATATGACTCGAGAAAGCCAGGCTGAGCATGAGCATGCATGCATCTGTTATTCTCCTCTTTTGATTGTGGAAATGAGACTTCTTCAAACTCTTACTGCTTGACTTCCTCACTGCGATGGACTGTAACCCCAGAACTGTGAACTAAAATAAACCCTTTCTCCTTTAAGTTGCTTTTTCACAGCAACAGAAAAAGAAACCAAAACATCGTGTTCATGTTTGTGCAGTGAAGGTGAGACATTCATTTGCAAGCTGAGTCTCAGACCACAGGCTATCTGTTCTAGGCTGACCCAACCATATGTCTGACTGGGCAATGAAGGACATTTTTGGGGTTGGGCACTGAATGACTATATTCTCCTCTGCAATTGGACTTCCCAGAAAATGTCCACTGTACAGCCTGGGTTTTTTATTTCAAGCCCAGTGAGAGAAGAGATGGGGTCACATGACTAGTTATGTTATCACTGCCCAGCTACACAGCAGAGATGCTCTGAAGATCACTTTTGTAGGAAGAAAGCCGGCCATGTATTTAATTGCTTGTATAGCCCCAACTCGCAGCTTCTGGCTGGATTTTAGTGGGAGGTTTTAGGCTTATTAGCAGATAGAAATTCTTCACAAGGCAAACACCATCCAACTCAAGAAGTCCTCCAACCATCAAATGCATGTGTACCACCAGTTTCTGACACAATGGAAACAACGAATTTATACAACTGGCACGGGAGGCTGTCTCCCCGTCAGATTTCGGTATTGCCAGGTGAAAAGTGGCATTTCTATTTCCCCCTCTACTTTCTATACACAATGAAAGAATTATTAGCTTTTCATCTCCGCACTTGAATTCACATAGGCCTCATTCGTGTTCTGTTAGGAATTGATGCATGGAGGAAGCAAGGCCAGTGGATGAATTGGGTGCCCTAACCCAGGCTAAAACACTGAAATCATTGAATACCTGCTCTGTGGAACCGTCTAAAACTAACATCGCCAGGAGTGATTATTGATCCCTGACATCACTTCCATTGCTTTCCTGTAATTTAGATACACAGCGTAGGGTATTGTACCATAGGTCGGCACAGGTAGCGACGCTGGGGAAATTCTTTTTAGAAATAGTTCATTTGACTTTATTTCATTGGGAGGAGAGTTTTGCTGTCAGCCACTTTGTATCTGTCTTGTCCTTATGGCCTGGCAAGGTCGGTCGTGGGTGTCCGTGATCTGTCAGCCTCAGGACCTTTGATTGACAGACTGCTGAGTTGCTCTCTGCAGAGAAAAGCTGCGGCAGTGTGCCTAGCATGTGCAAAAGCCCTCTGCGAGGACCACTTCCCAGGCATTCGGGCTCGAAACTGGTGCTTCAGCAGCCTTCCCAGAAGCGTTCGGTGGGAGCCCGTGTCAGGGCCACCTCGGTTGGATGTCTGTCAGTGCGGAGAGTCAGCATTTCCACTGCCCCCCGCCCCCAAGCTTCAAAGGTGTCAGCAATTCGCTTATTACATTCCTAGGAAAACCTGCTGAGGTGAAGCTATGTCTGCTCAGGGTGTAACGTGTTAACTCCCCGGTAGAGAAAAAGTTAAGCGGTAGGTCACGAGGCTTTGAAACTCTTAAATTCTCTCTCCGGCCTTTCGCTGTTGTTCCGCCGATGGGAGTGCTAGGAAGAGATGATTTTAGGATCCCTCGGGTGGCTTTTCATTCCCTTCTCTGCGGCATTACCTCACTGCATTAGTGCTGGCATCTCCCTCCGATGGCATCTAGTTTCCCTTCCATTCACGGAGGCCACGGATCGTATCTCTGGTCCACTTAGAAATGCAGTGCGCTCGACCCCCGAGAATGTCCGAACTCTTTCAGCTGCTCTATTGATCTCCTGCGCTATTTCTGGATCTCCATTCAGGCACTTGTTTGTCACCCTGTTGTTGTTCTTCTGAGGGGCAGATGTTAAGTTGGGTGGGAGGAACTAGCTACAGAATAATTTCTTTGGTTCTGCAGAATTGAGGGTTGAATGTATGCATTCATGAGAGTCCGTGAGTATCTCACACTCCTGAAGGTATAGGAGAGGAAGGTAAAAAAAAAAAAATACAGTGAATTTATTTTGCAAGGCTTCCTGAAGGAAAACTACTTTTTTAAAAAGTAGACTTTAATACTGTCATCAACACACTAAAACTTATTATATTGTGTAAATATGAAGAACATGAATAAATACCACCAAGAAAAAAGGCAAAAGGTCTCTGAATTTTAGTGGATTATCCCTATTGAAACTTCTCTTTCTGGAGAAGAGCGGAATGTATGCGGATTGAAGGGCAAGTGGTGGCTACAAGTGTGGAGATAACATGGTTTATTTTTTGAAGTGTTAGGAAATAGGAAGTAAAGGATGCGCAGAATTGGATTAGAAATTTCTGTAGCTGTAATAATAAACTGTTGCCACAAGAAAAAGCCCCTAAATTAGAGGAGAGCACCTGCCTTTCTCAGTAAGAGGCAGAGTGGAAAGCCCTCCTTGAAATGGAAGTAAAATAAGGGAAAATTGCATTGTTGCAGGCTAATTTGATGAAGGGACCCCAGTAAACTGTGATTGCACAGTTAATAAAGCCTGCAGCTTTTTTGGAAGACAAAATTAGTTGTTTAGTGGATGAAAAAAATCAATTACAAATTGGGTTGTTTTCTTTAGCCAATCAGACAGCCCCCCATAATATGAACACTCAAGTCAACTAAAACACACCACATTGACTACTTTATTGTTTTTTTTCTTAAGTATTAAATAGGCTACCATAAAAACTTTCCTTGCTATGACTCTGATGGAACCATTTATTCTATTCATACACTGGGTCTGTAGTGAGAGATGAATGAAGTTAGGTGTATCTCTTTAACAGAGTTCAAAAGGGAAGAGTCATTCGTGGTTTATTTGGAGAGGGAAATCTAGCCAATCATAAGAAGGAGAAGGCGGGCACTCTGCACAAAGCAGAAAATTGTACAGAGCTTGTGAATGCGAGAGTTCTGTGATGGAACTAGAGACACAGGATGGTTCCATTAAGAGCTGCGATAGCCACACCCTTCTTAATTTGTTCTTAAAATCAGAACAATAAAACAATTCCAAGAGCTTAACAAGTACTTGATATTATATCTTAACAAGTACTAATGTTCAATTCAACCAGCAACACTTAATCTGCCTGTTTTTCTTGACCTGAATCAGATATTTCCTAGGACTAGAAGTTCCTGGGATTAAGAGTGGCTGTGTGTTGCCAGGTCTAGTTTAGTAAGTTTCCTGAAGCTAAGAAGCTGTCTTTCCACAGGAGAAATGTGAGATGTGACAGTCGGCTACTTTAGGTAAATTTCCTTCTCTAGCATGTAGTTGAAAACACCCTGCGTGATCATCCTGACTCCATGGGTCCAAGTGGCTGACGATGGAGCCTGGGCTCCAGAAGGCTGGAGCAGAGTTTGACTCTTTACTTTCCTAACTCAGTGATGTCAGGTGGTATTTATCTTTAGATCCTCACTTCTTAAATCTTAAAAACCTGGGGAGCTCATACCTTCATAAAGAGTGTAAGAGACAGCCCACAGATGTAGAGATAAGCCTTGGGTTGGCTGATATGAAGTAGGGGAAAGAGTCATGTTGTGTTTAGCTGGCTGGGATTCATAGAGAGGTTACCAATTCTAAGCCTAATGGGAATTCAAAATGATAATGAACTCATAAACATAGTCAGAAACCCATGATGTTTACTTATCGATTAAGCGTAGGTCAAGGACTCCCAAACAGTCTCCACATGGCTAAGGGATAGCATTTCTAAGAAGGCTTTTGTAAAGGAACAGAGTATAAGTTTGTCCTTAAAGAAAGCATAATGATAAATGGGTAGAAGGAAATAGCACTGGAGGCCTAGATGAGTGGAAGGACCTGGAACAGTAGGGGCAGCGGGAAGTCAGAATGAAGGCTGGCTGGGGAAAGGGAGTGCCCTCCACAAAACCTTGCTTAGAAACTTAGATATCCAAGACAGGTGGGCAAGATGAAGCTGCCCAATTTAGTCATGTCCTCTCCATTACCTGCCCCTCACTCTCCTTTACATTACACCAAGACTCCTTTGCCCAGACAACCTTAATGGTTCAGCTAAGAATCTGCCTCACTGTGCTTGTGTGCACATCCATATATCTGTATAGATTAATATCCTTTGCAGGCACTGAACATCATATGTTCACATACTATGTAGACCGTAGTTACTATATATTTTGGTAAATGATTGGGCACACATGTAATGCATGCATAGATTTTCCTTCTTATGGTTAAATGAACAAACCTCTTCCTGTCATGTACCTATAATCCTCCTCTGAACCACACACCATCTCCTCCCACTAAGTAGATTGTGTGTGTTCATTTGTATGTATACATATGTGTATATTTGCATGTGGAAGGCAGAGGCTGACATGTGTCAGGTCCCCAGTCTCCGGCCACCTTGTTTTTGAGACAGATTCTGCATCTGGGACCTCGGACTCATTGATTTGGCTAGTCTGGCTGGCCAGTTAGCCCAAGGATCCTCCTGTCTCCACCACTCCAATCCTGGGATTACAAGAACATCCCACCACACCTGGCTTTTTACAAAGTAACTGAGTGACTGACTGACTAATTTACATCTGGCCACAGTTTCCCCTCCCTTCTCTCCTCCCCACCCCATCCACTCCTCCTCCCTTTCTCTTCAGAAAAAGGGATGCCTCCCATGGGTATCAACCTGCCTTGGCACATCAGGTTGTTGTAAGACAAGGTGCATTTTCCCCTATTGAGGATAGATGAGGCGGCCCAGTTAGGGGAAAGGGACCCAAAGGCAGGAAACAGAGTCAGACACAGCCCCCACTGCAGCTGTTAGGAGTCTACATGAAGACCAGGCTGCATAACTGTTACATACGTGCAGAGGGCCTAGGTCAGTCCCACTCAGACTCCCTGGTTGGCAGTTCAGTCGCCACAAGGCCCTGTGGGCCCAGGTTAGTTGTTTCTGTATACACCCGGCAAATTTAGATCTTCAAGCTTGCATGTTAAATGCTTTGCCAATGGAGCTGGCTCGCTGGCCTATAGCTGGACTTTCAAATGGAGTGGTTGATCTTCTTTCTTTTGAGGGGGAAGGGCCAGCTGAACACAACTATTTGACTCTGTCCCATTGTCTGCAGCTCAAAAACAGAATCTGTGGCATGTGGTCATTTTCTTTCTTTACTGCCCAGCTGTTCAGCTACCAGTAAAAACAATTAACTTATTACAGTCTGACTTATACACTGGAACAGCAGACATAAACCTCAATATGGTCAGAGGACAGACCAGTATAGAAAGCTAAGAGTAAATCTTCAGGTGTGCCTAAGCAGGAGGATAATATCCATTTCTTTATTCTGATTCTTGATGGAAGGTTCAGAAAAAGAGTATCCTAGACTTAAGGGAAATTGAGAGAGCACGTCCAGATTCTGCTGAGCACAAAGAAGCCAAGGTGTTAGAAACCTGCGTGACTGTTGTAGAGACTGATCTCAGAGCTTGGGGAAGATTCTAGAAACCATTTCACACTTAGGCCAGGACAGAGAAATGGATTTGGTTTCATTTTGTTTGGCTTTTCAAGACATGGTAGCCTCAGCTGTCCTGGACTCACTCTGTAGACCAGGCTGGCCTGGAACTCAGAGAGATCCACCTGCCCCTGTCGCCCTGAGTGCTGGGATCAAAGGCGTGTACCACTGCGCCTGGCTGAGAAATGGATTTTCAAATAAAGATAAGGTTACAAATAGCTGACACAATGATCTGTAAGTGTTTCACGAGTTAAATGCACTTTTGCCAGGTATTTTGGATAAATAAACATGAATTTGACTTTGTTGGCTATTGCGTATAGCCCGTTTTGTTGGTATACACATCTGTAGGCAGGCTGCATTCTTCCTATGTGGTCATAAGGCCACAGCTTTACATTTCAGTCTCAACCCAAATTGACAATCCTGGCTTCCCTCAGCAGAGCTTTAAATAATTTGCTGATGATCCTCTGGAATATTTTTTTTCTCAAAGAAAGTAAAATTTTAGGGCAATGTAGTCAACAAGGCGAGAACTTTGATCATAGAGATTTATAAAGACATTGTAACTTTTAAACGCGTACTTTCGTCCAGAGGACTGTGGAGGGGATTTAAAATATGGCTATTTAATTTTTAAAAATTACATAAATTAAGTGAACAGCCCATTAGCAGGATGCCATCGGGATCACATGGCCCATTCAGATCGAGTTATATTAGCTTGCCTGCCAGATTTGAATAAGAATTAAGAAATTACTATTCTGGAGTAGTGTCCGCCATTGATCCTCATTTGCGCTGATATTCTTCACAGTAACTACCTGGAACTGACTGTTCCTACAGGCCTGCCCCTGAATCTGAACAATGCTGCTGTGAGGGGGGCTGGATTGGCAACCAGAAGCTAATCAATTCTTCTACTTGCCTTTTGTGGAGCCTCACTGCAGGGACCTTTTGTTGAAACAGGGAAATGAGACTTTTGGGCAAGGACAACGATGGCCATGAGCAGGCATGGAGCTCACCATTTTGTCCACCCTGCTGTGCTGAGCTTCCTGGCGTCTTGGAGCAGTGAAACTTCTCCCTCACTGTGGTCAGCACAGACCCCCTTCTACATGCTGTGTATGGAGACTGTGTTAAGCAGGTGTGTCAGGACAATGACATGGAGCAGAGCACCTCAGCAACCACCTCTATGGAAGAGCTAACACGCCCCTGGGGCAGCAATTGTCTTAGCAGGGCTTCATGCTCTGTGGACTTTAAATCGGGGAAGCGGCTGATTTCCATCAGTGTAGGCTGCTGCTCTTAGCATCATTTTTATTTGGACAGTGATTTTAAATGTGTGACTTTCCAAAAAAAATTCCTAAAAATATAAACGTGTGTTTCTGCCTCTTGGACTCTGACAGCTGACAGATTGTGGAAATGATTAGATTTCTTAGGAAACTTAAAGATAAATATATGGTCTGCTTTAGAGGTATTATAGCGCCTCTGACTCTAGAAGCTGTTATTTGACTTGCTTTATTTTGTTGTTTCAAGGCCAATTCTTCTCCATCCATTCTCACTATTGGGAAGAAGATCCTTGTCTCAGCTCCCGCTGAGGGCTAACTGTGTCTCTAGGCCATCTTGACTTCTCATAGATATCATCAAGGTTGAGTAATTTCATTCTCCTGGCATTCCATTGTACTAGCTTTTCTGGGGTACTAAATCTCTCTTCTCTTCTGTTTGTTCTACAATCTACCATGTTGCCGCATACATATCAGGCAGTGAGGGTTGCATGGTTTCCTTTTTATCAAGAATCCTTGACTAGGGTCTGGAGAGATGGCCCAGTGGGTAAAGGACTCATACTATGCACGAGAAGATGCATGGTCAATTCCCAGTACTTAAGTTGGGTGGCTCGTACCTGCCCATAGTTCCAGCTTTGGGGGATCTAATTCTTCTGGCTTCTATGGGCACATACACACACACACACACAGTCACATTCCCCACCCCAACCCCCATCACTAAAAAGAAATCTAGAGTCTGGAGAGTCATCAGCACAGTGGTTAAGAACACTTGATGCTCTTATGGAGGACCCCAGTTTGTTTCCCAGCACCCACATGGAGGCTCAAAACCATCCATAACTCCACTTCTAGGGAATCCAACACTTTCTTCTGACCTCCATGCACACAGGCACCACACACTACACAAACATACATGCACGTAAAGCAATCAGACTCATAAAATAAATAATCTAAAAATATAAACAGATCTTTTAAAAACATCGTTGGGTGTTCTGCAACTGGGAGTTAATCTTGATCATCAGCTTGATTGGATTGAGTATCTCCCAGGACATCACAAATCAGGGCTACATCTGTGAGGGTCTTAGAGGAAGACCTGGCTTGACAGTGGGTGGTACCGTCTGCCCAGGCTGGCGGAGACTGTGTGGAGTTAAATAGGGGCAGAGAACTCCATTGCACGATTCTATCTTTGCTTCCTGGCCACCAGGAGGCAGCCTGCTCCGCGCCGCCGCCCTTGGATCACGTGACACCGGGAGACAAAACATTTCCTCCCTCTCATTCTCAAGGCAGCGGTGACATCACTAACTTGGGGGCCCCGAGTGCACAGTCCCTCCTAGCAAGGCGCTTGCTTCTATTTCAAGGGCATTCCGATTTGTCAGTGGAGGGCAGGCATTTGGGGACTGAGAAACCTTTCATTTGGAGCTGGAAGAATAGGTCAGTGAGAAAATCATTTGCTGCTCAAATGTAAGGACCTGGGTTTGAATCTCAAAAATCCACATAATGCTGCACGTGGTTGCAGGTATCTGTAAGCTCAGGACTCCTACAGCAAGTCAGGAGGTGGGGACAGGGGTATGCTTGGAAACTCAAGGGCAGCCAGCTTAGTACACATGCCAGTGAACAATGAGCCCTGCCTTAAACAAGACCAACATTTGGGGTTGTCTTCTGACTTCTGCACTCATCCTGTGCCATAGGTGTGCTTACACACACACACACACACACACACACACACACACACACACACACACA
>NW_026590859.1:6578960-6614721 GCF_907164565.1 Psammomys obesus | reverse complement strand
CACACACACACACACACACACACACACACACACACACACACACACACTTCCGATTGTATGCAAGGCTTCCCAGGCTATTTGAGAAAGGGAGGAAACCAGGTCATCCATAACAGAAAGTCCTAGCTATATAGCTGTGAACCTGGATCACCTGGGTCCCTGGAACACCCCAAATCTCTGGTCAACAAGATGGTGATTCCAATTTTAACATTCACCCCACTGTCACATGCTTGAGAGAGAGAATGAGGGCATGAATTGGTGTGTACTTGTGTTGACTTGTACAGCACAACATAGAATTGTATCCGGAGGTCAGGACAAGGCCTTTTTGGTTGCTTTTTTTTTGTAATCCGAGCATAACTAACTCACTGAATGCAGAGGGTTCATCAGCACAGGTTTGAAATTCTGTACTTTGAAAACATGACAACAGATGTTAATGTATGGGGCTATATAAGTCACTTACCAGATGGTTCACAACACATTTTTTCTATTAGATTTATGCAATAAATCTCCACTCCCCTTGAAACGTTCGCTTGAATGTGTCTCTAACTTTTTATCCCCTTTTCATGCATTTGTGCAGAGCACATCTGTGTTCCTACACATCAGATGTAATTAGGCCCGAGTTTTCTTTCCCTTCAACTAGACGACAAAATTAATCTCTCGCTTTTGGGATGTGTAGGCAGCAACAGGAGAAAGTGTGCAAAGACATCAATGAGGACCAAAGATGCATAGGGAGAGACTGTCATCGCTGCTGGCTCATTTCCACTCTGTCCCTGATAGATCTCCCTCCCATCTCTCTCAACACCCCATCTGTGACTCTACCCCTAGCATGCACTTCTCTGTGATATCAGAAGCCCATCGGAAGTTGTGTGGTCAGTCACGAGCATAGAAGATGTAGTGCGTATCTGTTTGGTCTCTCTCTCTATCCTCCTCTTTCTCCTCACCCTCCCTCCTCCTCCTTTCCTTTTTCCTTCCCTCCCTTCCTCCCTCTTTTCACTCATTCTTTCCTTTGTTTTTAGATTTATTTTATTATTTCTTATTACATGTGTGTGCTTGTTGGGGTGCAAAGGAAGTGCCCACATGAGCCCAGGTGTCTGAAGAGGCCAAATGAGAGCAGCAGGTCCTCTGGAGCAGGGGTTTCAGGGGGTTATGAGCTACTAGACCCTGGTGCTGGGACCAAGCTCGGTCCTCTGCAAGAGCAGCAGATGGCTTTAAGAGGTTCAGCCACTCTGCGGCTCCTGTTGGTTTCTTTGGAAAGTGACTTTTGAGAGGGGGAGCTGCTTAATAAGCAGAGTTCATTCCCTCAGATGTAATGAGAACCTGTCAAGCTGTAAGCTTTAGGACAGTCTGTTTTCTGTAGCCTTCATACAGCTGGAGACCTAGATTCAGGGAAGAGATTACAGAACATGTGGACAAATATCGTGAAATTATTTAGGACTTGTTCACCCTAAGTAATTAATATCGTCTTTGGTAACACTTGTCTATATGCCTTGTGAGAAGTACTTAATGTATACAGAGTACAAACATTTGAACTTTGCCGCTTTAATGTATGCATTTTTAACTTTTATGTTGCATTGTAGAGATTTTCCCTTTGGCTCAGTACAGAACAACTCTGTTTTAATTAATATTAATTTTGTTATCTTATGAAGTAGGAAGAAAGCATATTCAAAAGCAATAATATCCCAGTACGCATTTAATAATAACAGCTCAGCTTTTATTTCCCCAAACAGATTTTCTTTTTGTTGAATATTTTTATGATAGATACATAAAAATATATTTGAGAATTCTAATTTTCTTGTTTTATTTGTGTCTTAAGTTCTTAATAATATATTTCCCAACACATTTAGTTTACTACTCTCGAAAGATTAAGAATCAGTTGGTTGACTATCTCCTAAATTAATTAAGGAGTTTATGATGTTGGCATTAAGAGTGTAAATACTAAAGTTAAGAGCATTTCGCTGATTAATATCAAGAATAACATTAGAAAGTATTAGAAAGTAGAGCTGGAGAGGTTAAGAGTTCATCAGTTCATCAGCACTTAAGAGATCATCCTTCTTGCGGGACCCATATTCAGTTCTGAGCACCTTGACAACTGTCTGGAACTCCAGGTAATCTAATACCATTTTATAAACTCCGAGAGCACACACATGATAATAATAATGATAATGATAATAATAATAATATAAAAATTATCAGCAAGTGCTGAGGGCAATATGAAAATACACCAGGATTCAGTCACTGAAACCTCGCCTGAACAGTAATTAGGAGATAGCCTAAATACTACATCATATTCTTTCCCATTGCTAAGCCTCCCATTCTTCATGTATAAGATATGAAAAAATGTCAGATTAGATTACCCTATCACTTCTTGGCATTAACTTACAAATTTATAAGTATTCATGCATGTTTCCAAATTATTCAGTCCACATAAAGTAGTTTCATCTTTTAAAGTCATTTGGATTTATTTGTAATAATTATAAATACATACTATATTGATTCAGAATAATTTCAGATTGATAGCTACTAATACAGATTGTATAAGCCCAATTCCAAAGTCCTCCTTGGGGATGTTTTACTTGATTTTGTTGGTCCCACCATGAGAGTGGGATAGAAGAATGTCTTACCTGAAAGTCGTTCCTGAAAGCTAGAAATGGACATAACAAGAAGCAAGCTGCTACTGAGTTCTACTTTGGAAAGGGGGTCACATCAACCGTGTTGTGGTCCCCTTGTCCAAAACTTGACTAGTTTTGGAATCATCCAGGAGACATATTTTTAGGTGTAACGCTGAGGGAACTTTCAGAGTGTTAACACAAGAAGGAAAACCCACCCTGAGTGCAGGGGGAACTAACCTGTGGCCTCAGACCTGAGGCAAACTCAGGCAGGAAAGGCAGAGAGAGAGAGAACGGAATGCAGGAGTTCCGCAGTCTCTGCTTCCTGGCTGCTGATGCTGTGTGGCTGGCCAGCTGCCTCAAGGTCCTGTAGCTGTACCTTCTCCAAAGTGATGGAATGTACTCCTCAAGCTATGGGCCAAAATAAACATTCTGGCAGGTGCTTTTGCAAGTACTCTGCCACAGTAAAAAGAAGAGTAACCTGGTGAGCACTTTATTCATAAAATTCCATACCAATGCTGTTCTTAGGTCCCTATGGATGCTGCCACCAAAGGAGCAGAAGATAAAAGAACAATGAGAGAGACTCAACAGCAAGGCAGATGTCCTGGAGTCACTCTGCTGTGCTTGCACTGCTGTGGCATGGTAGCAGCTGGTGGCTTTTCTAAACAGCCCTTTCTGGTTTGGTTTGTCTTTTCCTGGTGGCCTTTTTTCCTCCCTTGAGAATCAGCCAACCAGTTTCTCACTTCGTAAAACTGGGACAGCCTGGCAGGGGATGATCACTTTCCTCAGCCATCTTCTGTATAATAATATCAGTAATCAGATATTGTCACAGCAACTGCAGAGGGAGACAGATTGCAGCAGACAAGAACTCGACAGCATTTTGTTTGTTCTTTGATGGCTGAGTTGAGGGTTCCTTAACCATTTTCCAAAAAGTTGTTGAGCTTGGGAGTGAGCCCTGTAAACTATTGAACTCTAAGTTATTTAGAGGGGAGACAGATGGCATTGCAGAATTTTTTCAAGAATTATATAAATGGACTCAATTCCGCTGGCTATGTGTTCACCTATTTGCCTTTGAACTAAGATTTTTCTGCTAACCATAGTTCCTCTCAGAGGATGAGGTGGTTCCCATCGGCACCTGTAAGATGAGGTAGGGGTATTTCCATGCTCGTGAAGCAAGCTTGGCTTACAGAATGAGACCCTGACCAACCCTGCCACCACTACACTCCAACAAACCTAGCTTCACTTATCCCTGATGTGATGTTTTCCCTCTTGCTTAGCCGGCTTGTTCTCTGTGCACCTTTGTCATTGTACTTTAATCATCTCTTATTCAAAAATGTATTCTGTGGACTATTTTACCCCAGGCAGTATGCCGTATGATGGGAAATATAAAGACAAATAAGATGAGCAAATCTAAAATAGATGTGGAAGAATAAAGCTCTCCCAGCACATTATCGGTACTCTTATTATGATATGATTTAATAATTTTTTCCCTTTTACGACTCATTTTAAATATTTTGAACAGGCAAGAGACCAATAGAATAAGATAAAAGCACAGAGAAATTTGAACTGTGAAAACGTAGTACTGTCTCATGGCTGTATAATGACATTTTTGTCAAGGACAGACTGCGTACGTGACTGTGGTCTCATGAGAGCACCCTGTGTCAGGGCATCCTAAGTATCCGAGGCCATGCTGGTAAAAACAATTCACTGCTCATTGCCAGCTACCAGGCAAGGGTGAGCCCCAAAGCATCACAGAACACTCGTGGCTGCCATATGTAACTTTCTTTTGAGACAAGGTCTCATGAAGCTCAGGCTGCCTTGATCTCCCTGCATAATTGAGTATGACCTTGAACTTTTGATCCTCTTACCTCCACTTCCTGGTTCCTGGGATTATGAGCATCTGCCTGTAATTTACCTGCTCTGCTGTATGCAGTGTTGGGCTGGAAGCCAGGACTTCCTGCCTTTAAGCAAGTGCTCTCCCAAATGTGCCACAGCCAGAGCCCCTGGCATATGTATTCACATTACCATTTTTGTTGTTTAAAACATGTATTAAGATGTGTTTTGAATGTTTGTGTGCTTGTGCATGTGTATGGGCGTTCCATGACACAGCGCACTTGTGGAATCAGAGCACAGCTTGAGCTGATCAGCTGTTTATTTCTACCATGTGGGGCTCAAGGTCATTAGTTGTGGTGGCAGGTACTTGTACCCACTGAACCACCTCTCTGACCCAGTTTTTATTATTTCAGATGATACCTCTTCTATTGGTAAGAATGAAAGTCTGTTGTAGAACAAGCAGAGTCCTGTTGGCAGACCCTCACATACCCTGAGCTTAATGTGTCTCTTGGTTGACTGACATGCGCCAGCTAGAATTGCATGAGCACACTCTCTGGTGTTCAGATAACGACAGTCACCCGTGGATGTAGTTCTCAGAGCATGGTCCCCTTGTTTAGCATCACAGGGCTGTGTGGGATCCGGGGTAGAAGCCAGGCATGGGCTGTGCAACCTGACATTTAGGAGCAGGTCAGGGTGATCCAAGGTATCAGCAGTCAGAAAAACAGATGTTTGT
Organism: Psammomys obesus; assembly: GCF_907164565.1. Taxonomy (NCBI): domain Eukaryota; kingdom Metazoa; phylum Chordata; class Mammalia; order Rodentia; family Muridae; genus Psammomys; species Psammomys obesus. Next base: position 6,609,552 of record NW_026590859.1, on the reverse strand, counting down.
GGATAATGGTGTAGAGCGGCCTGGATAAGACACCAGGGATGCTGCATGGATAGATGGGACAGGATACAACATTTGCTTGCTTTGGAGTGGTTGGCCAGGTTGTATAGGTGTGACCTGACTTCTTTTTGATATTAATGTTTAGTTTAATAAGCTTCACTAAAATGTAACCATTCAAGCCAAACATCACATTGATCAAGGGTATACACTGTGGTAAAGCCATAATAAGATGTTGGGGGAAATGTTGCCTCCGAGACTGGTTGCCGATAACATCACTGTGGAGGGATGGAGACAGGGACAGGCTTGGGGCTTCTGAGAAGCTAGCCAAGTGCAGTTTTTAATGTAAATGAGGGGACATGGATAATTATTATTTTTAAAGTTTGACAGGTTTTTGCATATGATGCATTCATTTCACAAAAGAAAAGACTGTCTGAGAGCCGGGTCTGGATAATATAGAGTAAGCATAATCACCCCAGGTCTGTTAAATTCACTTATAAGACATGGTAAGAATTCACGGAGCCAGCAAGTGAGGATCCTAAAAAGGATGGCATCAAAGACCAGAAGTGGAGACAGCCCTAGCTGGTGGTGAGCTTGCTACTGTCTTCCTCAGGTGTTTCCATGTTGTAACTATAATATGGTGAAATCCCAAAATGGATGTCAGGGTTCACATGGAGAGTTCTGAGGCAGGCTTCCAGATTCATCTGAGGGGTAAAGGGTGAGTGAGATCTCTCTTTTCTCCCCCAGACCCTTACTCCAGTTTCTCAGCTTCTTCACATTTAAACAGTTCTATGAAAGGGTCAATAAAGATGAAGCCAAAACAATTCTGTGGACCAGGGAGGGAGGAGCAAACCCATGCTAAACTCCCCCCTTTGTTGTTCTTGTACCATGTGGCCCATGAATAGATATGTATGCCACAGTAAGACATAATAAAACCTTAAACCTATGGGTAGAAGGCTAAAAATAGGAGTAAAAAACAAAAACAAAAACAACAACAAAACAAAAAAGAAAAGAAAATTATAGGTCCATGCAGAGAGTTGGGAACTTGGGGAAATGACCACATAAAGACATCTATGAACTCCTAGTTTGTTCTCTGAAGTGAGAATCTGATCCTATTTTGGCATGTCCAAAACTGAGAGAGAAACCAACAAATATGCTTTCACCTGGGTTCATCCTGGTCACTGGATACAGGAAAAATCCAAACTTCACTGCAAAGGCTTTGAACTCTCACCCAATATTGGATCTATAGCCATTTGAAAATTGTAGGTTTTTTTCTCACTGGCAGAAAAATATTGGAGAATTGTATTTTCTAAATCATTTAAACATGGTTACAGTCATATAAAATATATTACATTTCTAATATACCATCCAAAATTATTGGGCATAGAAAATCTTACCTTACATTAAAAATACTCATATGAAAAATATAGACACTGGAATTAATTGGCAAAGATATTTATATAAACTAATATTAAAATGTGCTAGAAGCCATCACAAATATTTTTGAAACAGAGCTAAAATGTTTCTGTACAGAGAAAAGAAATAAGAAGTAAATTCAAATGGAAGTTTTAAGTTGAAGAATACAATAACCCACAATGGAAAATTTACTGTGTCAACTCAATAGTGATAGAATCTATAAGTTTGAAACTAGCTCAACAGAAGACATTCTAGGAGGAAAATGACTAGAGGAAATTAAGTCTCAAAGACTTGTGGGATACTGGGAAAATATCTAATATTTATGTCATGGGAGTTTCAGAACAAGAGCAGGAGTTGGTGCTCAATCATATTGACTTCTACAAAGAGATTAAAACAAAATCTACAAACTCAAGAAAATCAGTAAAAACTCCCCCCATTCCCCAAAAGGAAATCCATCTTCAAGCATGCTGTTGGTAGATGCTGCAAAATGAAGACAGAAAATTTTGGAAGCCCAAGTTCTGTCATACATCTCTATAGATGAAGAATAATTTAAAAGAATAATTTTCTCACCAGTTGCTTTAAGGAAGTAATGCAGTGTGTTCAAATGCCAACCCAGGGAAAGAACTGCCAACCCAGAGTTTTATACCCAGCAAAACACCACTCTGAAATGTAGGTGAACAAAAGACATTTTCAGGAGAAGACAATGGAGAGATTTTGTTACCAGCTAGTCAACTCCAAGAGAATTTGTGTAGGAACTCTTTCAAATAGGATGGGAAAACATACAAACTTAGAACAAGAATAAAATAAGAGGGGCTGGAGAGATGACTCAGCACTTATGAGCGCTTGTTCTTGAAGAGGATCTGGGCTTGGTTTCTAGGACACACATGGTGACCACATTGTCTGTTACTGAGTTTTAGAGGATCTGATGTCCCCTTCTGGCCTCGGCAGGTACTGCACACACGTGGCACACATAGGCAGTCAAAGCATACAAATAAGTTAAAAATCTTTAAAATATTTAAAAAATGTACAAAGAATAAAAGAAAAGAAAAATAAATGATTATTTATATATACTTAATATTCTCTTAAATTCTTTAAAAATTTATTTAATAGTTGGAAGAAAAAATGTTAAAACCAAATGATTGGCTTTTCACGGTATGTAGCATAAGATACAAGGTTAAGTAAAACATAACAGGGAAGGGTAAATGGAAATATAAAGTAGAAAGTTTCTACCTGCCTTCTGAATTGGTAACATTAATTCCAAGCACACTGAGAAAAGTACACTAGAGTTAAACCAAACCACACCAACCCACCACCCAAACAACAAAAACAAATGGAATCGTGAAAATGCCCAAACAACCATAAAGAATGATGAAAAGGGAAAACTGAGACTCAGATGACAAAAACAGTAGAAAAAAATAGATGTAGACTATTGTTCAAATGTCTCTAGCAGTAGATGTAATTGTCAAAATTAAATAATTGAAAGTAGGGGATAGCAGGCAAAAATAAACGAACATGAACAAAACCTATGTTTTGTGTAGATGTCTGACATATACAGGCAAGTAAAAGGATAAAAGAGAGACCGCCCATGCTAATGTTTATGAAAAGAAGGCTCAAGGGGCTGTCTCAACTAGATAAGGTAGTCTTCAGGGTGGGGCCTTGTAGGAGGTGTCTTAATACACAGGAGCATGAACTGGGCTATTCCTCAGTGGTAGAGCCCTTGCCAAGTGTAAATGGGACCCTGAATTTGATGCCCTTCTATGACAACTAATGAAAAGTATCTAAACTAGTCGAAGATAAAGGGGTCAGTTTGCCAACAAGATTTGAAAATGCTCAGTGTCTGACTCAAGAACATGAATCAGAAACTACTGGAATGGAGAAGAAACAAAAAATTCACAATTACAGTGGGAAACTGGGACCCTTCCCTGCCCCTGCCCCTGTCCCTGCTCCTGCCTTTCCCACTATAACAGACAAAACTAATGACAGGAAAATCATCAAAGCTGTAGAAGAACTGCATGACATCCTCAGCCATACTTAGCTAGGTCATACTTAGCATTGCACACAATTCCAGTACAATGCAGGTGCTTTGTAAAGGACATGTGAGATTATTCACATAGACTATGATCTTCACCACAAAACTTACTTTAGAAATGTAAACGTGTGGAAAAACACAGAATATATCTCTAGATAATCAACAATTACTGTATGTATAATGACCTGGGGAAGATAGGAAACTTTCTGAACATAGTATCACACTGTGAACTTCTAAATAACTTGTGGAGCAAGGGTTTTCTTAAGAAAAACATATTTTGCACTAAATAAAGATGTATATACATACATCAAAATGGATATGGCACAGCTAAAGTGATTATGATAGGAAACTATAATTTTAGCATTATATAATGAGACATCTTCAATCAGCATTCTAAGCCCTGTCCTAATAATTTAGTAAAAGAAAATAAACATAAAATAAGCATACTTAAAAGCATAAAAATAAAGATATGTACAGAAATCAATAAATTTTGAAAATCAGCTATAATGAACAGAATCAAAACAAACCTTTAGACTATTGGGAAAATTAGGAATCATAATAGAATTGCTAAAGAAAAAAAGAAAATAAATAGATTATTACTATTGCAAATAACCAGAAGACAACAGCACAGGTGCTACAGCTGTTGAAAAGCCATGAAGAGAATAGTGTGGTCTGTGTGATGCTCAGGAATATGGCAAACTACATAGATAGAGAGATTCTTGAGACTCATTAGCTACTAAAAATCACTCTGGAAACGTGGGTTACCCTATTAAGGAAATTTACTGTTTTAAAAACCTCCCAAAGAATGAATCTACAGGCTTGGATAGTTCTGCTAGTGTCTCCAACCAAGCAATAAATTCATGCTAATTCTAACAAAACCTCTTTCAGAAAATACATGAAAATAGAACACTCTGTTCTTGTCTTATGTTCCCCCAAGAGTGACTTTGGTCTCTAAAGAGTAATTCCAAAGCAGAAACCAGGTAAAGATGAAATCAAAACAGAACAAAATAACAACAAAAAATAAAAATGAAAAGAAAAGGGAAATGACAAACATCCCTCCCCACTATAAAGGTAAAAATTTTGAATAACTAAAAGGTGATTTTGCAAAACTAGCTTAATAGTAGAAATCCCACAAGCTACTGTAATATTAGTAAAAAAAGAAAAAAAAAACCCACTGAGTCATATTTGTTGATGCAGAAAAAAAATACTTGCCAAATTTTTACATCTTATGAAAAATGTCCCTTTGAAGTAGGAATAGGAGAAAAAAAAAAAAGGCCTAAATCTTAAGTACTTCTTGAAAAGTAGAAACAAAATAAAGGGTGTCCACTTAAACAACCCTAATTCATCATTGTGATTCACCAGTGTTTGAGGCTGGACCAATCAAATGAATGAGCAATTACAATGGAAAAAAATATGCTTCCTTATGCAAACTTCAGTGTCTATGTAGAAAATCCCAAGAAAATTGAAAAAAAAAAATCTCCTAGAAAGAAAAAAAATGTGTAGGATATAGATCTATGTAGATGCCTCCTGGATTCTTAGACCTGAACAACTTATATTTGGGAATGGAATTTCACCTTCTTTGTTTCAAGACTGGGTTTCTCTGTGTATCCCTGGCTGTCCTTGAACTCACTGTGTAGACCAGGCTGGATTTCACAGAAATCCACCTGCCTCTGCTTCCCAAGTGCTGAGATTAAGATATGCACCATTTAATTTTTAAAATGCCCACAATAGCCAAAAAAGAAGTTAGAGCTGTGAATGTGGAACATGTTTACAGGGATCGTATATGAATAACTGCAAATACTTATGTAAACAATTAAGTTGAGAGACACACCCTGAGCATGAATCAGAAAAACTCAACAACATACAGATGTTGGCTCTCTCCAGTGTGATCCACAGATTTAATGAAATTTTGATACAATTCCCCGGAAAGCCATTTTATGATATAGACAAGCCAACTCTGTTGAAGAATTTTAATGGAAGGGGAAATGAAGTGACACAGTAGAAGCTATTTTGGGAAGAGGGAAAAAAAAAGAAGCAGCAGCAGCAGCAGCAACCTTGTGGAGTCATACTTCCTGATTGTAAGGCTCACTGTGTAGCTTCTGCTAGTGGAGACATGCAGTATTATGATGGGAACAGAGGGCTTTGAGTGGGCCACAACAGAAGAAAACTCCCCCATGGGACCAAGCGATTGTGGACACTGAAGGGGCTTCAATAGATAGTGTTGTCCATGCTTACTTGTATAGGGAATGAACAAGTCCCTTTATACCTTTTGCAAAAACTTCCTCAAAAATGCAAGCTAGATTGGCCATAAGAACTGAACCAAAGTGTAAAGCTCAAAGAACACTCAGGAGGAAGTCCTCACAATCTAAGGTTGGGCAGAACATTCTCAGAGACTGAAAGTCTAACCTGGAAAAGAAAAGTGAATTGGTCTTCATCAAAATTTAAAGCCTTTAATCTTCCACTGAGGAAAACAAGGAAAAGATGGGTTCTGTCCTGGGCACATATCTGACACAGCGCTTGTGTTAAAAGAAAATGAAGGTCCAGGCTTGCTAGTTCACTTTTGTAATTGTTCAGGAGCTGAGGCAACCTGCACTCACATACATCACTGCTAAAGATGTGAAGTGGCATAACCAGCCACTAAAACAATTTGATGAGATTCTTATAAAAATGTAATACTCCAAAACATTTCTAGCAGTGAGTCCGTCGGTAGTTCTTCAAAACTGAAAGCAGTCCAAATGTCTTCTAAGGTAGTTGCACAAATAAACCATGGCAATTCATTCACAAGAAAAGAAAAAAAATATTGGTAGCCACAACAACACCGACAGAGTTTTGAGCTGAGGGCTAAAAGCCCATCTGAAAATGTATCATAATATATACCAGACAGATAGAATTGTGGTGACAGAGTCTGGGAAGCAGCTTCAGGTTGGGGTAGTTTGGTTATGAAGGATTACCAGAGAGAGGTGGGTAACAAAAGGATGAAGAATTTCTCTGTGTTCCATTTCTCATGGTAATTATGTAAATTGATTTCAATTTATACTTAAAGGGATCCTGTGATCATGGAAGTTTTAATACTATTTGAGCGAAGTGAGGAGATCGACAGTAAATTCGTAGCTAAAGCCGTATTAGTGTAGGCTTACAGGATATTCTAAAGAGGGCTTAGATTCTTTATTTATTTATTTTACAAACTTAAGATCAGCCAGTTTTCAATATTTTTGTAATGAAATAGATCCTTCTTGCTTAGCAGAGTCCCATAAAGCTATTTTAACTTAAGCAGCTAAATATCCTCATGCAAACTCATGTACTGTCTATTCACTGAGTGAAGCCTTTCTTCATTGCTCAATGTAGGCAAATTTTATTAGTCACCATAAACATTACTGTAAGCCTAGAACAGTGGTATTCAAATCTGTGTTCCAAGTGCCGTTATTGAATCTTTTAAATTATCTGGTATGTACTTGACCCTTTACAGCATGGTGAAAGGTAATGTTCCTTCCTGCCTCAGTTTCACCATGTGATCCTGTCAGGTTAGTTACTTTGGCTTCAGCTGAGTGAGTATCCTGACATCATGTGGCATTCTTACAGCAGGAATACTGCCCCAGACATCTTGAAATACCTTGAAGAAAAAAGAAAAAAGAAAAAACAAAACAAAACAACAACAAATCCAACAAAACAAGCAAACACTGCAACAGTCTCATCTCAGTTTCTAATTTTAAACCAGGCCCATCCATTACTCATTTCACAGTTTGAACTCTGAGGACATAACAAAAGCCTGTACTTGGTAAAATTATAAATCCATAAGGTTAAAAGAAAATCTGTGGGGCAGAAAAATAAAAGGGAAGGATGATGCGTGGTGCATGCCCGCTTTGTACCTGTGAAGACTTGCATCAAAAAACGAAGGAGGTTTAGTCATGGAGGCCGATGGCTCTTTGCAAGTCAGACCCACCTGAGGCCATTTGTCCGTTGTAGAAGATGAGGACGCCATGGAGCCCAACTCTTCTGACTGCATTGGGCCCTAGTGAATCATTTTAGCCTGTTTGAGCACAGCTTAAAGCAGGTTTTCTGTAGAAACTGAGGTGAGTGCCTGTGTTTATCCTAAAACTACACCCTTCGCTGTTACTAAGGACTTATGTGTAGCAATAAACTATTGTTATTATATAGCACATCTTCTATTAGGTGGGACGCTTTAAAGATGGCCACTTACTGTGCTGTCCAGTAAAATCTGTGAATATGCCTCGTGGCTCCAGTGAGGAGTGTCCAGGCTTGTTTCTTCAGTGGTCTACAACACTATTTTACTGAGAGTTGTATTGGTGTCTTTCGCTGCTGTTAAATGACATGATTACAGAATTTGTGGGTCAGAGTGAATGGTAACAGCTTCTATCTTAACTCAAACACCTGGGCCCCTATTTCAAACAATAGTCTTCTATAGTAGACTCTGAATTAAATAAAAAACTACAGAATGCCATCCATGCCTTCTTCTGGGGGTCTTTTCTTAACTGCCGTGGTTGGCATGAATGCCAAGGCTCTGGAGTCGAAACCGTACAGTGAAAAGATATATTGGGTTTGGATGGTGAGGAAGCTGATGTTGTCTAAGATAGGAGTTCTGCTTGCAGAAGACTCAGTGTGGTGGGGCACTCCTGTCATCCCTACACTTGGGAGGTGACGGCAGGAGGATCAGGAACTCAAGGCCATCATTGGTTACATAGCAAGATCAAGGCCAGCCTGGGCTACATCAGATCTTGACTTTCAAAAGGAATGATACTAGGTGGAACTTTTCATTAGCAGCTAGAAAACATGACATTTCCCCCCCCCCCCCTTTAATAAGAGGTAAAAGCAGTTTGGTGAATTAAATATTCTACTGGATTATGTGTTTGGCATGCATTGGAATTTGGTACAGTTTCAGCCGTGAATACCGTCTTGCAGAGTTGATCATGTTAAGATAGACTAGTTCTAGCCCCCTTTTAATTGTAACATAAAGTTTTCAAAGACAAAAATGGACAAAGGCTAGCAGTCCAGAGGTGTATGGAGGAACACAGGAGACTTACCCACTTCCCACTGCAGTGGGCTCCATAAATGTGTTTCTGAAACCCTTAAGGTAAGATTTAGAAAAAAAAATTGGACAATTGTCAAGGATGGTTGATTTTTAAGACTTAACTACCTGAGCAATGTTCATTTAAAATAACATATGAGTCTCAATCAAAATGATCTAAGCTTAGCAAATGGCCGTTTTGTCCTTCCTTTTCAAGGAAGTTCTGAGATGGTAGAAAATTGGTAAGAGTGAAATTTCTTTGGTTAGTGTTCTTTATTCCTTTGTTGGAATTTTTTTTAAAACTGCAATAGCTTGAAAAATTTCAGGCCGCAGGGAAAACTGCATGTAAGAAGTTTTTCTAGTCTAAGAGTCTGTTTTTCACCCTCATTTATCAAAATGCAGACCAACCAAGAAAAAGGGGTGTGAGGGAAGTGTCCTAGGCCTCTGCCCATCTGATGTTTCTGTCATTTTCTGTCAGGAGACTAAAGCCCCTCTCAGGCCCCTCTCTGAATTACTGAGTGGGCCTGGTGGTAGCTGTAGAATCTTGAAGTCATGAGCCCATATTTGGATCAGCCGCTTTTCCTGGCTAGGCTTTCGCAGTGCTTTTGGCCTTTCAAACATGGTTGAACCTCTGGGCCCTAAGCCCTGTCTCCTTAAACAGACAGTCCCGTCTTCTGTGTACTCTAGGGGTCTAGTTGCACATCTTGGCTGGGTAATGCAAGCTGTCAACTTGTCAGCATCTGAACTGTAGGCCTGTGGCATGCCTATTGTGCCAGAAAGTCCATCCTGATTCTAGGTTAGATCACTCCCTGGGAAGGGCAACCTGACCGAGATGGAATGGAGAAAGTGAGCTCAGTCACTGCACTCATGCAGTCTTTGCTCTCTGCTTTTGGATTGTGGGTGTGAGGCGGGCAGCTGCGTGAAGTTCGTGGTGCCTTGACTCTGCGTCATGGTGGTCTATACCTGTGAACTATCAGCCAGAACAAACCCCATCTCCCTCTTAGATAGATTTTATTGGAATATTTTATTACAACAACTGAAAAAGAAGCTAAGGCTGCTCCTCTCCAGCTAGAAATTTGAGAGATGTGTTCAGAATCCTTAAATGATAAGACTGATGATGGGAATGAGCTAATGACAAGACAAAGTTAAATTACATAAATGCAGGTTTATTCAGAGCAACACAGGATGTGGAGGGGAGGCAGGGAGAGGGAGGTGTGCAGGCAGAGAGAAGAGAGACAGAGAGAGGAGGATAGAGAGAGAGGCGAGCAGAGGAGAGCGAAAGAGCGGGAAGGAGAAAAGTTTGGGAGTAACCAAAATGTCTGGATTATACAGTGAAGGGCCCTGGAAGAGGGGAAGCCCCACCCCTAGATAGAGGGTAGGCTATGCCAGCCATGCCCTGCAGCACCTAGGGACCTAACAGATAACTAAACCCATAAGGGGACAGACATGCCTTGGGAGGCAGAGGCAGGTGGATCTCTGTGAGTTCAAGGCCAGCCTGGTCTACAAAGTGAGTCTGGGACAAGTCTATACGGAGAGACCCCGTCTTTAAAAACCAAAGCAGAAACCAACATGCCTGTCACTCACATCTCCGGGTGGCCCAGTGCATTCCTGCCTTTCTCGCAGTGACTGTGGCAACAGGACTGGCTGTGGTTTCTTGTTACTGACTGGCTGATTTAGGGACCAGCTGCCTCCTGGGAAATTGTCGTCAAAAACTATAAAAGCAGATCGTAAATGTGTCCGTGCTTGTTCAGGGCTTGGGGAACTTGATTTGTCCTGTGATGCAGTCTGGGATAAAGAATAGTCTCACCTAAAATTACCATTCTTAGAGAAGTTCCTGCCCCCTCAAATAGTTTAGATGTGCATATTCGTGTGTGTGTGTGTGTGTGTGTGTGTGTGTGTGTGTGTGTGTGCTACATTGTTATAATTCCCCCCACATGTGCCAACAGTTATATTCCAAGACACACCACGGGGAGCCTTACAAATCCCCAAGCCCAGATCTTAGTCAAAATTCTGATATTTGGCCTGCCAATTCCTGAGGGTTCTGTGAGTAAAAAAGATCGAGAGCCCTTGGCCTGTGTGATCGGTGTTTTCTTTTGAAATTCTCTGTATTACTTTCTCATTAACTGATGTGTTTTTGTGGGTTGGGGATGTTGGTCAGTTGATACGTGCTTGGTGCATAGTACGAGGACCTGCCTTCGGATCCCATGCCCTCATGTAAAAGGATGGGATCTGCAGTCCCACTGCTGACTGCCAGGCGTAGAGACGGGTGGAGCCCTAGGGTTCGCTGGGCAGCCCCTACAGGTGAATCTGTGCAAGTCTGGTTCACTGAGAGACCTGCTCAGAAAACAAGGCAGGAAGTGGCCAGGAAGACATTGCCCAACAGCTCCGGCCACTCCCCCACACGCACACACACCTGCCTGCACATGTGAGCACACACTGCTCACAGGGATGATTCTATGTGCACATTTGATTTCAGTAGGTAACTCCAGGTTCCCGTGGAGACTCACGCTGTCTTCACTGTGGCCATCTCTGCCTAGTCTTGATGAACACCCGACACACTTGGCATCACACGTGAACAACTGGCTCAGCCTTCCCATAGATAGACATCCGTAAAACCACAGCCACAGTCAAGACTGTGACAAGCATTTCACCCCAAGTTGTAAGCCTCTTTGTAATTCTTGCCCTGGCTCCCCGTGAGGCCCTTCACCCATCCCACTTGTCTCTGCAGGCAGATCCACATTTCCACGGGTGCTATCTGATACACGCTTTTGAACCCAATGTAATTATTACAGCATCTGCCGTGCTGTTAGCCTGTGTCAGTTCACCTTGCTTCGTGGCTGAGTACCTACATCTTGGGTTGCATGGATGCCCCATCATGTGTTTATTCAGTGGACATCTGTATTTTTATCTCCTCTAGGTTGTTTAAAAAAAAAACTCAAAGCATTTTAGAACATTCGTGTGTAAGGAAGTGTATGTAGGCTTTCTTTCTATTTGGGGAAAAGCTGAGGAGTGGGCCAAGTGTTTGGTGCTCAGGTATTTGATCACAGTGACATAAAATGAACACAGAAAATTAGTACCAGAAAAGTGAGGTCATTGCTGTGACCTACCAGATCATGTGCTTCAGAAATTCATTTACAGGAAGAATTTGGAACAATGAGTGAAGTAGGCTATGCACAGCCTAGGATGCTGCAAGCAAAACTTTCCTGCGGGTTCTCTGAAGCCTCTAATGCCAACTAGAGTACAGTCAGTTGAATTGCACTCATGAGGTTTCAGAAGGAATTTAAAAAGGGACCATTCTTGTTAAACCACAGACAGAGAAAAATTCCGTTTCTCTGTATCCTGAACTTTTGTAATCTTGTTAAAAAAATTTCAACACGAAATAGTATTATTCTGCTGTGATTTTTCTTATGTATCCTCTTCTTTGAGGTTTCTTTCAAACCTTTTGTTTACTTTTGTGTTAGATTTTATATATTCTCATTTTTAAGTTCCAATAACTCTTTTCATACCTCAGGTAAATGTTGTGTTAGATTTTTATGATGTGTGGGATATTTTTCCACTGTAGTTTTCATCCTTTTTAATGGTATATTTCAAAAGCATTCATTTTTAATTATTTTAAAGTCAAATTTTATAGTCAGTGAATTATGGTTTTGTTGTGATATCAAAAGAAAACATTCTGACTAATTCAGACCATTAAAGTTTTCTCCTATATCTGATCATATGTTTTGTGTGTTTATTTTTAAAATCTAAATTAACAAACTATATCTTTTAATTGTAATGTTTAGACTTCTTATATTTAATGTGATTAGTGGAATGGTGGACTAAAGCTATTGTTTGGAACTCTTTTCCAACCCGTCTCATCATGTTTGTTTTCTTCTCTCTCTCATTCTTTCTTTCCCATTTTCTTTGGGTTAAATAATAATGTTGTGATTTTATTTTGTTCTCATGTTGGTTTTTGATTTGTTGTAGTAGTTACTTTAATATTTATACTGTACATCTTCTACTTATTGCAATCCATATTCTGATAATATGCAACCTATAACAGTATATTTTAATGTTTATTTTCTTGAATTTTGCACTATTGTTATCACTTCTTTTGTTACTACCTTTATTGTTGTCCTTAGATTACATGTTGCCATTAATGTTTATTTAAACAATAAACTATCTTTTAGAGAGAGGTAAGTGAGAAAAAGAAAATTATATATTAATACATTTAGTTACCATTTGTGTTGGTCTTCTTTCATTAGTGTAAATTTGGGTTCCATTTGTTTCCTTGCTTGCTTTATTTTTCTCTCTTTGTGTGTGTGTTTGTGTGTGTGTGAGCATGCATATGTGTGCATGTTTACAGAGGTCTGGCTTTGATACTAGGAATATTCCTTATGAGAGTAACTCTGTGGTCTAGATCTGTCCGTCAAACCCAGAGCTCCCTGGCACAGCCTGTGTGACGACCGGGGTGCTCCTGGGCTGCTCTGTCTCAGCCTTCCAAGACTAGAATTACAGGAAGTTGCCACGTTCACCTGGCTGGCAATCCAAACTGAGGTCCTCACAGCTGCTCAGCAAGCACTTTAACCATTGAGCCATCTCCACAGTTCCCGAATCCCAGCATCTATCTGGTCCTATTTTCCTTCCAGTTTAATCATGTCCTTTAACACTTTTTTGCAGCAGTTAGTCTTATCATAATTTCATTCTGTGTATTGGTAACATTTTTTTTTCTTTTCTTTTTTTCTTGCTGTTGTTTCTGCAAGGAATTTGAAATTCTCAGTTGACACTTTTTTTTTTCATTCCTTTAAGTGTGTTTCCTGACTGTCTTCTTGCTTATGCTGCTTTCGATGGGAAGCCATGATCCTTCTTACCTTTAAGCCCTTTGTGTCTGGTTGCTTTTAAGGTTTCTTCTTTATCATTGATTTTGAACAATGCGATTATGATGTACCTTGGCATTGTTTTCTTTGTGCTTCTTATGTTGAGGTTTCTGGAACTTCATTGATTTTATAAGCTTATAAATCTCCCTTGCTTTAACGTTGGAAGCATACAAATACAGTTATTATAATAGTTGATTTTCCATTGTTGTAATAGAATGTCTAAGTTTGATGATTTATAAAGTAAAGCAATTCGTTTGGCTCATAGTTTTGAAGACAGGGGGCCCAAACAGCCCCAGACAACCATGAACAGTTGGGGTGTAGCCTTCCTGCCATCAGAGCCGTGCCTTTTGTGAGATTCAGGGATCACAGAGACGGGAAAATAGCGGCTCACTCTAATAAAAACCGTTCTTATGGACGCTGGCTTTGGCTCTCCAGATCTGTCCTCATTTCCCGTGACAGTGACACTTTTAATGACCGTGCTGTGAGCAAACCCCGTTACCTCTAAAGGCTCTCTCTTATCCTTCTTTTAAAACTATTATAACTTTTTAAAAATGTGCATGCACACATGAGCACAAATGCATGTGAGTAAAAAAGAAGGTTGGATCCTGTGGAGCTGAGTTTCAGGCACATGGTGTGTGGATGCTGGGAACTGAACTCATGCCCTCTGTCAGACCAGTGTGAGCTCTTAACCACCTCCCCAGGGTTCTTCCACCTTTCAGTAGTGCTGGACACGGGCCCTATTGGGTGACACTATTTCTAGGGGGACAGGAACGGATTCTACTCACCCTAGATAAGGAACTGACAACACACCAAAGTAAGGACATCGCTAAAGCCCAATGCATTGTAGTTCCTTATAGGAATACGAATGAGGAGTTACTTGCAGGGATATGTGTGAGGAGTTACTTACAAGAGCACTAGCTCAAAGACAGCTGCATCACCAAAGCCTGGAGTAAGCTGCACATTTGCAGGCAGCTCAACAGGTTGGCGAATGTCCTTTGTAGGTGGCTCAGTTGACCCGAGCATCTTCTGTGCAGTTTGGTTGGTCTCTTCTTTAAGGCAGCTTAATTTGTCTTAAGGAATCTTCCAGAAAACCTATGTGCCTTACATATGTTTAGGAGTGGAGCCGCCTAGTGAATCTAGTCGATTTTAGGGACTTCCTGAGTCCCTTCAGATGTGTACTTCCTGGGTGTAAGGAGCTTTCCTGAAGGATGGAATGTTTCCTTTAGATCAGCCTATTATTTTTACCTCCTTGTAAACATCCTGTGTCTTAATGAACTCCCCTCAGAGATGAAAAGTTTTAACCTGGGAGGAAACTGATCCTCAGCAAGCCCAGGGTTCTAACACACGAACCTTGCAGATGGACCCAACCTCTGTCTAAACCACAGTCCTAACTGTTCTGATACCCTTGACTTCTAATTCTAGTGTCTGAGTCGACTGGTTTTTCTCCTCATTTGGAGCTGTTTTTTCCTGATGGTGTTTGACACCCGGTGACTTTTGACAGGATCTGCTTTTCCAGGTTGAAGGTGTTTTCTGTTTTCATGAATGTCTGAGCTTCACTCGGCAGTAGTTTGATTCTGTAGAATCTCACTTTTAAGATTTGTTTTGTAAACTGGAGCAGTATTCAGTGGAGAGCTCTGAATCACTCAGGAAAGCATGAAGGCTTTCGGTGTGCTCACCCTGTGTGCTTCTCCAGCCCTGGTACATCTGAGTGATGGGAGCAGACACTGTTCCTAGCCTTGTGGGAGCTTCAGGCATTGGTGCCTCCCGCCTTTTTTCTTTTTTTTTTTTTTTGGTTCTTTCTGCAGCCCTGGCTAATTTTCTTACATACATATGCTAATTAGCATTCTGCTGAAGGCTTGAAGAGGACCATCTGCAGGTCTGCAGCACGCTCTCTGCAGCACTGACTTCTCAAGTTCTCTGTCCTCTGGAAGTTAGCATCCCAGCCTCTGGGACCACCCAGCACTGATTCTGTCCTGATGGTGTCTGCTGGCCCCTGCCTGCCGCAGCCTCTCTCGTATGGCCCGCATTTTCTTCTAAAGAAAAAGGCTGAGGCAATCAGAAGTCTAGCCCCACTGTTTCTCATTCCTCAGAGATGCCCCCTTCCTCATCAGTCTAGAAACATACAGGATTCTGTAAATTCTGGGCTTTGGTAGTTTGAGGTTAAAACTGTTGACTAAATGCAAATATCACTAATTCCATCACTTTCGCCCTTTATATCTTTTATAGTTGTGTATGTGGGTCTCTCTCTCTCTCTCTTTTTCTATGTGTGTATATGTATATGTGTGTGTGTGTAATGTGTATGCATGTGCAAGGAAGAATGAGGTCAATCATGGATGTTGTCATAGGGTTTTATTGCTCTGAAGGGACACCATGACCACCGCAACTCTTATAAAGGAAAACTTTTCATTGGGGCTAGCTTACAGTTCAGAGGTTTAGTCCATTACTGTTATGGCAGGACGTATGGCAGCCTGCAGGCAGACATGGTGCTGGAGGAGGAGTGAGATTTCTACATCTAGATCCACAAGCAGCAGGAAGAGATTTGGACATACTTCCTCCCTCAAGGCCACACTTCCTATGGGCCAATGGGGGCCATTTTAATTCAAAGTGCCTCTGGTGTTGTTCTCTCGAGTGTCCACTTCATTTAAAACTGGGGGCATCTCTGAGCCCAGGGGGGTCTTGCAGAGACTGGTGTACCAACCAAGGACCATGTCTGGAAAGGACATAGACCCCTGCTCAGATGTAGCCCATAGGTACCTCATTCTCCATGTGGGTTTCCGAGTAAGGGGAGCAGGGGATGCTTCTGTCATGAACTTGGTTGCCTGCTCTTTGATCATTTCCCCATGGTGATGCAGCATTGCCAGGCTAAAGAGGAAGAGGATCCAGGCAGTCGAGATGAGACTTGATAAGTGAGGGGCAGATGGCAGGGGAGAACTCCGCCTTTCAGTGGACATGGGAAGGTGATGGGGAGAAGAGGAGGGTCCATCTGGGAGGGTCCATAAGGGAGGAGTTGAGGGAGGGGCCTACAGCCAGGATACAAAGTGAATAAATTGTAAAACAAAACAAACACTTGGGGTCTCTGATGGGGACACAAAGCTCCTGGATTAGGCTAATCTGTCTGGCTCATGAGCCCCTGGAGTCCACCAATCCCGGCCTCTCCAGTGTTGAAAGTATAAGCCTGAAATACCACACCCAGGTTTATATGTGGATTTTGAAGGTGAAACTCGGGTAGTCTCAAGCAGAACTCAGGTCCCCACATTTGCATGGTAACACTGACCTGAGAAAGCCATCTCCCCAGCTGCAACTACCTGTACCTGGTCCTGGAGTGAGGGTAGTCACACACACTCAGGTTTACTGAGGGTTTCCTGTCAGCCAGACACTTTTCTCCACGTCATATAAGGGGCTCGTTGATTTGGCCTTATAACAACCTCAGGAGAGAAATGTCAGTGTTTTACTGATGTGGAAAGCAAGGCAGGAGTGACTGGCCCCAAGTGTCGGTGCCAGTAAACATCAGAGACAGCTTACCACATCATTGCCTAAGCTCACCCCTTGACCTGCTTCACAGGACTGCTGTCTCTGACAGGACTCTCACCATGGGAAGTCACCCTCCTGATAGCCACAGCTTGGGACATTTGTCAAGGGTCCATTCAGTGATCAGGACAGAGAAGCAAATCTCAGTGCTAAGTCTCCCAAGGCCTGGTTTTTCTCATGTATGTACAGGAAGCAGGGAGCACTCATCTCTGCCAAGAGAGCTCCTGTCAAAAGATCACCGGAAACTCTGTGATAAAACAGAACTGCCCATGCCCTGTGCCTGAGGGCCACTCATCATCCATGAAGAAACAGTGCTATGGTACAAGCCCAAGTTCATCCAGGTTTGGTGGTACAAGCCTGTGATCCTAACTCTGAAGAGGCTGAGATGGGAGGAGTGTGGGTTCAACGATACCCTAGGTCACAGAGTGAGACCCTATCTCTAAAACAGACAGACAGACAGACAGAGAAACACCCCAAGGCAAGCAGGCGGCAGAACTGGCTTTGTAGTTAATTTTAGGTTTCCTTATACTGTGAATGAAAAACACCCATCAAAATTTGAAACAAAATCTCTGAAGAATGAACTGTGAAGTGGGTATTTGGTCTGGAATTGCTCTTAAATCCCAAATAAGGGGCACTGTCCTGGACAACGGGAATGTGTCCTGTGAAACAAATCCCTAAGTTCCCAGAGAGACCGGGTCTTTGGACTCTGGCTTGTGGAGTACTGGTAGCGCCTGACCCAGTGTCATGATCCAGGGGCCTTTTCACTGGACCATGATTCCCAGAGGTGCTAAGACACAGAGTTGCTGAATTAGGTCTCGGTCCTCCTTCTAGACATTTCCATTGTGTGAATTTTAAAGTACACCATTACTGTTTGTTTTTAAATCCAATGACATGTTGGTAAAATTGCCACATTTTCTTTTCTTGTCCAGAACTGAAACCCGCAGGCAATTAGAAGTAAAATTGGCCCCAAACAGTTAATACATTCTAGGTCGAGATACATTAATCAGCAAAGGGTATTCTTTAAAGTAGCCCCCCCACCAAAGGATAGTTAAGGAAGACCAGGAAAGAAATGTCTTCCGAGAATTGTTTCCTAGCTGTTCAGAATATAGAGGGAAGCATCAAGCCGTGCCCAGCCCCGGCTAGCAGACTGTCATTTCTCGGTTTGATGTTCCAGGGTTTAATTGTCTTTCATGTGAACAATGGCAGACACTCTCTGGTGTGCTATGCTAGCATGATAAAAGGGGGTCGTTCTTGCATAGCAATAGCTTTTTTATTATTAGCGTAAAAAATTAGCAAGCTGGAAGTCGTTAGAAGGAGTTTCACTGGCATTAATTGTGATTCAGCCTGAATTTGTTTGCAGACCAGTGCGGCAAGACAATAGCGGAGAGAGAAGGAGCGGTATTAATAGCCTTCTAGTTATTGTATCATTCTGGTGAGACTTAATAAGGTGTCTGCTGTCAACCGGAATTTATTTTTTAAAAAAGACATAGTAATTGATGTATCGCAGTAAGTATGGATGAGGGATCAACTTGATTAATGTATGGGTTGGCTTTTTAAGGCATTTTAAAAAGGCCTCTTAACAGGGTCTTAGGAGACTGGTGCTAGCCCGCAGTAAACTCCCTCTTCGCTGTTGGAAAACAGCCTGACAGCTGCTGATGTCTCCCGTGGCTTTTCCTCTTCCCTTCCCTCTTCCTGATCAGAGAAAACTGAAGCAATATACTCTTCGTCAATAATTGCAGTGCTTAAAAATCTTATAAAGGGATTTCGGCTCTTCTCTCCAGAGAGGATTTTTCCAAAGGTTAAATTAGTTTTACTACTGTGTGCTTCAGAATATCGCCCCTTTCGATAAGGGATGGATTTGGTTTTTTTAAATAAGCTGCTATTTTGTGGGTTGCTTGAACCTTGACCTGCTTCGACTTAAAGCATTTTGATGTCAGAAGTGGACCCCATTGAAGAGAAACCTCCGGTCAAGTTAAGTTTTGTCATTGTCAGGAGGATAGTGTTCTGAGAGAGAGAGAGCAAGAGAGAGAGAGGAGGGGTGGAGACAGAAGTGGCCACATCTATATACAGACAGGAAAAAGCCAGTTTTCTAGTCTCCTGTGCATTTATGTCTCTCCTTTGCTTCCTTTCTTGAAAACACAAACACACACACACACACACACACACACACACACACACACACACCATCTTTTTTTTGAAAGAAGTAACACATGAGAGTTATAATTCCTGGGGAGAGGAGGAAGAAAGGAAGGCAAAAACAAAAGTGCTTTGCCTCTGGTTTCCATAGATGTCAACACTGTACCCCCAGGTCATAGGTCACTTAGATACACAGTTAAAGAATCTAGGCTGTCACCCCACAGTCAGAGGAAGCTCCCCATTCAACAACTGCTTGCAAATTAACCAAGCCAAAGTCCTAGGGTTCCTGGTATTTATTTAAGCTTGTTAGGGAGCTGGTGCCAGCCAGGCCGGTATAGTTGAGTGGATAAAATGCAGGAGTATCACACAGGGGCATTAGCTTTTATGGTTCACATATCCAAACTGGCTATACTTTGGTGGTACTGTCTTGACTGTGAGTTATGGCAGTATTTAGTTTTCTGTTGCTGCTGGCAGCTGAATTTCCTTTAGAATTAGCACAATTTTGGTGTTTTGTTTTGTTTTTTAATTTTTCCCATTTGACCTTTCAAATCTGCAAAACAGGGGAATAATGGTACCTACAGAGGTTTTTGTGAGAGTACAGTGAGATAATTTACAGAATGTGTCTGTCCTCCAGTGGACCAAACACAGACTTGATTGAGCTCTGACAGTGTCAGGAGCGACTGTACTTCAAGGTCACCTGCGTGTTTCTGGGTGCTGTTACTAGGTCCATGGCTCTGCCCCTAAGCCTTGCTGCCATTCCAGTGAACCTTAATGTGGTGTTTTCTCTTTCAGAGTATGAACTCCAACATTATTTCCTAAGTGATTTTGAGAAAGAAAAATGCCTTCTTTTTTTCTGGATGGTAAAACATATGAGACAAATTCTTCTAGAGCAGAACTTCATGTTGTCCAACAAGCTTACACTCTGGTCCAGTAGGCTCTCCAGCCCGTAGACTTCTGATGTCCAAAAGTATTTCCAGAGGAGAGAAATTTGTGCGTGATCTCTCAATGTGATCAGCTCTTTCTTATAGCCATCAGACAAGGCTCACATAGCTATTAATAGCTGCTTTCGGTACAGTAAAGATATTAGCATTTCTCCTGGAGGAATACATTTTTGCTACTCTGGCTCTAAGAAATGAGAGTAGAAAGGACCAACCTCTTTAGACTGGACACTTTATTGAATTGTTGTAATCAAATTTATCGGCTTCTCGTTTGTGTTCAATTTAATATATGCATGGAGGTACCTGTAAGGTGTTTGTTAAAGGCTACAAAATTTCAAAGGTGGATGAGACAAGTTCCTGATATTCCAGAAGACAATAGCATAATGATGACATGTGGTGATGGTCTGGGAGATGGCTGAGTGGGTAAAGTGCCTGGCACATTGGATGCAAAGGCTGGAGTTCAGAACACCAGACCATCAGAAAAGCAGGGAGGACACAGTACCACCCAATCCCAGCCTGCAGGAGATGGAAACAGAAGATCCCCGTGGCAAGCCGGCCAGCAAGAGTAGTTGCAATTAGCAAGTCCAGGTTCAGTGAGGAAGGGCCTCAGTAAATAAAGGGTGAAGTGAGCAAGGAAGATGCCCAACATAAACCTCAGACTCCGTATGCACTCAGACACATGCACATACGTGTGCCCTCACACATACTTGGACCCATACACATGTCAACATACACACATATGCACATGTGTGCGTGCATGCACACACTCATGCACGCACAGAGAGAGAGAGAGATGTTAAGAAGCAGACAGGTGAGCTTAATGACATTGTCACAGAATAATTGATTGATGGCATGGTGTGTCTGCTAGCCTCTATTTTTATAACATTTTATAGTTAAGAAAAGGCTTATGTATTCTAGAGGGAAGAAAGAAAACAAAATTTTAAAGGAAACATTGTGATATACACATATATATTTCCGTGTAGTCAATGAAGAGTTGAATACTTGAATCATTTCACAGTAGAATTATCATTGAGTATTAGAAAAATAGGGAAAATATAAATAGTGATTAATGCTAGAAACATCGATCAGGGCATCTCACTGCAGAGGCTTCGCTGGGCCTTAGAGGATAAGGGATGGCATCTCATGTGACCAGCCATTTCAGCTGGAAGTAGAAGGTGAGGGGAGGTGAGGAAAGGGAAGATGGGACAGTGTGCATAATGGAAGGCACACTTCGAGTACAGGTTTCAACTCTCACACGGAAGTTTGGAGTTTGTGGTGTAGGAATGTGTCCCCTGGGAAACCTCTCAAGTGGGCTGCAACGTGACCCACAGTGCGTATTTGGAAAAAGCTGGCAAGATGTGATGGGTGTGTTGACAGGGCACGGAGCCCACTCTGAAAATCAAGCTGTGCTTAGGACATTTGTGATTTCTCTTGGTTATCGGTCAGTCCATCGTTGGCACATGCTGCCCAATAGAGGATGTCTGGGAGGTACCTACTTTGAATTTACTCAGTTTTGTAGTGTAACCATGATCTAGCCCTCTAAAGATACGTTGGTATCCTAAACTAAGACATTTGGCCAATGCCAAGTTTGGGAGCTGGCTGCAAAGGATAGTGGTTCAAATAGCCTGGGACATCACGGGTTAGCACCGTCTCTATACAACCCATTTACAGGGAATATCAGAAGCAGGTAGGTTGTACCTGTTGTGCTCACGGGTTCTTGTAAGGTGAGTAGGTACTCAAGAGTGCATCCAGGGAGTGTGCTAAGTAAATGATCTGAGAAGAGCTCAGGTGGGAAGCAGGAGGTGAGAGTGGGTGGGTTGCATCTCTGGAGCTGAGTGTTCCAAGTTCAAACGTGATTCTTGAACTTGGAGGTTTTATTTTTGTAACTTAAAAAAAAAAGAGAGATCAAGTTTTTCGGCTGTGATCACTGTTCTGCTCAACAAATGTATTTTGACTTTAAAATCCCATAAATCAATTTTTATTCAAAATCCCGTAAAATTTAAGTTTGGGGACCCACTGACCTATGCCCAGTCTTCCCTGTATTAAACAAGATGTCAGGGAAGAAGACATCTTGGCTCCCTAGAGATCACACACCCTCTCGTTACCAAAATGCCCACATGGCATGTAATCGTGTCAAAATATGCCCAGTAAACAACGCAATGCTTTGCAAACATGTGAGTTCGTGTTTGCTATTGTGTCAGCTCTAACTTTGCTTGTGTTTTCAGTTGTCTGTCTGTGAACCATGGCTTTTATATCAAGGCGTTTCCTGCATAGTATTCAGGTACTACTGCTGTGATCATGTCCTTGATTGATGAGTATGGGCTCTTTATCAATCCCTGTAATAATGAAGACCAAGAACCCAGTTCACATCTGTCATAGCCTAGGAGAGGTGAACATCTCTCTTTTACCTCTTTAGAGGTAGTGAGAAGGGCTTAAGACTAAGTGATTTAAAGGTACGTTTCTTTTAAAATGTTTCATTTTCAGTTGTGTGTGTGTGTGTGTGCACGTTTGTGTGTGGTATAAGCGTCTGAGAGTACGGGACCACTGAGCTCCAAAGAAGGCACTGGATTCCCTGGATCTGGACTTAGTGGTCGTCCATCATGAGTCACCCTAAATGGAAGCTGGAAACCAACACAGGTTCTTTGAAGAGCTGGAACACTCCTAATGGCCCAGCCATCTCTCTAGCCTCAAGGGACATTTCTGAGTTCGGGTAGGAAGCCAAGCACAGGAACCCTTTGAGGAGCATTTCTCTCTACCTTGCATCTCTTCATTCATGTAGTGAATGTCCCAGCAGCAATGGGACCTACCCAGCTCTTCTTGGGTCATCCTTCTTTCCGCTTTATCCCATGTGTGGGTTTTTTTTTTTTTAACTAAACTACTTGGTGATTTGTTGTCCTACCCCATTTTATAAGTCTATGTCAGGAAGGCCCAGTTCTAGTGATTTCTCTGCTCCCTCTGAGATGTCAGTGTGTTAGCATTTGCTTCATGGCTATCAGATCAGGAAGAAATCACAGAACGCAGCAGCATGAGTGGGATCGGCTCACTCCTGTGGGCTGCCAGCCATGATGGTGTCTTAGGCTGGATACTGTGACATATGGCCTGAGGCTGAGGGCTACCTAAACAACAGAAGTTTATCTCTCACAGTTATAGAGACCGGAAGAGCTGGGGTCATGGTGGAGGTCTGAGGCCAGTCTTCTGCACTGTAGTCCCCTGGCTTCTTGTAACTCACCCAGCAGAAAGACATTTGCTATTAATAGCTCTCTGGCACTGTAAACAAGAGGAGGAACCACAGAGGTCCAGGGCTCTGCCCTCACGAAGCGATTATATCGGAGGTTCCTCACTGCTCCTGTCAGCACAGTGAGGGTTAAGATCTCAACACATGCGTTATCAGCGGAGCATAAACATTTAGTTTGTAAGAGAGTTCAGGATACATTTTTCTGTATTCCAACTTTGACCTTGATGCCAAAAGGAAGCTTTAAGAAAAGCAAGGACAACTCCAAGGTTTCAGGTCCCACTGAGTCAGAGCAGGCAGCTTTCAGTAATGAGTGTGCACTTGGAAAGGTATTCCTATTCCTCCTTAATATCAGGCTGATAAGGCATAAATCTTTACCTTTGTTAATTAGTCCCTTCATATATTCCAAGAAGATTTCAGAAATTCTGATTATATCACACTATGTGATTGTGTATAAAATACATTCAATGAAAATAGGCTCAACTTTTACAGTTATATTATTTAATAAATATATGTGTGTATTTATTAAGCAATATATTTCTACTATATGATAGTATTAATACATAATATGTTAATAATTTATTTGCTAACATAGAAACATTATTAATAGGCTCCATTTGTGTATGGGTGTGTGTGCAGGATGCCTATGGGCGTGCGTTTTCTCACCCCTGCTGCTCTCTGAATGTGCAAGAGACTGTGCCCGTGTGTGCAAATGACGTTGATAGCAGGTGTCCTCCTCAGTCGCTCCCCACTTCACTTGTTGAGGCTGAGTCTCTCGTTGAACCTAGAACTAGCCAGCTTGCTCCGGCCACCCCGGTTTCTGCCTCCTGTGTGCTGGATTGCAGGTGGCTGTTACACCTGTCTGGCTTTTAGGTGAGTTCTGGGGTCTTGACTCCAGTCCTCACACTGGCAAGGAAGTGCTTTATTTACTAACCCATCGCCCAGCCCACATAAAGGAAAGGTTTGTATTGAAACTCAAACTTCTGGAGGACTGTGGCTATAGGAGAAGATTAAAAAAATCAATTAAATTACGGTCAACAAAATACAGTTATAGTTAAACATTTGTTACCATTTGCTACCATTACCATTTTTCTATTTTTCTGTCTCTTTCTCTCTCTCTCTCTCTCTCTCTGTCTCTCTCTCTCTCCTGAGCCCAGGGAATACCTGGCATCTCTGGCCAGGGCTTGGCCATTGAACTGCACTCCTCTCCCAGCACATCTTTTAATCAAGACATGTGTCTGTAGGCCTGTCCCTTGCATGCTGGGAAACAATCCCTCAATAGACTCAGTTCACATTGAAAAGCCTATGGTTGGTAGTACCAGCCGTTCTCAACCGCACTTTGGAAAACAGCTCAGTATTTATTATGACTAAGGAGAAGCTCCCTGAGGTGCGGTGTAATTCCTCCCACTGTTACGCTTTGCTTCTTTAATGTTACATAGACTGGAATCTCTTCCACAAATGTGCCCTTAAAGCTGGGCTAGCAGTGTGCAGCTGTGGTCTCAGCTGCTTGGCAGGGCTGGGTGGACATATCACTTGAGCTCAGACCATATCTCCAAACTCAAACCAACTAATCTCCACCAACAGACAACAACCACAAAGCCCTTTGGTGACTGTGGTTAAAGAGACACTGTCCCAGTGATTAGAGACACATGGAGGGGTCTCTCTTTGTCTCATCCTTAGCCTCTCTTCAGACATTAGTGTCTAGATGAAGTGTTTGCTTTGAAACATGGAGGGAGAGTTGAATAGTAACAATACCTTTTAAGATATAAACATTAAAGGGCTCAGAACACCTCTTACTAGGAATAACATGTCCTTTACAATCTTTTAAATTATCAGACACTCTAATGAACTTGATTATAACCTCTTCACACATGCGCATCATGTACTAGGCTCTCATTTTCTCCCCACTAATCTCTCTTGTCCCCCTGTATCCTCCTGTTATCCGCCTCCCTACTCTTCCCAAATGGCCTGTCGTAGACTTACATGCTTCGAAACACCTCACTCCTGTGCTCGAGAGAGAATGTGATATTGTCTTGTTGTGACTTTGTTCCTCGGTGTGTTGAGAGTTCCAGCCACTTGTGGGTACGTTTGCAGCTTGAGCCCTGGGTTGAAGAAGGTTCCCTTCGAGAGTAGTCTGGGTAACAGCAAGACACTCATTGCCTCAGGGAAGGGATGGGTGGCAGGAACTGGGGTGAACTGCTCATCATGCAAGGATGAGGACTCAAGTTCCGTCCTCAGCACGGAACAAAAAGCTGGATGGTGCCAGAGTCCTGGAAAGCCAGTGCTGGGGAGACAGGCTGATCCAGACCCAGGAGCTAGCTGGCCAACCAGTCTAGCTGAATCTGTGAGCTCTAAAGCGAGGGCGGTCTCAAAGCAAAGGTGGGGAGCCACAGGCACACACAGAGAAAAGCCACACAAATCATAACAGAACGGAGATCCTCTGGAGATGGGAACCAGTATACAGCATTTAAAGGGCAGTTATCTACCTTAGTGAAACAGGTAAACAGTGAGAACACGGCTGTCGTTGAAAACACATTTCATTTGAAGGAATTAAGCACTTAGTTAAAACTTAATTAACTAATTAATTTGTTCTTCAGCTATCTACGGTGTAAAATTGTGTAAATATTTCTGTTTGAGTCTCAGTAGAAATGTTTAGCTCATCGTAGACATAATAGGAACTCTTAGAAATTCTCTAACACTGGTGAGCAAATGAGCATCATCTTGTGTAAAGCTACAGAATATAAAGTTTGCTTGACTTCTCAGGGTCTCTCTTTCTTTAAGACAGAAACTGGAAAGAGTAATTTAACATTTAAAAAAAAAAAAACCTCTCTACTGAAGCAAGACCATTTTTCTGATGGTCTTGCCACTGCAGAGCTCTCAGTGAGCTACGGGGAGCATGGCTTGTTTTTAACCTGGGCTGTGACCTGGGTGAGCGAGCGAGTGTATGGGTGGCACAGGATTGCTGCTGCTGTAACAGCCACACGGGCACAGATGTGTGTGTGTGTGTGTGTGTGTGTGTGTGTGTGTGTGTGTGTGTGTGTGTGTTAAGGGGGGACACAGGCAGCCTCTTCACGGCGAGATGCAGAAAGGCTCACGAAGCTGCTGGCGTTTCTCCATGTTTGAAGAACGTGGGCCCTTTTATTTTCTTTTTGATGTGTTTCCTAAATAATCAGGACCAAAGAGGGCGCATAAAGCAGGTCATTTCGACAGCCAAGGCTGGTGTGGAGCAGGAAGCCTCCTTCTGCTCTCTCGGAAGTGTTTGCCTATAATACCTGAAATGGGCGGTCCTGTTCATGGGCGCTCAGGTTTTAATAGGAACAAGTAGAGTTTTTTTAGCTCAGTGAAAGATAAATAAATAAAAGTCTGGCGTAGGCTTTTGAATACAAACCTTTAAATATGAAGAGATAATGACTGGTAGAGCCTTCATATATAATGCGTTTCTTGTCTTCTGCCGGGTTCATGTGACGAATTCCAGTTGATAAGCCCTGGTCTCTGGAGTCAGTTGTCTGGCTAGTTATTAAGATTAAGATAAGTCCTTAGAACGAGAGATACAGCACACTGTGCTACCTTTACGGGACCGGGCCACCTAGGATTTGGAGTGTAAACAATGCATTAGTTCACCCGACTCACTTTCAGACCTGTGGCGAGCACTGCAGGCGTGGGTGAACCATGCTTGAAGGTGACGTTTTCATAATAAAAGATATTTTTAAATTACCAAAAAAAAAAAAAAAAAAAAAACCCATCCAGGAGCATGTGTGAAGGAGTTTGTAGAAGAGATTTACTCTATAAATTTACCTTTTATATTGGCATTTAGAGAGTTTTTTTGTTTTTGTTTTTGTTTTTTTTTAAGGTAATTGAGAGTCCAAGGTAGCTCTCCTTACAAAGGCATTTACCTTTATAAAATATCCTGGGAGGAGGAGACAGTGCAGTGAGAGAGTTTAAGATGTAAGATTTATTAGTGATACGTGTATGTGTGTATATATACATGTATGCACAGAATACATATTCAAACCTAAAGGACTTGGTGTTTTTAGTCATTTTACAAGGAGCAAAGAAAGTGTTTGTGCTGTTTCCTGAAGCGGGAGGGTGTGCCTCGGGGGCACACCAAATACAGCCAAATATTTCTTGAGGTTCAGTCACTGGTTCACACTAACTATAGTAAATATGAGCTTTGCTGCAGATTGGTGGGCCACATTTCCAGCGCTGCAAACTTCAACTGTCTGCGAGAGCAGGGGAGAAGTGATGGAGGACAGCAATTTAGCCAGCGCACCATAGCGACACGCTGCGCCGTGCTCAGCACCGGCTGGCTATTAATTTTTGTTAATGAATTTAAAACTAGATGTATGGAAATGGTTATATGAAATGTATACACTGCTAAACAGTTAACTAGTCCTTGGGGCTTAAGTTTAATTATCTATGTGTAAATCATTTTGAGCAGGGCGACCTAATGAGTTAAAAAAAAAAAAAAGCCAAGAAACTCATGTGTACCTTTGCGATGATGCTGAGTGAAATGATCAAGCGGGAAGACTGGCAGACTGGGACAAAACGTCGGTGTTGCTCTGGCCTCCATCCTCCTGACCCCCCCAGCAGCTCACAAGAGCTGTGTCGTTCGCTGAGTTCCATGGCGCAGAACAGCTTGGGGGAGAGAAGAAATGAGGTGCATGTGTGTGTGGAGCTGGTGGTGTTTTCTTTCTTTCCGCTGCCGTTCCAGGGTCTTCATAACTGCCTGCCTGGGGATATTAGGTACTGCCTGTATTCCTGTGTGTGTGTGCGTGCACTCACACATCCATGTGTATATACATGTTACATGTGCATGGGTTGGCCCGTGTCCTGACTCAGGTGTCACCACCTTTTCATTCCAGTCAGGGTTCTTCCTGGCCTGGAACTTGCTGGCTAGTGGGTCCCCGGGACCCACTTTCCCATCACTGGGTTATACACACAGCATCACGTTGGTCTTTTTCACATGGGTTCTGGGAATGAAACTCAGGTCCTTACATAAATGTAACACACAGCGCACTGACGCGCCATCCCCCAAACCTGGATCCATTTTCAGTTGTCTCAGTTGGTTAGCTGCCCTGGCACCCCATAGGTAGAAACCAGAGATGTTCAGTACCTCATCACTGCAGAGAACAGCTCCCCCTTCCCCCCAAAATCATCTTTGCCTAAATATTAACTGTGACGAACCCTCCATTATACAGAGCTTTCGCCTCTTTATTGAAATAGTATTTAGAAATGCTCCCTATGACCAGAGATAGACAACAGCGTTTATTTATGAAAATTTAAAATCAGCAACTACAAAAGGAGGCAGGAGTGGATTGTGCCCTTGCCTGCATGGACTGCCCCCTCCCACCCTGTTTTTCCCCGTTAGACACCATCGTCACTGCCACAGTATTTTAACCGTGATTTGGTGTTGAAGATGGAACCCTGGGCCTTAAACATAGTAAACACACATCCACAACCTGAGACCCCCGTGTTTCTTGCTGCCGAGATGCCCGATGTCTACACACAGTCACTGGCTTCTTCAGATAAGCATCCCCGAGGCTTTGACAAGAGACCAAAGGTGAAGCAGAAGTTCGCCCAGGGTCTTGAGGACTTGTTAACATAGAGTCACAGATATAGACATGCTTCATTTGGAGACAGCATGCTCAAAAAGAAGGAGCAGTGCTCTGTCAACATAGGGGAGTGAGCTAAAGTGAGTCATGCGATTTGCTGTCACCATACTACCTTTCATGGTTGTAGGAAAAGGATATATCTGAATATTTAAGTGGAAAACATGACAGAATGTCAAAAAAAAGCTCATTGTCCCCTGAAGAAAGTCATCTTAGGAATTAAAATTTATCTTTCTCCCATCTCCTCCAGTTAAATTACAGCATCTTTAGACTCACTTGAGGATGACACTCCTTTTCTTCTAAGGCTCAAGGTAAATGCTAAGGAGGCTCCCTACCTTTGTGCAGTTTATTAAGTCAAACTAAGATTGGAACACAACGCCAGGTCAGAGTGAATTTATAGCAACAAATGTTTCTGGAAACTTCAGACAGAAGACATTTGTGTCCCTATACATAGCACACTGGGGGCAGGGACTGTGTGTGTGTCCAGCCTTGAAGCATCGTTGTAGACTTTGTCACCTCCTTTTGGCCTGAGCATCCCTCCTAAAGCATGGCTAGCACCCCTCCAGCCTTACCCATTCTAAAGTTCAAAACCGCTCTAATCACCTGCTG
Source organism: Psammomys obesus (assembly GCF_907164565.1). Classification (NCBI taxonomy): domain Eukaryota; kingdom Metazoa; phylum Chordata; class Mammalia; order Rodentia; family Muridae; genus Psammomys; species Psammomys obesus. The sequence continues at coordinate 6,580,182 of NW_026590859.1, read as the reverse complement.
CTGACCACCACTGAACCCCTGGCTGTACTAGGGGGTTCCCAGAGTCCTGAGACATCTAGAACCTGTCCTGTTTCAATCTGATGTCTGAACCTTTGCAGCCAATGCTCTGGAATCTTACTCCTCCTTGGAGTCAGTTGTACAAATCTGCCCCTAAGACAAAATGAGGACCCTGCTTGGCTCACACGGTTCTCAGTTCCCCTCCCCTCCTCATCTTCATGTGCATTGTGTGTACGATATCTGCCTGTGTGTATGCATGTTTGTGGACCTGTGGAAGCAGATGTGTGTTGGGGGAATGTTTGCACATGTATGAGACTGCATGAGTGCCGAGGGTCAAATTGATTTTGAGAGACTTTGTTGATTGCTCTTTTACCTTATCCTTTGAGTCAGGGTCTCTCAAGCAAGCCCAGGGCTCACCCCGATTGCTAGCCTGCCTAAATAGGGTCTGCCCAGGTCCCTGTCTGTCCCCTCTGAGGCTGCAAGTAAAGGGAGTTTGTCGTGCACACCCAGCATTTACGAACATTCTGATGATCTGAAATCAGAAATAGACAGTAGGTCTCCTTGACCGAAAACAGCCTTGGGACTGTGTGGACAAGCTTTCCCTCTACTTGTTTTTGTGGATACAGTTTACTGGCACATAATCATGGGAATTCATTTTACATGTGGCCTTTGGCAAAGCCAATTCATTGAGGCGGAGCCCACATGGCTAATAAAGGAAAAGCTATGGGCAGACCATTTATGGGCAAAGTTCGCCAGCACTGCCGATAGAAACACCTGTTAATGGTTGCTTTGTTTACAGGTCAGAACCTGGACCAATGTGGTACCTATTAAAGGGCATTGTTAGCCTCAGGACAGCACACCCACGTCAGAAGATGTTTTATTATGGCAAAAATATTTCTCAGAAACGTGTGTGTGTGTATGTGTGTGTGTGTGTACTGCTGGGAACTTGGATTTGACCTTAGAGTCTTGTGCATTCTACACAATCCCTCTACCACTGAACCATATCTCTGACACTTTTTATCAAGAATTTTAAAGACAGAGAAGTATTTCTACAGCATCTAGAGTAGAAGATTAACTATAAAGATGTAACAAAAACTACAACAAAAGAAAACAAACTATAAAGTATCATTCAGGAATTTTAGGTTTATGGATATTTTAAATTCCTTACACACACAAAGAGAGAGAGAGAGAGAGAGAGAGAGAGAGAGAGAGAGAGAGAGAGAGA
>NW_026590859.1:6571249-6578950 GCF_907164565.1 Psammomys obesus | reverse complement strand
AGAGAGAGAGAGAGAGAGAGAGAGAGAGAGAGAGAGAGAGAGAGAGAACTGAGTCTTAGACCTTGGGCCTTGGATATACTAGGCAGGGTCTCTATCACTGGGCTATACCCCAACCCTGTTTTATTTTCTTTTGCAGAGCTGGGGTTATATGTATGCTGGCTGAGTGCGCTATCACCGAGTAATACCCCCAGATTACTGTGCTTTATACAATAGGTTTTACCACCAGGAAAAAAAGTAAAATGTTTACCGTGAAATAAGCCCCCAAAGATCTGTATGCATGGTTCTCACTGAGGAATGGAACCACGTACACAGGTCTTCCAGGATTATTTCACAGTAACTGTAGCACTTTTGGGATAGGATAGAAAGAGAGCTCTTTCTTCTGCTGCTAGAAAGAGGAGCAGAGGTGAGCCAGGTAGAGGGCACAGCACTGTTCTGGGGTCGTGGGCAAGCTCACAGCTCACAGCAGTTGTATAGCTTTTCAGGCCAGGGGCTGACCATGCCAGCTCCAGTCTGAGAGGATAGATTTTGGGGGGTGCGCCGACTGAATTGTATGTTCTGGCAGCAGGACAGGATGAATCAGAAAGTTCCAGAGACCGTGTTTTGAGGGGAGGAAAAAGTTAGCCAGGAACTGCAGCAGAGGCTGATGTCTGCTTCAGCACAGTTAGGATAATGATGTAGTTCAAAGGCAGATGGCATGGCAAGGCAGGAAGTAACCAGACGCCCCCCACCTCCCCGCCCAATGCAAACTTTCAGTCTAAAGGTCCATGTTCATCCTCCCAGTTATTCATCTCCCAGAGGTCATCAGCCCTTTTTATTTTATTTTATTTTTTGTGCAGGAGGTAGAATAGACTACACTATATGTGTTAGCTTCGCCTTACTCAGTCTTTACTGTACCACCCATAAAATTAGGTTTGGGTCTGTGTCATGTGCAACTCTGCTCTGAAAAGGATCTTGCGTATCTGACGGCTCCTGCTCAGCATTCCTCCACACCCACCATGTTTCCCTTCTGTGTGCCTTGTGCTATTCTTAGCACTAAATACACCAAAGTGAACAAGTTAGAAAGATATGCCTCTGCTCTTTGAACTTAGAAGTACTGGTAGGGAGGACAGGAAAACTCATCTATGCTTGCATACACATGCAAACCGAGGCATGGGATGTTTCAGATGCTGCTAGCTGGGAGGAAGACAATAAGACACAGTAATAAGCTATCGGCTTGAAGAGAGGGTAGGGGAAGTACTTTGTTAGATAAAAGTCATCTTAGGTCTTCAGTAAAGAAAACATTGTACCTGAGACTAGAATAATGAGGGAGAATCAGCCATGCAAAAATTGAGTTCAATTCAACTAGACAAATATTTGAGTTGTGCCAGGTCCTATTGTGGCTGCTTACATTATACAGTGACTCAAACAATCCCTACTTCCAGGAAGCCATCAAGCTTAAGTGTGTGTTGCATGTGTGACTACTTTGTGTGTATGTGAACAGACACACATACATATACGAGTACTGTGAAGAAAATGAATCAGGACAGGGGTGTGTGATGGTGAGTGGGGTGGGAGCCGGGGCGCTGTTTACAGTACTATCAGCAAACTCTGCAAGCCTGTTTCAGGAGAGCCTGGAGCCGTCAGAGGGGCGCATCCGAGGCAGGTGGTCTGGATGGAGGGGCATGTGCTGTATTTAGAGGCAAGACTGAGCAAAGCCCAGAGACCAGGGCATTGACTGGAGAGTGTTGGGGTAGCCGAGCTGTGCGCAGTAGACTTTGCAGGACCTTTCCGGCTAAAGGGCTTAGACTTTAGTCACTCAACAATAGCAAGCTCAGGGGTTTGGAACAGGGGAGTTTCCTCTAAGTCTGGGGGCTCAGTGGCAACGAGGGGTGAAAATATCCAAAGGCGCCCATCTCTTCAGTTCTTCCCTGATCTGACCTGAAAAAGAGTAACAGGAAGGGAGAGCCTGTTTCTAATTCCCCAGCCCTGTGATGAGCTCTGAGGGAATCCTCTCTTTTTGCGAAGATGCTCATCACACCTGGAAGTGGGGGAGAGTGGAAGCGGTCGTCTATCCTTGTCTTCCTTTCCCTCATTCTCTTACTTTTATTAAGGGAAGACTTGGAAAGACCTGTTTTCATCGTCTGAGTGCTGCATACTAGGATAACAAGCTCAAAGGAGAGAGCACCCAAACAGAGCAGGAGGTAAGCCGAGGACAGACCTGGGATTCCCGAGGGCTGTAATTAAAGCCATCTAGATGAAAGGAGAGGAATTTCATTTCAGATTTATGTTCCAAGGAAACAAAAAGAGGAAGAAAGAGAAGCAAAGTATAATACACCAGAAAGAAATATTAATTCCAACGTTTTCAACTCACCCATCAGAAGAAATGGCATTAAGTCAGGTACCCAATTACGGTAATGTGGTTCAGAGCACCTCGAAAGGTGTTTGAGCCTCAAGCCAGGACCAACATTTGTAATCCTTTAAATGCACTTAAGAAATTGATGTTACAGACCCGCGATCTGTCAGGGGCCTTGCTTGCCCGCTTCTTGCCGAGCACCCCACCATTAATTGGATCATCAGAATGTGATCCGCGTCCTGGGCCCTGGATTATGGAAGACTCACTCTGTTCTGATGTGTTGAACCAGAAGCTCCCTTTTTTGAGAGATTTTGACCCTTAATGTAGATAAGTGGTATTTTTCATCAATCTTAGCTTTCATTAAAAAAGGGGGGAAATGTCAATTCAATGTGGAGCATTTAACGTAATTCAACATCTTTTCATTTAATACCTTGGAAAAGTTAGTCTCCCTGACCTGGCTAACACGTCTGCTGATGGAATATTTTGTAAATCACCATGGAAAGAAAAGGTTGTTAATAATAAAAAAAAATCATAATTTTGAAACTTCCTGCTTGTAGTGTAGAATTTCAAAAAGGAAAAGAAAATGAACCCACTTGGGAATCTCAGGTAAAGCGCAGTAGAACAGAGTTGAAAAAGATGAATAGGGATTTAATATTTTGAGTTACATTTATAATTTTCGCATGTGTGTTTGAGTGTTTTGCCTGTATGTATGTAAATGTACTGTGTGCGTGTCTGGTGCCTGTGGGGGCCAGAAGGGGGCGCTGGATCGCCTGAAACTGGAGTTATGGATGGTCGTGAGCTTCCCCGTGGATGCTAGAAACGGGTCCTGTGGAGGAGCAGCGCGTGTTTTGACTGCTCAGCCTGAGCACTGAGCCTCTCCTGTCCTCAAATTTATCGTTGTTATCAGCTGTATCTGGGATGGAGAGGTGGGGGTGCACATGGCACAGAGCAGAGGAGAACTTCTTGGAGTTACGTCTCTCCTTTCATCTTTCCTTGGGTTCCTTGGGTCCTGGAGACCAAATTCACTTGGTTAGGCTTGCTCAGCAGCTGTTTTCATCCACTGAGCTCTCGTGCAGGCCCATGCATAGAGATTTTTGTTGGAAGAGCTTTCTGTGTTCAGCACTTTAATTTTCTCTTCAGGAGCATTTGCGACCCTGAGTGTTAGGTCGGTGTGTCTGATGATCATGAATTTAGAACAAGTCAGAAAGAGTGATTGTTTTCGTCCAGTTGGTGCAGTGTCCCCAGGCAAAGTCTGTCCATCTGTCTCATGCTTTAACGACCCTGTAGGGTGGACGGAGCTGTGCAGGTTGTGACGCAGTTATCCTGGCGCCTGATGTGCCGAAGCCTGGGAAATCCCAGTCACATGACTGCAGCTGGCCTCTGCGCAGTCCGTCTACTGTCTACTAGCATTCTCTCCAGACCTCAGAAGACTGTTCTTTCCCAGTAGGCTCTTGATACTGAGTGTCGTGTGGATACGGTGTGGATGAGAGAGGCTGCCAGTCTGTGCCAGGCCTCCTTGTGGGAGTGCCTCCCTGTGAGAGAATGATAACCTGCTCTCTCACACTGCGAGGCGTGCTGTGCAGGTGCCTACCGTGGAGGTTCCTGAGCTAGGCGGTCCTGCGTCTAGAACCATCTCAGTCAGATTTTCAGTCTTCCTCACCAGAATAAATACTGGAGAAAAGCCTCTCCAGGTCTTACTTTACTCAGGAGGCCAGTAAGTTTCTAGACTTATTTTTTTTCTTAATGGCCCAGACTTGTGTTATGTTAGCGTTGAAAAAAATAAAAATGAAAACCCGTGGTGAGAGTGAAAAGCCATTATGCTAATCAGAGGGTCTTTTGTTTCGTTTTTCTTTTGGAAATCATCTGGCTATTCTAAAAAAAAAAAAAAAAAAATGTACAATTTCCTTTGTTGTAAAGATTAATAATATTTCCCCAATTTCCCGAGTCTGAGTTAACAAACATGCATACGATTTTTGGTTTGTGTTTGTTGTTGCTTGCTTTTGAGATGGAATCTTACCCAGCCCAGGCTGTCTAGAGCTTCCTATGCTGTCCAGGCTGACCTGGGCCTTCTGTTTCAGCATTTGAACCACTAGAATTACAAAGTGATTTTTGAAAGTAAAAACAAAAACAAACCAATCTACCTGTTTTCTGGCCTTATTCTTTACTGTTCTTTCTACCTGCCCTGCAGGCTGGAGGGGAGTGAAAAGAGGGTCAGTGTGGTAAAAACAAGCTGCTCCATGTTATAGGCCTTACTAGCTCTGCTTATCACAGGGCCTGCCACTGTCCCAAGGAGGCATTATTCTTAACTGCTCTCCAAAGTGGGCTGCAAAATGCCCTTGTCCCTTCATATTAAAGTTCTGTCCTAAATGAAGTTGGCAGCTGGTTTTTCTCGGTGCTGCTGGCCCTCTTCAGTTTCCTTCCTGATTGAATTCCTGTACACTCTCCCAGGACAAGGAGGGCAAATAAGGCAATGCTTACCAGATGGCTGGCCTCTGGGGTCACAGGAAGATGCTTAGATGCTAGGGGCGCTGCTCAGTGGGTAGGATGCTTTGCCTCACATGAGAGGAACCCTGGATTCGATCCCAAGCATCCCCAAGATTACAGGTCTAGCATGCATGCCTGTAATCCCAGTATTTGGGAGGTACAGGCTGGAGTCATCCTTAGCTACATAGCCGATTGAAGTCAGCCTAGGGTATGAGAGGGGTTAGGAGAATAGGTGGAGGAAGAGGAGGAGGAAGGGAGGAGGGTGAAAGGATAATACTTACCCCAAATCACCTCTATTTGTGCTCCAAGACCTCCTAAAGGGAAAACACCTTGGAAAGGTCTGTGCTAAGGACCCATCCCCCATGCCTGGAGTATGTGTGTGCTCTCCCTCACCTCTCCCTCTCCCCCCTCCCCTCCCTCTTTCTCTTCCCTTCCTTTTCCTCCTTCCCTCCTTCTCTCTCTCTCCCTCTCTTCTTTTTTTCCTCTCCTTTTCTGCCCTACCTTTGTCTCCTCCAACTTTTTTAAATTCTATCTTTTAAAAGCCACTGTATCTTGTAACAAACAAGGAATTCAATCTGGGGGTCTTAGTGGCAACTATGCAACAGTAACTACATCCTTAAACAGGTTTCCTTACTTTAAGGTGATTGGTCAGAGAGTGGTGATCTGAGGGCTCAGCTCACAAGCTGATGCTTCTATGTCTTTTTTCCAGTTCCCATTGCAGTCCCAGAGCTTAACCACAAGTGCCATCTGCTCTGCCGCCTGCTCTCAAGAGAAGGGAGTGTCAGGGGTTCAAAGTCACCCAGACTGAGGAAGGATTGAAAAAAACATGTGGATGCTGGCTGTTATCTAGCAGCTCTTCATGTCCAAAAGATACCCCACTGCAGTGAAAACACGTCATCTCCGATGCCTTGCCACAGCTGCTTTAATTGTTGCCAAAACCAGAACTAAGTTTTAGTCAAGGATGCTGAGATGGTACAGTGTGAGAAAATGTGTCAGTGTGGCCTGTACTTTCCTCTGTGTGCCTGGCTTCAAGTCACCTCCCAGAAGGAGGTAAAGGGGTATCACTGAACAGGCTGGGACCAAGGGCTACAGCCATTCCCCACTGAACTCTGTCTCTAGTGCAGCTGTATAAATGAGGAGGGTTGTATGGAGATACAGGTGGAATAAAGCGTCTTGCTCACACCTGGCTTGGAGCAGAGGAACTTGAGGTCAGGGATTTTAGCTACCTGCTACTCCGAGTCTATGCTTCCATGCGGGGAAGAAACTCTGTAGCATGAAGCTTCCAAAGGCTGGCTGACAGTGTGACTTACTCTGTGGGTGCTGTGCACCCATAACATTAGACACAATTAATCTCAGCCCTTTTGATGACACTTCCCCAGGTTAACCCCCAGTGCCATGGGCCACGTGGTTCTGGAAACCGCCGTGGCCAGGGTTTGTAGCTCAGGAGCCCATCAACCTTCTTTGAATGCGTTGTCTTTTCCAGCACACTATGTCAAATCCTCCTGGTGACCTTGTGACCTGGTGACCCCTGGCTTCCCTTTAACCTAGAATGTACTGGCTTCAAACCAAAGGCTCCCTGTCACCTCCCTAGTAATAACTAGTTAACATCTGTATATGAATTCAATCTAGAAATTATGGTTTTGTCACCCTGGAAATGGGGCATTTTTTAGAAAACACCTTGCTTGCTTGCTTGCTTGTTTGCTTTCTATCTCTCTATATTTTTTCCAAGTGTATATTTTTATCAGTAACTAGATGAGCAACTCTTTCATGTTATTTTATTCAGACCATTTCTTTTTCTAAGCTAGTTGGATATTTTATCTGTCTGGTGCTAGAGCTAGGAAGTATTTGCTTTTCTCCTCTAGTGCAGTGTCCTGGCAGGGGTGGGTGTCTTTGTGTGGGTGTACATGAATACGGGATAGCAGCCTGTTTTCTCTGGAATTACCATTCTCAGTTATTTCTTGTCTTTTCCCCCTTTGTCTCTGCCACTCAGGCCACTTTCAGCCATCTTCCACCTCTCTCATTTTGGATAATAGCCTCTCTTTTTGCCATCGTCTTGTCATGTCTGATTCGGCTGCTGGAGGATTTTAAATTAGTCAAACGTTTGCACGCTGGGCTCACTCCACTTCCCCGACTGATATTGATGATTGCTTCTAGAAAAAAATAAAAAAGCCAAGGCTGGTGGTTGTGGTAACAGTCAGTTGTTCAGTGCCCCTCTTCTACAACAGAGAGTATGAGAGAGAGAGAAAGAGAGATTGAGAGAGAGTTCATGTGTGTCACAGCTACCTTGCTGCTCAGCCCATTGTTCCCTTGCCACACTCCCACTGGGAGACCACATTCTTGCTAAGGCCTATGATGGTAGAGATAAAGCAGTGAAAAAGTAAAATTAAATAAAGAAAGAAGCACAGTTAAAGTCAGTGACTCGCGGCTGCTGGGTCTTAACTCACTGATGAGGGAACAACCTGCTTTTCTTTGATTCGCTGTCCTGGAGTTGGCTTTGTGTAGACTAACAGAACTGGCTCTTGCCAGTGGAAGCACAAAAAGGGCAGCAGAAAGCTGGGTTTGTGGGGGAACACTAATACCCGGCAAAAAGCACACACAGGCTGATGCAGGGGGATTGGTCTAAGCTGGACAGTATCCTGGGTTACGTGGTAAAGTTTCAAAACACGAAGAAAACCAGACACAGAGGAGAGGACAGGAAAGACACTGTTATTGTGTCTCGAGGTTTCTGTGGTCTCTCTGAGTTGAGTCCTCTATTGTACAGACTCCAGTGGTGGCACTCCTTATTTTACCAGCTTTGAAAGGCCCACTAGGCATCTCCCCAGCCATGTTACAGCAGTATCTTCTTCTTCTTCTTCTTCTTCTTCTTCTTCTTCTTCTTCTTCTTC
>NW_026590859.1:6548279-6571239 GCF_907164565.1 Psammomys obesus | reverse complement strand
TCTTCTTCTTCTTCTTCTTCTTCTTCTTCTTCTTCTTCTTCTTCTTCTTCTTCTTCTTCTTCTTCTTCTTCTTCTTCTTCTTCTTCTTCTTCTTCTTCTTTGAATAAGCCAACCTCAGGAGTTTCTAAAATATTTTGTTTGTTCGAGTGGTAAAATATAAGTTAGGCTCTGCTTTAAAAAGAACAACAGTGGTAGCAAAGTCAACAAAACAGAAAGAAGGGCATTGCTTTTTGAGACGCTGAGCTACTGAACATGGGTCACACATTTCCAGAACGATGGACCTTCCAAGCAAAACAAGTTTCGCTGGAGAGACGCCCAAGAGTTAAGAGCACTTGGTGCTCTTGTAGAGGACCGAGTTTGATTCCCAGTGCCCGTTGTAACTCCAGTTCTAGGGGACCAGTGCTCTCTTCTGGACTTTCTAGGCACTTAATGCACAGGGCAACACATGCACATGCATGAAAAGTACAGTATAAAACGAAAAGAAGCTCTCATAAATCAAGCAATCTGTTTGTCGGACATTAAAAATCACTTTCTCTGAGTCCTCCCTTTAACAATCAATAACATGTACTGGCCCCCGTTTTGCTGAGCCCTGCTTTGCCGAGTCATGCAGCTTCTATCACTGAGGACCTGCGGCCTGGAACTTGTCACTCTGCCTCATCTGGCCTTGCTTGGCTGTTGTCAAGTTCAATGGAGCTTTGACGTCTTTGCTTCTGCCACCCCAGAGGAATCCACCAAAGCCGATCTTACCCTTTTGATGCTCTCTGAGATTCGACTCTGTCATCCCCTCTGTGCATTCTTTTGGGACATGCCTCTGATTCCACAAAGCAAAGGAACAAACAGAAATGGCCCATTCCTTGATGGCCATTTCCCCAGCTCAGCCTGCTCCTCTCATCCTCTCACCACTGAGCTTTTCATAAAAAATGCCTTATGGATCCAGTGTCTACCTGGTCCCCATGGGGCACTCATCAGCCCTAGTCCTGTTCCTGCATCACTTCCCTTAATTGCTGTCTCTGAGGTCACTGCTGACCTTCCCTTTTCCAAATCAACTCATCTCTCCCCAGGTCCAGGGTCTTGAGCTCTGAGGCACTTAACAGTGCTTTTCTTGCTTTAAAAGTATCTCTTTTTACTCATGTAATATATAAAAAGTTACACAGGATTGTGGATGTCATGTGCTGCAGAACAGAAAAACAGTTATTTCCTCATTCATTATTTCCTTTCGTTTTTATTTTTATTTTTTAATAGAAGTTTTTTAGTGTAGCTCAGGCTGGCCCAGAGTTGGCTATATAGCCAAGGTTGGCCTCAAACTTCTAACCTTCCTACTTCCACCTCCCAGGTGCTGGGAATACAGGTGTCTGGTGCTGCAGCCAGAACTCATCTATAATATTTACGGTCATAGTCCTTCCTTCCAGCTTTCAGCAGACCCAGTACATTATCATAATCTCCCTACGCCAAGCAGCCTACCAGAACTGACCCCGGGGGCTTTGTGCTCGCTGTTCAGACTCTCTGACCCACGGTCTTCAGCTTTTAGGTTTCATGAAGCTCTTCATGCCTTGATCTCTCCCTACCTGCCAGCGTCTGTGGCTGTCAGTCTCCTGTCAGTGAGGCTGTAAAGCTCTCCCGGCACATCACACCCACTTGTGCATTCCAGTCTTGGCTTCTCTTCTCAAAGTGTCCAACAAGACTTGAAAATGCCAACCAGTCGCCTGATACATGATATCCGTGACCCAGCCTCTGCTCTAGGACTCTCCCCAACTCACTTTTAATGATTCTAAATCTTCCTCCTCCCCCTTCTGGGACAGTTGTATGTAGCCCAGGCTGCCCTTTGCATTTACCATGCTGCAACTCCTCATCCTCCTGCCTCTACCTCCTGAAATTGGACATTCCTGGTTTATCCAGGGGCTGGGGATTGAACCCCGGCCTTCAGATATGCTAGGCAAGCACTCTGCTAACTAAGCTGTATCCCAGCCACTCGCCATCTCTCTTTTTTGTTGGGGAGCTGAGAGGGCTGGGGTTGAGACAGGGTTGAGCTGGCCTGGAACTCAGTATGTAAACCAGGCTGTCTCCAGACTCACAGAGAGCTGCCTGCCTCTGCCTCCAGGTGTTGAGATTAAAACTATGCAGCACCATGCCTGGCCTGCTCCTCATCTTTGATGTTCAGTGTGCCTTTACCCACTACATAAGGAATGGCTCCATGACATGAGAGTTGGGCCCTTCCCAAGGCAGAATCGATAGGTATGCTGCCCATACTGTTTGATTGCCAATTTCTTGTTCTGTACAGCTGTGCGCAGGCACCAGGGAGCTGACAGGTTTTCCTCAGCAAAGCCTCTAAAGAACACCTTTTAGATGCACAGTGAACCATGTAGCCCGAGGGCAGCCGCACTGAGAGAAATTTGGTAATTGGATCAACCACCTTGATGTAGAAGAATGATCTTGCTCTTCCCTAAATTTAGCCTTAAGCGGTGTTTACTGGCTCTTCCTTTAAAAGAGTGCAATGGAAAATGGATGGGGGTACTAATTGGCTAATTTGGGGTGTCAAATTCTTCACAGAAGCAGTGAGTCCTGATTTTAAAGTATAAGCAAAGTACCTAGACGCAGTTAGGTATCAGCGAGCCGTTAAGCTTGCAGACCTACAAAAGGACACGTTGTAATTGCTGTGAGAACGGAGAGCAGCCTAGGAGACAGCAGTTCAGGCAGCCTTGGAACTGGCTACCGTGTACCCCAGACTTATGGTTGGATTCCTGGGAGCAAATGGGTTTTCTCACCTTATGTGTTATTTATAAATTACCCTATATTCAAAATATTACGTGGCTGAATAATTCCTTTATAGAAGTTAAAGCAGAACATTTAAATGTTCTTTTAAGGAAATACACAATTTCTCCTGCCAAACGTCAACCCACAGGTAATCTGCAAGCACTTACAATGTGCAAGGCCTCTCAGGAGATAAGTGGGGAGGTCTGGGCGCAGAGGTGAAGAAGTGTGGGTGCACCAAGTGTTCCCCTTGGCAGTAGTGACCATTGCTTTACAGTGTGTTCTCTCAGTTTATCTGGATAGACTCCACAAATATCCCCTAATCACCCCAGAGAGGATACTGACAAGCCAACGAAAGGATTCCATCCAAGTACAGCTTGATGAACCAGGGAGTTCTGGACAGGTTACAAGTGGCCTGGGCGGTTGCACCAACAAAAAGTTCTTCTCTAGCATGGTACTGTGTGGCTTTTCCTGGAGCAATGCGCACAAATCTCTACCCACCCAACAGAGACAAACAAGGCTAGAAATACGATTCTGTGAAATCCCAACTTGGTGAGCCAGCATCTTTACTGGGGCTACTCACAGGAGGATGGGTGAGCTTGCTTACAGGAAAGTGGCTGAAAAGGGTAACAGGATAAGCCCTCGCCAGCTTGGGTGAGGACTCCTGAGAACAGCGTCCCAGCTTCCTCTTGCTAACTGCAGACAGCTCTGTGGGTGGGAGAGCAACCTCTCCCAGGCAGCTGTATCTGCTTATGTAACCCTGAGGAAGAGCACGTGATGCTTGTCTTCCTTAGGGCATGGCCTTGCCTATCTCCTGGTCTTGATAAGCGTTCTTCCAGGGCTCAGTGTTCCAATTCAGATGAGGGGATGACGGCGCCTGAGGGCTGTGTTAGCGGAGTCCCGAGTCTTCAGTCACCCACCCACCCACCTTTCTGTACTCTAGTATTCTCCAAGACCATGAGCATCTGGGGGTGGGGACAGGGTCAAGGATGACAGCCTGAGTCTCAGGTGAGTGTCTGGTGACTCTCCCCACAAATGCTCTGTTACCAGAGACCAGCTGTTGCTCTACTGTGTTACTCATTCCTTTCCACGGCCGTAGGACCAAGGTAGTCCATTGGTTATCACAGTAGGCTTTGTTCATGATGGTTGATGGCCATATTGCGTCCAGGGATATAACCACTTCACACCACAGTTGTCAGGTGAGTCTCTTCTAGACTGTGAGTGCCAGGTGCCCCAGCACATGCCCCTTAGCTAACATGACCACTTCCCATGTTAACCGGCAAGCTTCCTTTCCCAAGCTCTTAGATGTGGAGTGATCATGGTGCCATTGTTATTTACCTAAAGAGTCCCATAATATGGCCCCAAAGCAGGATGGCATTTCAGTAGGTGGCTTGGCTATCTGTCTCGAGAACTGGGGAGACAATGCTACTGTCTCTTCCCACAGGAGAATCATGGTTGAGCTTAACAGTCCCAGGGAACATTCCCTTCACCTCAGCTGTGTCTGTCAACAATGAACAAGGGTTCCCTGATGTGTCAATGTAACTGCACCTTTGACCATGTCTATTTTCCCTACAGTAGCTGCTTGTTGAGTAGAGCTGGTGATGGCCTTGAAAGGAAGGAGACAGGGTGAGGGGGAAGAAAAAGCATCCATCACAGGCTGTCAGAAGTGATGGTGGGTGAGTGACTGCCCAGTCCCTGCCTGTAGAACCAGATGCACTACCTTGCCTTCCTGTTGAGAGCATGAGAACCCCAAGCAACCCGTAGCCACGCTGAAGGCCCTGCGTGCAGAGTAAAGCCAGAAGAATGCTCACGCACAGGCAGCCAAAGTGCAGGAAAGACCTGGGGGAGGGGAGGATAGATGAGCATCTTCCCTTTACAAACGTGTGTGTTCATGTGTTAGCAGGTGTGAAACATGCAGGCGTGTACCCAGCAGGTAATGAACATCTTTGTGATCATCTTGGGGCAAGGGGCTCATTTCTACCCCTGTGTGTGAACATACCTTAATAACCAAAGAACAGCTTAGTAGAAGCCTGGTTTTCCTCACTTCAATGCAGGGACAATTATTTGTAGCTCATCAAGACTTTATTATACCCGGACCTGGGAGGGATGGAGCACCATCGCAAAATACTTACATAGCATGTACAGGATCCTAGGATCTGTCCTTGGTAAAGCACACACACACACACGCACACACACACGCACACGCACACAGAGATTACATCATTTTGAACTGGTTGAAAATGGCATAATCTTACAGTTTGCTTTAAGTTCTATAAAATTTAGTTAGTACACATATTATTATTTGATTAGGACACTATGGCCTCTTTCTTCCTCTCCCTTCCTCCTTCCTTCCCCACTTTTCTCTCTCTCCCACTCTTCTTCCACCCCAGTTGATTGAGTATCAGAAAACTCCATGTTTCCCCCAAAACTCATTTGGCAGAAGCGAGCTTAGATTAGGTAATTAGATAATTTTAGTTCCTTGTGTGACGCTATTTTTAAATGTAATTTTTGCTAATAATGCAATTAGTTGTAGGGGTTTTTTGCATAATTTGCAATAAGGTGCTCCAGTTTACAGAGCCTCCAAGCTGCTGCTGGCGTCATCACTTTTCCCTCTTGAATAAGACACATGCAGCGCATCATGGCTCTTCACTCTGCCCCTCCTTGTCGTGAAATATTCAACACGAGGCCATGCATAAAATCACCCTGTTGTTGAGTGGCAGAGTCATATCCGGCAGGGATGACAGCAGAAGATCACTCAAAATTACCTCTGCCTCTCCGTCTCCAGCCTGCCTTTTCATCCCTCCTTTCCTGCCCCTATTCAAGCCTTTTCCAACCCTCGGTCTCAGGATTTGGTGTTAGGTGGCCAGAGCATGTTCATGGGACATTGTGACATTTCCTTTTCCCATTCCTGAGGGGTTTCCTAGCAAATTCCATTAGCACTTTATTTATAGCTTCATAAAAGAGCCCTTTTATTTTTTTTATTTTCTTCAAATGATATCCTTAAACCTCAGATGATAATGCTATCTGAGGACTGGACAGTTATTTTCTCTTTAGAAAGCTCTGTTTCCTAAGTTGTCTACTTATTGGCTCACTCCCCTCCGAAACCCTCCAGCCATGCTTAAAAGTCTGCCCACGAACCTTTCCAAGGAACATGGCTCATGTCTACTGGTTTAAAACACATCTGAATGGGATTTGGGACTGACATCCTGCCTCCATGTTGAGAGCCTGCGATGCCCTGATCTCAGAGGCCTGGATCAACAGGGCTTTCCAGAAGTCATCACCGCAGGCCTCTTCAGAAGCTTTCGAGGATGAGCCCCTCAGAGCGACAGGGCTGCGTTTTCCCTAACACATTCCTCTTTGGGCCCACTTATTAGTCAAGTGTTGTGCGCACTAACTACAGAACGGACCCCATGTGTTGGGCATGAATTACTCTTTCCTGCTGTCTCTGAGCGCCCCCCAGTTATGGATTACTTTGTTCTCAACTTGACAGGAACATAATTAGAACTGTTGATGAAATCTACCAAATTGTTCCTCCGTGGCCTCCAAGCTCAGGAAATTTGGCTGAGTAGAATTTGTCTCTGATTGTGGAGGCCTCGGAACTTCATATTAACTCCGTTATTAATGCACCTTCTAATCTGCCCATGAATTGGCAACGAGTCAAGTGAGCCCAGGCCTAATGACACCTTGCAATGAATGCATTGTGGCGCTGTGTTCAAAGATGCAGAAGGAAGATGCTGATAAAATATGTCTCTCTCTCTCTCTCCTCTCTCTGTCTCTCCATTCCTCCCTCCTTCTTTCTTTCTCAGTCCCCTTTTCGTCCCACCCCGTGTGTGTGTGTGTGTGTGTGTGTGTGTGTGTGTGTGTGTGTGTGTTAGGGTGTGCAATTAAGGTCATGGTCCTAGTTGAAGAAAAAGAATGAACTTCGAAGGGTCACAGAGCAAAGAGACTATTGGTTTTATCTCAAGTTCCACAGCCATTCTAACAAATGATTTTTATTTACTGAGACAGCTTGATCTTCTAACACAAATAATAAAACAGACACCACTTAAGCATGTACCTGTGCACCTATGGCTCATTTGTTTTCATGTCTCTAACAAGGACCTGCGCCCTGTCTTTGCAGACACTCCGCAGGCTGACAATGCTGCGTATTCATCCCTAACCGTGGCACTGGGGCACCAGTGGGTTGACAGATGCGAACATTTGAGATGTGTACCAACCAACCATTATAAATACGGTAGAGCAGGCTGGGGGTGAGGCAGGGAGACAGGGCACAAGACAAGCTGCTGGTGAGAGGGCAGCAGCCTTTCTAGACAGGGTGCAGTGGCCCTCAAATTCAACTGTTGCTCTCATGTCTTTACTAGGCAGGAAAAAGAATAAAGACTGGAGTTTTGTGACCAGCCATGCATTCTGGTTTAATGCATTGGGATGGAGGTTTGTACTCTTAGTGAAGACATGTACGTACAGCAGTGTCAGAAATTTAAGAAAATAATACTGTCTCCCTCATGTATGTGTATGCATGTGGGTGTATGCACGTGCAGTGTATGTGTGCATGTGTGTATGAGAGCATGTGTGTGAGTGTGAGGGTGTGTGTGTGTGTGTGTGTGTGTGTGCATACTCTGGTAGCATGGTTTTGATTTTCCTTGTAGCTCAATAGCTGAGAACGTTTGTTGCTCTCACACAGGACCCAGATGTGGTTCCCAGAGCTTCTCTGATGACTCACAGCCGTCTTTAACTCCAACCCTCTCCCATTCTCCATGGGTACGAGGCACTCACACACACTCACACACATTTAGTCAAAACACTCATAAAGAGAAACATGTACACCTAAAAACCCCACACACTCTATATACTTCAAGTGTTTCAGCAACAGTATTTCCTTTTAGTTCTTAAGTTCGCAGTGTTTATGTGTGTGTGCATAAATACACGTGAGGCATTCATGTTTGTGGTGTGTGTGTGTGTGCTTATGCTTGTGTGCGCATTCTCTGGAATCAGGACTGCTGTCAAGTGTCACAGTAATATTTTTTCTTCCTAGCAGGAGTGCTGTGAGTTACAGGCACCAGGCCAGTCCTCCATCTTGCAGGAATTGTCCTCTTCTCCAGTCTCTCCCTGTCTTAAGCAGGAAAGATGATGTTCAGCCACTGAGAGTTTATGCACCAGATAGTTGTTTGTGTTTTAAGCAAAGACTGACAAACAAGGAGATGGTAGAAAAAGAGATGTGGGCCACAATAACACGGGTTAGAAATGTGAAGCGAATGCATAAGCTCTTAATTGTTTCCCAGCGTGTGTCCTCCATTTCCAACATATGAATTTCCCCTCCTCTTTTTAATTCCTAATCCTAATCCCCTTTCACAGGACTCCGTTCCTCACTTTGGTGCTGTCTGGGACTTGCCCTGCTCTTCCCCAGGCTCCTTTGGCTTTGGTTTGTTTTGTGGTTGGTTACACAGATCTGGTAGGTCCCCGCGTGACTGTGACTGACAGGGCTTTCCCTGCCTGCTGCTGTGTAGTCAGTTTCACCCCTTTCAATGCTTTCATATGAAACCTACTGCTGGGATAGATGGTATACACGGAACATCATGCTAATCCAGGCTAAAGGTCAGGGCTGGAAGATGGTCGAGTTAGAGAGTTGTCTGCCACACAAATGTGAGGGCCAGAGTTCAGATCCCCAGCCCATAAAGGCAGGGATGGCGGTGTATGCCAAACCCTGAAATGAGGGCCTGGAGACAGACAGATCCCAAAGCTTGCTGCCCGCACTGCTGGCTTAGCCTGTCAGCGGGTTTCAGCTCCAGCAAGGGGCGCTGTCTCAGAGAAGAAGGATCAAAGAAGAAGCACCACAGGGGCCTCTGGCCTCCGTGTGAACACACCTGCACATGCACGCAGACAGCAACATGAGCAGCTGCGCGCACACACACACACACACACACACACACACACACACACACGGCTGAATAGCATATATCTGTTGTGAAATATGCTCTGTATGTGCTGAAGAAGAGAGTTATGGGGGATTAGGCATTGTTAAGAAACTGTTTTGGTGGTGGACATTACTTCAGGATTCCCATCTTTTTTTTTTTTTTTTTTTTTTGGCGACAAAGTCAAGAGCTTCCTATGTTTGAGGCCGTGTAGTTAGTGAGGAGCAGAGCAGGGATGACGCCAGCACCTTCATGGTGATTGTCAGCTTTCCGGAGTCAGAAGAAAACAGAGAGCTATGATGTATTTCATCAGAACTTCGGTCAGTTGTAAAGATCTTCTAAAACTACAACAGAAAAATGGAATTTCTCTACAATTTTTTTTTTAAACTGTCATAACCAGACCGCCAATCACCAAGAAGTTTTAATATAACTTGTTAAGGTACAAAATAACATGGTCATACACTCCACAGACCTGTAGAAGAAAATGTAAACCAACTGTTGTCACTTTGCACAGAGAAACCCACAGTTACTATTAAGCATAAACAGTTCTTCTAAGCCTTTTCTAGAAATGTGATCTGTAGATCTGAGCTATATTTCCATGCAGTTTTGAAGCAATCAATGCTGAGTGTCAATACTGGCTGAGTGGTGAGTTATCCCTCCATCTGCTTCTAATATAGTTGGGAAAGAAAAGTTTTATATAGCCTCATAAAAATTGTCCTGATAATAGACATGGGAGGTCACTCTGCTCGGCCAATTGATCATTGCAGAATGTCCTACTTTCGTTTGGTTGCTGTGAGAAACTCCACGATAAAAAGAGACTTAGGGGAGGAAATAGTTTCTTTGGCTTACACTTCCAGCTCAGTCTATCACTGGGGGACATCGGGGCGGAAATCATGCGCTCGTGCTGCTTGCTGGGTGGCCTGCTCTTGCTTAGTTAGCTTTCTCATAGGCTAAGGCCCACAGTGGGATGGACACTCTTCATCCACTAGTAATCAAGACAATCTCCAGTAGACATCCCCATAGGGCCCAAACGATGAGCCAAAATATAAGAAGGTATGAAGCAATAATTTCAAATTCCTTTCTAGACCCAAACCCAGGACGGATAATATTGCCATCTGGTTTACCAAGTATAGGCTTACAGTTACGAGAAAGACTTTGGGACTCATAATGGTAAACGTCCTTCCCTTCTGATTAGGTGTCTTTATCTGCTCGATGGGATCCGTAATCTCTACCCCAGAGTATGCAGTGTAATTGGGAAAGGTTTATAAGAGAAATTCACCTGATAGCCAGCAGCGCCACACAGTACAATAGCGCGCTTGTCGCTAACCCGGGCTTATCGCCTCTCTTGACTTCTGAGGCAGGCTGTAAACTGTGCTGTTAGATATGGCTGGTAAGCCCAGATCTCCCAGCTAACACATGAAACGCAAGGTCGGTGGGTGTACGGCTCCCTTTATCCCACATGCACATTGGATACTCTGTTCCATCGTGCCATGGGTTTACCTAGCCAGATAAGAGCACACATTAGATTTGTGCCATCAGCAGCTTTCATTGACATACCGATTGCGCGCCGTCTGTATGTTTCTCTCTTTCTCTTTTATTTTCTCCTTTAAACAATTGGCTTGGATCATGGTGACTTGAGCCCTTTATCATTAGAACTTAATTTGAACTCATTTTTTAAAATTTGAACATTTTTTTAAGCTCATGAATGGTAGTTCAGTGAACTTTACATGCCCCCACCTTTCGTCTTGAAATACAAACACTCTCAGGCAAAGCCGGCTGCTGCTATGGTTTTGTTAGCAGGGAATGACCAGTCCGCTTGAGTAGGAACTCATTCACCTACCCAGCTGTTGTAGAAGCGACACTGACTGATCCTTAGGCTCTGACAACACATTGACTTTGTGAGTTGAGAAGGTTTGGCGTGGGAGGCAAAGATGAGCTCACTGATTTAGTTTAAATCTGGGGAATCGGTGAGAGATGGAGGCCCCATTGGCCCACAGTCAACCTTTGAGTGGGATGGATTTAGGGTGGCCTTTCCCATTGCTTCTCCGAGGGCCACACTGGAATGCGGGTGTGGCAGCATGCCACCTGAGGCCCCTGTAAGCCCACCAAGGGACGTGTGAGCAACGGTAGCTGACTCACAGACCCAAGATGCCCACCTCACTACCCCGGGCTTCCTCCTTGACCGATGCCAAATACTAATTATCACCTGCACTTTTCTTCTCTTCCATGCTTCAGTTAAATTAATTGGAAATGACTTCCCATGCACCATCTCAGGTTTCTGAATGTCTTCGCTCCTCTTAGCTGAGGAGATACCTTTAACACAGGCCAGGTTCTGATTTCCCTGTGAGGGTGTGTGGCATTACACAGCTTCTTCCTGTGTATTTGCTTGTGTTATCCCACCAGATGCTTTGAGCCGTTCAGCAGGGATGTTATTTTCTACCACTTAATGGTTTCTCATTAAAAATTTAAAAACACAGCCTTGTGTGGTGGTGCAAGCCTTTAATCTCAGCATTCAGGAGACAAAGGCAGGTGTTTCCCTGTGAGTTAAAGGCCAGCCTGGTCTACTGAGTGAGTACTAGTACAACCAGAGCTACCCAGAGTAACCCTATCTTAAAAAAAAAACCAATACATACACACATACATACATACATACACATATACATACATGCATACATGGGTTGAGGAGACAGCTCATTTGGTGAAACACTTACCTAGCAAGCATGAGGATCTGAGCTTGAGTCTTGGAACTCTTGTAAAAATAAGCTGGGCATGGTAGCACATGCCTGGAATCCAAGCACTAGCTAGCCAGCCTAATTTACTTGGCACACGCCAAACAAGTAAGAAACCCTTTCTCAAAAATATGTGGATTGTATCTGAGAAATGAAACGTAGGTTGGGTATCCTGTTTTCTACAAGCATGCATATCCACATCACACATGTACCTGCACACACATCTGAACACATACACACAATACATGATTACATTTCACTGCTGAGTGTGTTAGGGAAAACATTCTAGCAACCTCCAAATAGACAAATAATGTTTGGTAAAGCTCAGTCTCAAATATTGCCCTTCTGAGGATCAGGCCAGTGACAGAACCATTCACACCTTGCCTTGAATGCAAGAAGGGTTTGTTTCCATCTGAGGCTTTCAAAACTGCCATGTGAGGGTAGCACTGTCTGCACTTCCTACATTCCTCTTCAGGAGGGTGGAAGAGACTCTACCTTTTCCCATCATGTTCTTCACTGTATGTGCCCAGGACTTGATGACATAGGGAGGCTCTAGTTAGAAGCAAGAAGATGACGAAGAAAACCAAAGCCAGACCGGTCTCTGTGCCTCTGTGGTATTTTCTGAAGACTATTGACCATCTCACAGAGTGTACAGTTTGTCTTTAAGAAAGACCGTTGGCAGACAGTCAGGGTATAGTTTTCTCTTTTCTGTCTCCATTTGGAAGGTAAGTCAGGTAAACTGCACTTCAATATGACTCTTAGCTTGTTCATCCCATCATCTCTCAGAAAAATCTGTGCTTCCGTTCTGCCATGACAGGAAGGGAATTTGGCACACGGCTCTCTCTTTCTGCAGTTTCTCCATGCAAAATATACCAGCCTTTGAACATATGAATCACAGTTAATCATCATAACAAATAGGCTTACCACTTCATAAACTCTAGGAAAGGCTGTTTTCTTTTCTAAACATTTAAATTACTCAGCCATTTTATGCATTAAAACCCAATTATAACTTAGGATGTGGGAGAATTTGTAAAGTGATTCCTTGCAGAATCTATGCCCAAAACTACATTTTTATTATTTGGTAGTTCCCACTATTTCTAGTCTAGGCTTTCAAAAACAAAACAAAACAAAAGTCCTTAAACCACATGGATGCTCCTGACAAAGGATTTGGACAAAACATTAGTCACTGGATTTCATACAGACTTGAGGAATATTTGAGGAAGAATGACATTTATCTTTTCTCTATCTTTACATGTGGTTATGTCAGAAGGGATACAAATAAGGAACAACATTTTTTTCTGCCTATTTCCAGCCATTCCTGTTTTATAGAGGACACAGGAAACAGACTTTCGTTTTTATTGTGATGGGAAATAGTCTATCCACAGCAAAGATGTAAAAATTACTTTAATGCTTAGGGCACTCTAAGTTATGAAATCATAGCTCAGTAGCTAGTAGAAATGACAAGTTTCTTAAAAAAAAAATTTTAGACTAAGGTCTCAAGTGTGGCAAAAAGAGTTTGTGTCTCTTCTCCCAATCCCAAAACTCAGTAGCGGCTCTACACCTCAAGAAGAGGTGACAAGCAGGTGCTCAACTCAGGAAACTGCAGACAGGGAAGAGAAAAAATTCAGCCCATGGTCAGTCTTGAAAGGAAACTTAGAGATAAGGTTACAAGATTTAAATGTCTTCGAGTGAATGAGTTTTCTTTTGGGTTTTCCTGCTGACACTAAATCAAAGCCATATCATTTCAGCAACTGCTGTAAGATTATGGTGGTGCCCCACAACCAGCTTTACTCCAATGTAAAACTTGAGCCTCCCCAAATCGTCAGGGGTGCATGCAGTTGGTTCTTTCCTAAACATAAAAGTAGCAGCA
Source organism: Psammomys obesus (assembly GCF_907164565.1). Taxonomy (NCBI): domain Eukaryota; kingdom Metazoa; phylum Chordata; class Mammalia; order Rodentia; family Muridae; genus Psammomys; species Psammomys obesus. Next base: position 6,557,983 of record NW_026590859.1, on the reverse strand, counting down.
AAATAAACCCATTGCTTCTAGGTGAGACTGTTTCCCAGAATCCTGTGTGCATTCTCCGACATTCTCTCTCCAGCCCCTCAGAAAAGCCAAGTGGGTTGCCCATTGTGAAGACACTAATTAGGAGAATAATGGGTTGTTAGAGTTGAGGGACTCTGCACACCATTCTACTCCCTCCTTTGTAGATCAGACACTTGGGGCTTAGAGAGAGTTTATGACTTAGACACATTTATTTTCAGAATGTGGGCCAACTGGTATCCAGGCACCTTGATGCCCATCTAAGTTTCTTCTCATGAGCTTTCTCTGTGTAATTCCTAGCCATTTGAAGGCTCATATACAAGTTAAACTACTTTCCTTCTCTTACTGAGTTAAACTCCTCTTCAGTCTCAACTAAAACTAGAGCCAGTGTGATTAGGGGGTAGGATAACTGCTCAAACCATGTCTCAGAGCAGGACAGTGTCCTCTTTGTGGGGATAAGCATCTGTGTGGCTCTTTGTAAATCTGGGTGGTTGTATAAGGCTCCGAGTGGTTCTGAGATTTGCTGAGTAACACCCAGCCTGTCAATGGCTCCTCTTGTTGGATATTTAAAGTTCAAGAGCTTTGCTTACTCCAGTTAAGTGCTGTGAAGTGTTTCAGCATCCAGTGGCCCATTTATATAAACAAATGGGAGAACATGGGGATAATCCATGACACCCAGGGGCAGCCCCAGTCTAAGGAGCAGAGAAATCCTTGATGACTTGGAGATAAACCTTTAGAACACCTGCCAGCTCGATGCTAAACAACAGGTGTGTGCCAGCGGGTTGGGGGGTGGGTGTTCAGGGGCAGGACTGGAAAGTGCGGACCTCCTCCTCTGAGACTTAATCAACTCAACTGTGATTATTCTGTGGAGCATTTCTGTGACCACTTCAGTTGGTGGCCATCCCCTTTACAGTTTTTTTTTTTTTTTTTTTGTAACCTGGTTTTATCTACATGTTAATTATTTCATATAGTTCCTGATATACACAGACTTTAGAGTATGCTGGAATTCATATTGTAAGGAAAATCCAAGAGAACAATGCCTTTTACAGGAGGTGTGGACACATCCTACTATTTACGCTTAGCTTGGGCACTGTTGTCTGTTTACACATAGGCTAGGCATAGTATGTTTATATGCATAGGGTGAAAGTCAGCACTCCCTCCTGTTATCCTCAAAGAACACCCCTCCCCAAAATAATGAACTTCTCTAGCTTTACAGGTGGAGTTGGGCATCCCTCCCTGAAGACGCTAAAGGCTTTGTGTCAGTTTCCAGGTGGTTGAAAGACAAATGTGTGAGTGACAAAGGTCTACCCCCATCCTGGCTCATCACACGGGGCGTAATCATGGATGGAAAGGATAGAGAAACACGGAGATTGCATCCTGGACTCTGAAGCCTATGGTGTGAGGGGCTGGCATACTGCACTGGGATAGTAAACTGAGATTTTACTCACCTGCAACAAAACACCTTTGTGAGACTTGAGTGGGATATTTTAGGTTGAATCCTAAAGAATCTTTGACATTTGACTGTTATTATCTTCCTCAAAAAGAACCATGACAATTTTGGTTGAATGGAAACATAAAGCAGAGAGAGTGTTTCCCAGCATATAGAACGTTTCACAAATGCTGTTATGGACTGGATGAAGTGAATTAGGCATTTGCATTTGCTGAGATGTAGGACAGGCAGGCAGGAGGGGGGACAGTTGCCAGGAACTTCCATGTGCAGCTGCCCTAATGGGGCCTTACTCTGGTGTGTCCTTATTCACTTGGACACTTGTGTGAATGAACACACACACACAGAGCTGAATCTGTAAAATAACCCAGGCTCTGGAAACTTCACACCCACTGTGGCTTGGAAGAATTTTCAAAATCATCTTGATCCAGCATTCCCAGCTCACAAAGGCCAAGAAAGCAAAGCATGTGGAGCTGTAAGCATCCTGCAGAGTGCGGAGAGCCTTCGACAGAAAGGGACAACTGGCCTTCAAGAATGCGGTGAGAGCTAAGTATGGAATCTAAACATTAGCAGAGGTTTACTGCCTTCTTTGCCCCTTCATGGCTGACATCTCTGACCTCTTGTCAACAGTCTTAAATATCAAGTAATTTATTAACCCCAGCAAGCTTTAGTGGCCAATTGCAAGGCAGCCCACTGTTTAGAAGAGGCTTTACCCAAATGCGGGATGCTCAGTGAAGAATCTCTCAGCAGCCGCACCACCTGCTGTCTCTCCACACATCTTGGTTCACACAAGAACTTGAGAACACTCCGGAATTCTTGAATGAATGCCTAGAGTCAAAAGGCTTACTAGCATGGGAATTTAAGCTGGAAAAAAAATATATAGATCGGAGACAAGACACTGTGTTGTGATCATACTTGAAGGTGGTGGCTTAGATAGAAAAGTAGAGTCGCTGTGAAAGACATTAGCTTTTGTTTTGTTTTTTTTTTTTGTTGTTGTTGTTGTTTTTTCTACAGTTTACATCAGCATTGAGGAGGTTTTATTTCTCCTTTTCCTTTTGCCATTGTATGTTTTGACTACCACCACCACCTGAATGCTTTAATATTTTCAAACAGAAATGAAGAAATAAGCTTCAAACCTTTAGGAACAAACTCATTTTTTACTGTAATGTGAAGGTCAGTCTTATTCTGGTCTGGAGGAGGAGGAGGAGGGTTGGAAGGAAACAGTCACACTTTACCACAGTGCAGATGGCAGGGATTGCAAGGGATGTCTATTAGCTTTTGGCAATTTCACTCATATATATATATTTTAATATATGTATGTGTATATGTATATAATGCATTTTGATCATATTCACTCCCTCCCTATTCCTCTCTCCTACTTCTTCCCTCCTGATGGCCCTTTCTTCATCCTAGCAAGGTCCCTCTCCTCCTCCCATATCTGTTTGTAACAACCCACTAAGCTTGATTAGGCTTGCCTGCATGAACCTGGGTGAGGGCGTTTTCTGGATCATACCCCCCTCACCAGGAGCCATACCACTGAAGAAAAATGTCTTCTCCTCCCTCAACAATTATTAATTAACAACAACTTCTCAGGGACTCATGGAACCTCATCCATAGAAGAATGTTGAAGTCCTGTGTAAGTGCTGTTGGGTGACGGTGGCTGCTGTGAGCTTGTGTCCATTGCAATGCCGTGTCTAGAATATGGCATTTCATTCCACTCTCCCCAGCACCAGATTTTACAGTCTGTCTCCACTTCCAAGATTATCCCAGGCCATGGGTGGGGAGGCCACACGGGTGTCTTGTTTAGGGCCTGGCACTTGGCACTTGCTTATTTTCAGCATGGCAAAGTGTTTTGAAGAACTATGTTGAGAAATGAAGCTTTTCTTCTCATTCCAAGGCTTCACCATTCCAACTTTGAATGATTATTGTCACTGCCTTGGAATGAAGGCATCCCTCCCTATGGACCCTCTTCCATTTCTCTATGTGGGTGAAAACCTCCTCCCCTCTCTCCTCCATACACCCCCTTTCATTGTTTACAAACACTATTTCTTGGCAATAATGGGATTTTTTTACTGCTAATGTTGTATGGCTGGTGCTGCCTCCATGTCTGTAAATGTTTTCACTGTCATGTGGAACTGTGTGCTCTGCTCTTCACTGGGGTTGGTGTTTTAGGCAGGCCCTGATTCTGTACAGTTTGTCTTCTAAAAAGGCATCGCCCCTCTGCTGAAAGTTACTCATCTTGTCCAGAGCTAACAGGGCTCCTTTGAACGGTAAGCTGAGCACAACACAACAGAAACAGAAACACAAAACAAAACCAGTTTCAATCAATTCAACAATAACAAAATGGCAGAACAGCTACTGAAGACCAGGTGCCAGACTGCTGGCCATGACGAGGAATAAGAGCCCAGAAAAGATGAGCTAGCCTTTGCTCCGAAAGAACCTGCTTGTCGGCAAAGTACTATGCAGAATGCAGGCCAAGCCATAAGAAATTTGCTGTCAGTAGCATCAGGTGGCTGGAAGAGGAAGCTTCTGAACAAAGGGGACTTTGAAGGATGACAGGCAGGCACTCACACCCTGACTTGTTGACTGTCCTCACTGGTGAGTTCTGGCGTTCATGGGGAGAGGGCTCAGGGGGTGAAGTGCCTGCTCCTAAGCATGAGAACCTGGGTTTGAATCCTCAGGTCCTACCCACAGCTGGCCGTGCTAGCACCTGTCTAATCCCTGTGCTCCTGTAGTAAGATGGGACACACAGACAGCAGAGTCCTCAGAAGGCCTCTGGCCAGCTGAGCTCTACACCCTGATGAACAAGAGACCCTGACCCAAGCCAGCTGAGAGCTGGCACCAGAAATTGTCTTTTGACCTTGAAAGGTAACTTTTGAGCCTAACATATACTCACACACACGGACACACACATGCACACGCACACACATGAACACGAATGTGCCTGTGAACACCCATACATGCACAAGCAGATTTAAAAAGGAAGAGACTTCATTAAAGAAAATTACATTCAAATGTACGTAGAAGAAGGTATTTTAAAAGGCCACACCAAAAGCGAGGCCCACAGAAGGATGGCCGTGACTTAGAGGTCTGTTGCTCCAGAGTGCCAAGTGCTCTTCTCATTCCTTGGTAGCTTTCTCTTCCTTGTGACAACACTGGGCAAGGACTGGTAGGCAGCCTCATTGTCTGCAAGAGACAGTGACCAGAGCCCAGATGAGTACCCACAGTCAGTCCCCATGGCCAGCATTTCAGTGCAACATTCTCTTGTGGTATCAACCTATTAATTGATAATTAAGTGGCAAAACATTGCTCCATTTCCTTCCCTAAGGAACATAACTTCCCTTTTTTTTCCAGATAGCTTTTTCCAGGGATTTAAGAGAGACATATCAATGCGTATTAACATCCGAATTTGTTTTAAAATGCCATTGCCTCATCTGAGGTGTGAAGAAGTTTGCTAACCCAGACATTGTCAGGGCCATGGTGCAGACATGTTAGCTGTATATACCTGTTTTTGCTTTTTGTCTTTTTTTTTTTAATAAAAGTACAGAGGGACCAGGAAAAGCAGAGACAAGTTATTTAAATCCTGAATACAGTTAGACCTCATATGCATTGTTTAAAAAAAAAAGCCCTAAAGAATTGCACACGGATTAGAGGGATGAATATTCTATTATTTCAGTCTGTTCTGCTGAGCTTCTTATTGTGACTTTGTGCTTCAGAAGCCTGCTCGGAATTTGGCTTTGCCGTGGTCGGCAGTAATTCTAAATGTGTATCAAGCACTTGATAGTGTATGATTTGCGTGCGGTTGCATTCTTATTCCTTAAATTTTCTACCAATTTATTACTTTTTTCATACTGTTTTAATATTTCAGGATGATGAATATATACAGCATCATTAAAGGTAAATAAAAAATGCATGAAATTAAAAAATGGAATATTAGATGTTTCTTTGCCGTAATCCCTGGCCCAATAGGAATGAGACGGCTCTGTTCTACCCAGTAATCCCCAAACATGATTAGGAACCTGGGAGTGTCCGCATGGCCCACATAATATTTGTATCCTCTAAGCCTGTTTATGTAAGGTTTCACTAAAAGTTGTTATTAGAAGGACCTATAAACCCATTTTACATTTTAGAAAGATGGGCTGCCTCTTAATCGTCTCCACCTTCATTATGTCGCTGGGGTTGATGACAGCATGCTCTTAATTCACTTTCCAGAATGCTGTCCCTCTCCAACCTTCCTGACTCATGAGGCACGCTGTCTATTGGAAGACATTGTTAAGAGCGAGGACTGAAATGGATTGAATTTGGTCCATTTGTATCATAAAGCCTCCTTTCTTTTCTGATTCCTTGGAAGGGGTCAGTTTCCCAGCAGCTTTGCACAACCTCCAGGGGCACCAGAAAGGTCCAGGCACCTTCCCTCAGGTCTGTCTAGGACTAGCGTCCCCCCAAAGTGTGTCCTCCCTCAGCAGAGATTTGTCTCCACTGACTCACAAAACCCTTGCTTTGTTAGGTTTTGGTGTCTGATTAATTACAACAAATCACACTTTCCTATAAGAAAATTAGGGCATCCTATACAACTGCTTAAATTTGTTATATTTTTTGAGCCAGAAATGCAATAGTTTGTAAGGAGACTATCTGAATATAAAAAGATCAAGAAGTGTTTTCTGTAAATTATAAAATAATGGTCCTCAGTAGGTGTCTCATGTCATTTGAGTGACTTCTTTGGGAAGACACCTTTTTATTTTGTAAGCATATCTGTAGAGTCTGTTCAGAATTTTATTTTTTTCCAAAGCATGTCAAAGTCACAGACGACACCATTCTTCCTTCCACTTGTGTTTCAGCAGATACTGAACTCTACTTAGTAAAAAATCAGCTCCCTCAAATTCACAGATACTGGTGTATAAGTTGCAGGCCAAAAGTCTGGGATTTCAGGAGAGTTAGGTGTGAGACACTGGCAGCTAAATTCTGAGAGCCTTTCTGTAAGCATGGTTCATTCTGGTTTATTACTTACTTTCAAACCTAAACACAGAAGCCATTATTTCTCCGTGCATTGCAAACCCAAGTCCTGACTGGTGAAAATGGACAGCTCTTTCTCTTTCTAAGTTGACAAATAAAAGTTGTATATATTTATCATGTGCAGCATGTTATTAGATGTGCATTATAGAATGATTAAACTGAGCTAATTAGCAGAAGTATTGCCAAACATTCTCCATTCTGCCCCAATATCTCCTGTTAAATCTACAATTAGAAACAATGCTCAGGTAAACGGTCACCATCCTATGTAATGAACAGAATGTGCAAAATTTTAAAGTCGTGTTTCTTTTACACAAAGGGCCAGGGATGCATTTTAGACCTGTGACCGTGTGTGTGTGTGTGTGTGTGTGTGTGTGTGTGTGTGTACATGGTATGTGTGTCATTCTATAGTCAGCGGCTAGCATTGTTCTTCAGGCACAGTCTATGTTTTATTATTTGACACCACATTCTCAATTGGCCTGAAACTCACTGACTAGGTCAGGCAGGCAGGATGGCTAGCAAGCCCCATGAATCTATGTGTCTTTACCTCACCAGCACTGGAATTTTAAGTATGCTCTGCCGTGCCCAACATTTTTTTTTTTTTAATCTTGGGTTCTGAGAATTAAACTCATGTCCTCATACTTTATAGACAGCTGTCTTCCGGCCCCTGTTTTGATAGACGACCTCCGATGAGGTAAGATCAGCCTTAATCACCAGACCCCTCCCCACTCCAGACCACCTGCACCAGTCAAGTTCAAGTGTTTGAGTTTGCTTTCTGTGAGCAGAATTGTGGCAACATTACTGCGAGTCTGCTGTTCCATGCACACCCTGTTAATAATCAATCGTGAACATTTTAAAGATTTTTCTTTTGCAGCTGATTTCTTTATATGTGCCCCCAAATAGACTAGAAATCAAACCAAAACAGAGACAGCAAACATTGTATGGCCCTTAGACCCCCAGATGAACTCTGCCCCTAAGAAGGCCTTTCAGAACTGGAAAGTTTTAAATAGTCCGCACTCTTATGCTGCAAAAATTCAGCAGGGAACACATGCTTGCTTCCCTGTGGTCCTGTGACAGCCCTTCTCCATTGTGATGGGTTCAGCGGAAACCTGAGCCTCCTTCCACCAGCTGTGCTGAGCTGAGCAACCAAGTCTCAGGTTGCTTTGGCAGAGAAAGCCCTGATGTGTTGCTGCTGCAGCCTGTAGGGGTGGCCATGTGTGCCTGGGCGGGGCTGGGAAGCTTGAGCTGGGTGGTCTGTTCCCCAGGCAGTTGGCACAGACCCCGAGAGGACTGAGGAAAATCTGAACTGGTCTTCTGAAAATGTTCTGGGTTTAAGAATGTAGTTTTCTCAAGGCTGGATCCCCAAATAGGGAACCCTGAAGCCAGTGTGGCAGAGAGAAGGTGGTGTGACCCCGAAAACTCCGTCCAGGCTGTCTGCTCCCAGCAGTGCGACCTCAGGTCACTTACCCACTTCTCTGTACCTCACTTCCCAATTTGCAAAGTCAGAATGATGACGAAAATGTACTTTAGAAGTCTAAACATGGTGATCCTTGTAAGACTTTTAGCTTAACATCTGCTGCATAGCACTCAGCCATGCTCGCTCCATGACACCCCTCATGGTCTATGCCTGGCTTTTAATTCTAGAAATGAGGAGAATGGAGTTACAAGTCCCTGGCTCAGCTGAGACTACCCGGCCAGGAATAGAATTCATCTTTCCTGGCTTCATGCTTTTGTGCTAACCCCTAGCCTAAGGTGCCCTGGCCTCGGGAGACAGCGGGAAGGCAGGGAAGGCCCGGGATCACCCAGAGCAGCATCAGCTGATCCCTCCAGTCCTTGATGTTGATCATATCTGAAAAAAAAAAATAGCAATCTGTCAGGATCATCCCTCAGCGAACACTATTGGATTTTTCAGAATCTAAGTACTGTGTGCTGGGGGACATTGGCAGGTTTAGAAGTTATGATTAGACTTGGTGTTCTGGAGTCGTTTAAATGAACTGTGAGCCTGGGGTGGGATATGGCAGGAAAATCCTTACTGACAGTGATGTTTTAAGTGATGTTCTAAGTGCCCCAAGTGATGCAGGAACTCCTAGAATTAGTAAAAGTCGCATTTTCAAAGTGAAAGACTAAAAGCAGGTGGCAGGACGTTACGTAGGAAGTTACAGCCCGTGCATCAGGCCATATCAAAAGACAGTGGGCGGCTGGGCACTGATCGTGTGTGGAATCCACACTCCTAACTTAATTCGCAAGTTAATATTTGGGTTTGTCTAAATGAGCGGTTATCAATCGAGACAAAGTGTTTAGTTGGCCCGTTATCTAGATGCACAATGCCGCTAAGAGCAGACAAGACAATTGGTACATAGAGGCCTTGTGTATTTCAGCCCCTCCATGTCCGGAACCTCATTCTGCAGATGGGGTTCCCATTCACCCCCCCCCCAATAAACACTGAAAAAGCACAGGCTGGCTGTTCTTGTCCATGGCTCAGCCAGGCTGTAATTTGGTTGGTTACTAGATACGGCCCAGTGGTCCAGGGGTGTGGGGTCACTGCTTCTCAGCAGATGACAGCAAACGTCGCCACAGATAAGTCAGGAGCTGAGTGTGTATATATGTGTGTGTGTGTGTGTGTGTGTGTGTGTGTAAAGCCTTTGGGCACATTAGCACTACTTTCCTCGGTAATGCAAAATGGGAAGTAACTGTGTCGAGGAGCTCCTGGGATATTAGTGGTGCTTCAGGCAGGAAAGCAGGCATTGGAAAATAAATGACAAATTAGTATGCGTAATCTCTTTATTGTGAGTAGATGCCACGGCAGAGGTTCATAACACATTAATAAACACCGGTTAGTGCAAGGGAGACCTGTTCTGGAAGCTCAGCGGAGCAGCCAGAGTACTTCCCAAGAAGCTGGATTTTCAGTTCCCAGTGCTTGCTGTTGGGGTCCCACACGCGCGCTTACTGAGAATGGGGGGCTCCCTGTAATGCTGAAATGTGGGGGTAGAGCTAGGGTTGATCCCTGGACCAACGTGCTCCACAGACCAGCTGGATACAAGCTGAGCTCTGGTTTCAATTAGGAGATTGTGCCTTTGCATAGCACAGAGAATGACTGAGGAAGGTACCTCCACATACATTGTACATGCTCACATATATGGCCACACACATGTACCACATATATGAGAACATGCATACACATTTCACACACACACACACACACACACACACACACACACACACACACACACAC
>NW_026590859.1:6528871-6548269 GCF_907164565.1 Psammomys obesus | reverse complement strand
CACACACACACACACACACACACACACACACACACACACACACACACTAACACATACCACCTATCACCTGCCACACAAAGAAGACAAAATGAATTTAACAAATAATTTCCCCTCTAGACTGGACACATTGCATCGTAAACTAAAGAACCATGGTGCCAGTGTGGTTTTGAGGCACAGGCGGACACTTCATTCATCCCCACCTGCCTGAGTGTGTCGTGTCTCTAACAAGCTGAGGACAGGCAGGGTTCACTATTTCTGCTTTTTGACAGACAGGCTACCTAAAAGTTGGGGTGTCAAGCGGCTGACGAAATGAAGTTCAGTACTGGTCAGGTAGGAAGGTACATCTTATTTTCAGGCTTCAAAACTTATATTGTGCGTTTGTGGTCTTATAACCCCATCTCCGTCAGAATAAAAATCAATATTAGTTATAATTATGTAACATAATTTTTTCATTTATCCTGGCCTCCAAAATTACAAATGTACCTACATCCTGAATTACTAATGATTTACTCGTCTTCCCGACACAAGGCATCTGACGATCTCCCGAGTATGAAAATCCTGAGATGGCCACAGCTGAGCCACCTTATGTCCCCAGGCGTCACTCAGCAAGCCTGGCCTGCCTGTCACTCAGCAGGCCCGGCAGAGCCACCGCTCAGATGTTCTGAGTCTCGGCTGGTTGTGTCATGTGTTTAACAGGCAGAGCTCTGTGAGTCATCAGATTCCTATCCCAGCATCCCCAGTGCATGAGTCAGCTGATGCTGCTCACGGGATCCTTTAGCGATTAGGTGCCTTCCACAAAACCGTCCAACTCGGCTCTGGTTACCCTGCTAGCTTAGACATCACTGTGGTGAACCTTTCAGCTGTGGGGAGTTCTTTGTCTTAGTTAGCACGGTATCTTGTAATTGTCCTAGTGCTTAGAGAGGCTGCGTTCTTGCCTGTGGAGCGCTTTCCTTGAAGCAGTCCAGTGTAGGAATGCTTGGTGCTGTGGACCAGAGCGGCTTGGAATAGTTGTAACCCCTGTCATTTCTTTGTGCAAACGTGCCAGCAGTGGCTTCTGTAGGACATGGGAAAGAGATGTTGGTTTCCTGCCAAGGCCACAGAGAGGGCTGATGGAAAAGCTATGTTTGAGAAGAGGGCTGGGCCATGGCTCAGTGCTTGAGCATCAATTCAACATGTTGGAAATGCTAGGCTCCATCCACAGTGAGGAAAAGAAAGTTCTTCATGAGATGTGTGCTGTCTAGTTTGATGCTCATGTTTGAACTAGAATTAGTTATCACTGTTCATTTCTAAGAGAGAAAAGTTACATTGCAAATGACAAAACAGCAAATAATGAAGAAAGCTGCAAAGGGAGGAGAAGCACTCCACCCTCCCCACATCTGTGGGGAGAGACGCTTGCTTTCCTGCCTGTGTTTCTTACCCAGTCCACTGTCTGAACAGTGGTCCCACAAACACTTAAGCATGATGCCCGCACCCCCTAGCAAGACAAGAGAAAAGCTCTACATTCCTTGACTATGCAGACAGCATCTCATTTATTTCTCTGCCTCCAATTCTGAACCTAGAGCCCAGGACGCACCTAATACATGCCTTTCCACACAGATCCACCCCGGGGCCCCACACCATTTCAGCTTTCCACCAGACCTTTAGAAAACACTTAAATACATTAATTTAATATTGTGGATTTAAAAAAAAAAATCCTATTCGTTCTGACTTTAACGAAACAAGTTGAAGGCAGACAAGGTTAAAATATTGGATTTCAGTTCTTTGTCTAATACCTTTCCCAAGCATATACTTGACTTCTTAGCCAGATTGTTTCTGGGAGAGAGGTCTCCTCTTGAGAGCGGTGTTGGGTAATTGCTCTGTCTACCTTCGTAAGGACAGTCTGGTAATGTTTTACTAAATAGCCTGTGATGAGGTGGTTATGAGTGTAGGCTCTGTTTTAATGACCCCCTTCTTTGACAGTGGCCTGCAGTGTACCAGAGCCAGCCCCCTGAGCCCTGCTCTTGTTCTATATTCCCCAGTACTACGACAAAAACTATTTACATTTTGCCTGAATAGCTTAAACACCATTTTAGAAGACTTTAGATTGCTTTTGAACACATTTGAATGCATCTTTAGCCATCGCTGGGCCTAAAATGGAAACCCTTTTTTCAGCTTATCTGTATTAAACACCTGTAAAAATCAATGGTACTGTATTTTTTTCCCCTTATACTGCTCAGTTCCTTTAACTAATGCCAGAAATAATGCACAATTTATTCTAGCGTGTTCTTTCCCCTCTGCCTGGTGTTCTCTGCTAGTAAGTGGCGTAGCGTGTAAGAACTCACTTCTGCTGACTTAATGGTAAAATTCCCCGGCTGATGTTGAAATTCAACCAATGAGAGCCTAATCCTCAAGAAAAAATTTGCTCTCTTTCTTTCTGATTATCATCCGTCTTCTTCATAATGAATATGCAGAAAGTTTTTTTTTTTTTCAGGTGCATAGACATACTAAATGACCAATAGGACAGGTCAGAGTTAACTAAGGATTTTTTGAGATTTGTTATTTTTCTCTAAAATCAGAAGTCATTACATTTATATTGAAAGTATTGAGTGATTTGTCTGAGCTTTGTGTCAAACTAAGATTCGTGTGCTTTCGTCCATTACAAATGTGAAAGATTGGCCATTTTTATGAGTCAGAATAAAAAATATGATAATAATGTCTTTTCATCATCATAAAGAGATGATAAGTACTAAATGAAATATTTATATTATCTCATTTTATTTGATAGGTTCCATCTTCTCCCACACCAAATATTTCCTCAAGAGTAACCATTGCCTCTGAGTTAAAAAAGAAAGCTTGGTAGAGTCCAGGTTCTTCCCTATTTCCTGGCCCCACCCAGTAATCCAGTGTCTGATTTCTTTTTGCTTTACTCTCTTTATTGTTTTTCTATATTTATGTGTATGCTTCTCCAAAGAAACACTTAGAAACTTGTATGTTTTATTTAGGGTTATGCATTAAAAAGTGATATTTCAGTTTTCTTGGTTATATTTTGTCTTTTCCCAAACATTGTTTTATAAAAAATATTCATAATTTTAAATACAAATACATGCATCCATACACACACACACACACACATATGTGTAAGACACACACAGCCCTCTGTACTCACAGGCATCACAATTCGAACAACCACAAACAGAAAACGCTTGGGGAAAAATGATATCTATCCTGAACACATACAGATATTTCCCCCATTTTGTTCATTAGTCTCTGAACAACACAGCATAAACACTGCGTACACAGAGCAGACCTTGTATTTAAGAATATTTGTTTGAAGCGGTAGTAGGATATACATGGGCATGGACCAGCAGGTCCCAACCTGTGAGTTACCCTGTATATCAGATGTCTACGTTATAATCAATGACGGCAGCAAAATTACAGTTATGAAGTAGAAATAATTTTATGGATGGGAGTCACCACAGCAGGAAGAACTGTATTAAAGGGTCATAGGATTAGGAAGGTTGAGAACCACTGTTGTGGACAAATATGATGCTTTGTGTAGGGATCTGAGCATTTCTGGATTTCATTCCCCGAGGACAGTAGGAGACACCTGTGCATACATAAATGCATCCCCATATATACAGATAAATAAATGGATATATATCATATAGATGATATATATATGCAAAATGGATATCCATCCATATCCACTTTGCTGAAGACTGTGGACTGGGGCTAACCCTTGCAGGGTAGATTATGAGCTTAATAATGTACAAGTCCTTGGATGAAAGTCTTTGAAAATGAAGAATTCAATTACTTTATTTTTCAAAGAGTAATGCATAGAGAAACAGATTTTATACACAGGCAAACACACGCACACACACGCACACACACACAGTCTCCCCTCTACTGCTGGCCAGCACATACATTTCACAGCCCATTCTGTTGCACAGCTGTAGCTGAGCACTTCTAGCCTGTGACTCTAAGGCTGTGTTTCCTCCTGCAATGCACCAGGGTTCCTTATTCTCAGCTAGACGTTTCCTGGAGGCTACATTTTCTCGAGCCTTACAGTAGAAGAACATGGTCCAAAAGGGATGTTGCAGATATCAGCGCAAAGCTGGAAGTGGCCTTTGCAAGTCCGGGAGAGGAGTGTAGAAGCTGTGGCTCCGCCGTGTGCTGTTTCCACAGTCACCTTGCCTACATGACCCAGTAAAAGCATTCAGGCATGCTGCGAGGTCTTCATGCTTTCTTGTGAGCTACCTGTCTCTTTCCCTCTCCCTCCTTGCCTGTACTGACCTCACTGAAGTCAAAGAGAACATGCTGCGTCCAGTTTGCTCTGACTTAAAGAGCTGTTCATCTTTGAGAAAGACGGCGGAGACAAGCAGAGAACCCACCTGGCATCTTAACAGCAAGTCTGTGTGGACTGTGGCTTCCTGTGGCGGCTCCGTGCTGCTGCCTCTGGCCCTTCTGGACAGGTTGTGGGCAGGCTTTGGTGCTCAGTGCCTGGTGGATGGGCAGATGGCTCTTTGGTTCAACACCTATCTTTTGTAGATTGTGTTCAGGTTTGCTTGAAACCAAAAGAAACCCTTTCTTGGGGATTCCAGGTTTGCAATAGAACAAGAGGCCCTGGGTTCTAAACACCTGGATTTACTTTAAATTTTCCTACATTTCAAGGAAAGTTTTTTTGGATTTGACATGAAACTGTAGCAATGATGCAGTGTTACATTTATCCCCCTTGTACAAAATTTCAAGTGATAGAGACATCAGCCATCTAGATGCTCTGTAGAATAGAGATAGTTATAGCTATGGTTCTTCTTCTTCTTCTTCTTCTTCTTCTTCTTCTTCTTCTTCTTCTTCTTCTTCTTCTTCTTCTTCTTCTTCTTCTTCTTCTCCTCCTCCTCCTCCTCCTCCTCCTCCTCCTCCTCCTCCTCCTCCTCCTTCTCCTTCTCCCTCCTCCTTCTCCTCCTCCTCTCTCCCTCTCCCTCTCTGTCTCTGTTACATGTGAGTATGTGTGTGTGTGTGTGTGTTTGTTGACATGTGCATGTTTTTTTTTCCTGTAATAATGCAGTCAAACCCTTGTTCAAAATTTTAATACAAAAACAACAAAACCCGCATAAATTATCATGTATAGTTGCAAGGAATGGGATTGAAGAGGCAAAGCTGGTTTCCCAGCTTTGGTTTAATTGTTGCTTCTAAATCTTCTTCAGTGGGTAACATTAGTGTGAAGACGTAGGTGGGCATTGCCATAGGCAGTAAAGTAGCCTATAAACTTAGCACAGCCCCTAGTAAGTATGCATGGAACTTCATGGCACCTGTACAGAACTTGGCAACAAAGAGTCACCCAGCCCTTCCTTTCCTCCATTCTTCTCCCTCTCTAAGTTCCTTCCTTCCACTTGGAGAAGAAAACTATTAAGATGAAAAGCTGTAGCACAATTGTATGAAATGAATCCTTTGGGTGCTGGCACAGTGAGCTAGTTGGTGAAGCACCTGCAAGTATGAAGGCTTGTGTGTGAGCCACAGAAGCCATGTAGAAATCCCACGGGGTAGCTTGCACCGTTAACTATGCACTGAGAGTCAGAGACTAAGATGGTTCCTGGGGCTCACCATTCATGAGCTGCCGGCCAAGGAGAGACCCTGTCTCAAAGGAGATTGACAACATTTCCATTGGTTGATACTTGGGGTTCCTCTCTGGCCTCCGGGCAGACACATGCATGTATACACCCACTGGAAACTAGCGGGGATTGATGGTCTTCCTGATTCTTTACCAACCACTGGTGAGATTAGGACCTGATCCAGGAGAAAATGAAATTAGAGAGGAGACCATCCTAACCCTGATGCCATAGTCTCATAATTTTACCTATCAGATCCACTGGCTGTCACTCCTTAGGACCGTATACATCACTAGTTCCCACAGATCAGTTTTCCAGCCACAGCCCTTTATGTGGCCCCTCACACTACAGTCATGTCTTGGCTTTGGCGCAATGACCACATGCAAGCACTGAGAATTCCAAAATTCCTTTGCAGCCCAGATCCCAAAACTTCTAAAGCTTATTTGATGGTTTTCTAAGTTCTATTAAAGAGACCATCTCCATGTAAATCTCCAGTCCTTCAAGGCTGGTGCCCAGAAATTTGCATTTGGGGAGATAGGTTGGATAAGCACGTGTCTATGATTGCATTCTACTTAGAGATTTGTGAACATTTGGTTCTTATTTAGGCATCTTCCATTACCTAGCCCATACCCAGGCATGCACTTATTCAGTTCCTTTTGTTAGCTAACTAGGTAATATACTTAGCTGTTGACTGTAACTGAGCCTCTGGCTTTTCTGAAGCGTAAGGGAGCCATAATGTGCCCGGTAGTTGCATGGACTGAATGATGGTTGGATGTTATTAGTACTTAATGAAGCAAGCTTGGTTTTTCTAGCATCTACCTGTCTGTCTATCTATCTATCTATCTATCTATCTATCTATCTATCTATCTATCTATCTATCTATCCGTTCATCCATCCACCTACTTACCTATTTACTGTGTGTGTGTGTGTGTGTGTGTGTCAGCATATATAGGCCACAGCACAAATATGCAAGCAGAGGACAGCTTGCAGATGCTGGCTGTTTTCACATGTGTTGGTTCCGGGAATTGAAGTTGGGTGGTCAGTCTTGTCAGCAATCACCTTAACGTGCTGAGCTGTCTCACTAGCCCCATGCAGGCTTCTGGGTACTTACACCCAATGTGCTTTTCTTCTCTGTCTCCCTCCTTCGGGAACTAGTCAGAGTTCATGATGACTTTCAATTGATTGAAGGAAAAGATGTTGCTGGAAAGATGAAGCATATGCCAGGAACTGCCTTTCCCTACCTAGTGCAGCTGGGAGATGCTGCAAGCCTCCTTACCCTGCATGCCAATGCCAGACACTGGTCCTCTGCAAAAGCAAACAAAAACAAAACTAAGTAACTAACAAGCTGACTAACTAACTAACTAACTAACTAACAAAAAATTTCACCTTGCTCATTTTTTTTATTAATTCACCCAGGAAACAGAAGAAAACAAAAACAAAAAACAAAAAACTTATGTTGATGAATAGAAACAAAACTGGTCAAAAGTCCAATTTATAGACTAAACTTGATAATCTTCTAATAACATAATGTTATACTTTCTGCCTCTTTAAAAGATATGCTATTACTATTTGTGTATGATGTGTGAATGTAGACTAGAGGACAACCTTTTGTAAAGTCAGTTTTTTTCCACCATCCTATGGGTTCTAGGGATTGAACTCATGCTGTTAGGTTTGTGCAGCAAGCACTTTGTGTACTGAGCCATATCATAAGCCCCTTTTCTGACTGTTGGAAACTACTCCAATATGACTGTAAGACCGAAGCATGACCATTCCCCAGAAAAAAAATGGAAGGAAAGAATTCCTAAGTAATGTATCTGTGCATTTCTCATTGAAAGTGCTGGATGCCTGAAAGAGCATCCCACCTGCCTTTATGTCAGACAATGGAAATGCTAATGCTAGAAGCCTCCAGAGAGAATGCTAGAAGTTCTTTAGGCCAGTTGCTACTCTACTGAAACATGCGGGGAAATCAATGGCTCAAGGCTGCTGTGAACTTGATTCTTAATTGTCTGTTACTGATTAGAGATCTCCCAGAAGGCACCACAGTTCAAGAAACATGCAGAACTGGCTCCTTCTTCAAGAGTATGGAACCCGCCCTGCTGTTGTGACTCAGAGGTAGTGGCAGAGTTCCACAGAGCCAGGCCTTACAGATAGGCTTTCTGACCAAGTCCACAGGTAACTACTGTGCTTTTCCCCAGTACGCAGGGAGGTAAAGGCCGTGGCAGCATCGGGTGAGGAATTTTTCTCCTCAATTTTCAAGACTACAAGAGAAAGATGATGCCTGGATGCAATTCCCAGGCCAAAGGACTGCCGCCCAGTTCTTGCAAGTTTTGCAGAAAAGAGGATAGAGGATTTATCTCTAGGGTCTTGGTGCTTTTTACGTTCTGGGTTTGTCCAGTACTCCATTCCCTGAGTGATATCACACCTGGGGCAGGACTGGAATGGCATCAAAGCCTGGGCATTCCCAGTGACCTTGTGGCTGAGCATTCATCTGAAGTAGTGGAATTAAAACTGTCTGTTCTTCCGCACTGTCATCCATATGTCATGATAAGCACAGAGAAAAGTAAATAAAAAACACCTATTTCAAACCCTCCTCTTGCAACCTTTTGTTTTATGACAAAAGAGAGTTAATTAACATACTAGTGGTAAGCAGCCTTCCCCAACTCCTGCTAATTGTGTATTCTGTTGACCGTGACTCCAGTCATACCGTAATTGGCTTGCAGTAACATGACATTTCAAATCATCTCTTGAAATTACATCAAAAAGCCAGCCTGTTTTGTTTTGATAGGGGAACAATCAATTTGATAAGTGGTAACACAGCTCATTGTTTCACATTAATTAGACTAATTGCTGCATGTTAGCCTCTAAAATAGACAGAACTTGGAGAAGACAAAGGCTGTGGCCTTTCGCATGCAGCGTGTGTGATGGTTCCACTTGCCTGCACATGCTAGAGGCAGAGAACAGAGCTGTTAGGAGGCAGCCTTGCAGGACGCTGGGGTTCACCGTCTTGTGATGTGTTCTGCTGAGTACTTGGGCTTTCAGTTAGAGCATCTATGTTCCCAAGACCCTCAGAGGGACAGAAGAATGACCCTCAAAGAGAAGTTATTGCCTAGCTATTACAGGTTAGGGTCTTCCAGAGAGTTCTACAAATCCTCCAGGCATGTCTCCTTCCAGTTCTGTGCACACTTAGGTTCCTGCAAGAGATGTCCCAATCCTGGTTCTTTTTATAGCATCCTGGACATAAATGCTCTGCCACAAAACAAAACCAAATGCCTAAAAATAAAATTCCTTTAAAAAAAATTCCAATTACAAAAACAGCATGTTTTAACCCACAGAGATGGAGCTGCCTGTCATTACAAAGAGCTCATTTCTTAGCTCTCCACTTGACAGACTGTACCTTGGATTATTCTCGAGCCTGCCAATTCGGCCAAATTGGATGGTGTGATGTTCCTGACAACAGCACATGTCAATCTCAATTGGCAGCCAAGAATATCTCACTTGTGACCCGCCGGGGCTTCTGATGGTCACAGCGGTTGATGCTATCCTGTTACTGGGTGTGTGATGCAATGGAACAGAGATCTTGTCCAAGGAAGAAGGATCCAGCACTTATAAAAAGAAGAACAGACACTGGGCCATGAGACTCCTATGTGGTCTAGTTATCCTGAGGACTCGGAGCCTTTGCTAACTGCTGGACTAAGTGAATCAGGGTCTGGTGGGTACGTTTTGCCTCAGGTCTGCAGGATTTTACCTGTAAAATGGGAAGTGACTCTCCATGTCTGGCTCCACAGTTACCGGTTACCTGCGTTTAGATGATCTGTCCTCTTGATGGCTCGTGGTTGGGCTTTGATGTCAGAGACAAGTGTCAAACAACCGACTGTGCAGTCTGGGAGTACGCCCTGATTCCTGGGGAATGGAATTCACACCTCAGTGAGTGGTCTGGGAGGACTTTCTCCTCTCCAGTTTCCTCAGCCGCACTGAGAGGCCATTCTTGTATTGAACAGGAAGGAAAGCAACAGTAAGCTAACCAGTTTCCCATTAGACACACAGCGCCATTACACACCCCAGAATTGTGAGTACAGTGTTCTGCTGTGTGGGAATGCTTGTTGGGCTTCCCTTGGCGTTGGAGAGGGAGATTGGGAAGCTGGTTTAGGAAATAAATGGGAGACGACACGCAGAAAACGGTTGGCTTCTGCACACGATGGTGTGGGGCGGGGGAGGAAGGGTGAGGTACAGACATCAAAGGATGGTGTTTTCGTTCCTCTTTTTATCACCCCTCAAAGGAAAGGACCCCTTGCAAGTACAAATGCATGCAGCAGATTTAATTTGTTCATTTTGAGGGTGTGTGCGTATGGTGTAGCAGCAAGAAATGAAATGATTGCTCCTACAATTTAATAAATCTTCCACAGCCCTTTAAAAAGGTACAAAGGTTTGTGATTTAAGTGTGCTAATATGCTGATCTTCCTAGAAAAATCCCAGGGTTTATTCAGAAGGCAAATGACAAGGAGTGGGAATGTGCCAAGACTGAAGCCCCTTAGCATGCAGATGCAGGCTGGGCTCCCTTTGCCTCTGTACAAGTTGTTGAGCAGCTGTGTCAAGATTCCAGCCTGCATCTTTCCGTAGATCCTGCCTCTTGTATAGTCCAGGCTGCTCCGGGCACAGAAAGCCGTTCTCGTGTAGATGAGCATCATGAGCGTCAGTCTCTGGCAAGCTGGCCTAGGGTCCTTAGGCTGCTCCACCTGAACGAACCATTGACAAGACATGACTAGCCACAGGGCTGGGGAACTAGATTCATTAATTAGCTGTCAAGGAACTGACAAAATAATTCTCAGTATTTGAATTCAGAGCCATTGCTCAGTAGAACAAGGGACAGGACCATTGGTTTGATGTCAAGTGGCATACTAGTGTGAGTGTGTGTGTGGTGTATGTTGTGGGGGTAGGAGAAGGCTGTTTTGTTTTTGTTTTTCTTAAAAGAGTGGCTATAGAATGGGAAGTTAGGTTGAAGGAAAGAAATACTGACAGATTCGTAACCTGTATTGAATTTTCTGGCCATTTACTTATTTAATTCAAACTGGCTTTGTCCTGCTTTCCACTTAACAACAGATCCCCAAACAAGACACTAGAATACAGTTACCAGGCTTGAGCATAAAAGCAAATTCTAACAGCAGGTGATTTTCTGCTGAGGAGCACAATAAGGATCAGAGTAAAATCAGGGACAAGTGAAAAAGAAAGGCATGACGTAGGAAAGGTGTTTAAATGGGCATCGTTGGCAGGGCTATTAATCACGTGTGAGTACGGCAGAAAGATGGAGGGTCAAGCACTCTGTCAACACTTCCTCCAGCAAAGCAGCAGGGGCATGGTGTGCAAATCGGCTAAAAACTAATTCAGGGAAGTTTCATGTAAATATTCAGATTCACGGGTTATTACTACAAAGCTGATATTTATTTGTGAGGGTGGCTGTTTTCACTTCTAAATGGGGAAAGCGGATTTCACCGAGGGTCAGAGGTTGCTTATCCAGTCTCATTTGAGGATGGAGTGGACGTGAGGTTGTGTTAGGGAGTCATAAGAACCTGAACACTCATGTGAGTCTTTGTCTCAAAAGCTATGATCTGAAAGTCAGCTACCTCTGTAGGGCCTCAATGAACAGCTTTAAAGAAAGTAGATTTAGTTCTCCTGTGTCATCTCTCATAAGAGCCGGAGAACTTATCCTTATTCTCGTGTTGAAAAGAGACATTTCTGAGAGGCCTGGCCTTGGGCCTCCCCCACACGCACCCCGCATGCCCACCCAAGGCCATCAGCAAAGAACGGTGAGGGAGTTGACTATGATGCTGACCCATGGTGCTTCACGCTCCAGTGCTGTCACTGCTGGTTTTGCTTATTCCGTCGGCTTCTGACATGAGAGGCTACACTGGCCTCGATCTCACTAAGCAGCCCGGGTCTTACGCTAATGGCAATCTTGCCACAGCCACCTGAGTGCTGGGATTATAGGGTTGAACCATGACACCTAATTTCAGTCTCTCTCTCATTACTTTGAAAGTACAAACCCTCAAACTGATCTCATAGAACCTCGACCTTCACGGCCCACACAAAGGCAAGCCCAAGGAAACAGACCCACCTATGGGTAGGTCACTACTGAGCATGCCCAAAAACAGCTTGGTGTGGGATTCACAGGGAAGATTGTCAAGATACACAAACGGGGTCTTCCCACAGTAGTTTTGTCTCCCTGAACTTTTGTTTTAGATTGAAAAGTGCTTTTAAAAATACTTAGATCACACAGTTGCTAAGACAGTCAAATGAATACAAAGCTCCTCATGTGTTGCTTAGCAAAAATGGAGTCCTTTATGGACAAAAAAATTCCCTGATGAAAATGTGGAGTGGTCATCATGGTGGTGAAGGGCAGGCATAAATAAACGCTCAAAATTTCCCCCTAATATTCTCAGAGCCTGGCTTGTGGGTATGCAGTGACCCCAGTGGTCTCAGGCCACATGCTCACATTTCCATTCAGTCTTCTGGAAATTGTTAGTAAGCTTTAGATAAAGGGCCTTACCACTGTGTGTTTGTCTGTGAAAGAGAGAGTTTTACCAAATTATTTTTTCTATTTTCTTTCTTTGAAAATTAGATATTTTTATACAATATATTCTGATTATGGTTTTTTCTCTCTTCTCTGAGGTCCTACCCACCTTAAATCCATACCCTTCTGTCTCTTGTAGAAAGTACACAGGCATCTAAAGAATAATAAAATGAAAGAAAAGCAAACAAGCACACAGAAGAAAAAGAACCAAAGAAAAGCACAGGAAACACATATAGATGCAGAGACACATGCTTGTGCACACAAGAATTCGATAAAAACAAAAACCAGAAGACATAATGCATACAAAGGAACTGTAACGTTAAAATCAATGCCCTAACAGTGCACCTCCACAGATGCTGTTGAGTTTGTGCCATGTCGGCCATCTACAGCTGGGTGGAGGCCTGCCCTTAAGAGTGCTTTGTCTCCCCGGGGAGATAACAAATTTTTTACCTGGGAGTAGTTATCAACTGGAGATAGATCCTGGGCTAGGGAATGGGGCACGTATCTACTTCGCGCAGTGTTTGAACCACATCTGGCTCAGACGAGTGTAGACTCTGTGAGTTCAGATGCATGTTGGTCCCTCTGTGTTTAGAAGGCCTTGTTTCCTTGGTGTCCTCCATCCCCTTTGTCCCTTTTACTCTTTATGCCTCCTCTCCTGAAGGCTCCTCTGAGCCCTGAGGACAGGGACTTGATGGAGACATACCATTTAGAGCTGTGTATTCCAAATGTCCAGCTGTGGGTCTCGGAATCTTGTTTCTCAAAACATTACAAAGAGGGATGGAGAGATGGCTCAGTGGTTAAGAGCACCTGGCTGCTCTTCCGGAGGACGAAGTACCCACATGCTAGCTCAAACCATATATCGCTCTAGTCCCAGGGGATCAGATCCCTGCTTCTGTGTGCACCAGACATCCACGTGCTGCCCAGATGTACATGCAGACAGAACAGTAATGCACGCTAAGTAGGCACAAATACAAAAAGTCACGAGCAGAACTTCCATATGACTAGTCAATCACACTTCTGGGTTTTGAAAACCCAGAGGTTTTTAGCTAAAGATTCCAAACTGCCGTTAGCATTCCTGTGTTCATCGCCAGTCCCTTGATAACCTTCAGGGCATGCACACGGCATGGAATATTAGCCAGCCGTCAGGGCAGAAGTGACAGACTTCTATGAAGGCATAGGTGACCGTCGGTGACAGTGTGCTGTGTGGAACCGGCTCAGGGAAGCAGAATTTCTTCTGGTTGGTTCCAGTTTACTGGAGAATGTAAAATCATCCCATGCATGGAAGCAGAGCAACAGATGGCGGTACCCAGGGAAGGGAGTGGGGAAAATGAGAAGGTGCCAATCGGATATGCCTATTGTTAGTAACGCCATCTTGTCCACTTGAGAATTGTTCATAATCTTAAGATGGGGTGTATGTCTCAGTGGGAGAATACTTGCTAGCATGTGCCAAGGCTTGAGCTTGATCTCCTCAACAGAATCCATTAAAGTATGAGATTTCATGTTGTATTCTTGCCCCATAAAATAAGAATCAGGAAATAAAAAACCTGAGACTTGATGCAAAATTAAATTGTGTGTCACAGAATAAGTGAAATGAAACGCCCTTCCCTGTCCAATTTGTTATACATTAAAACTGTTAAATTCTTCTTTCAAGGTTTTAAAACATTTTTTTTTAACATAGGGCTTAACAAAAGTTATGGATTTATAAGCTTTTAACACAAGGGCCTCTGAGGAAACAGAGAACCCACATAGGAACGTGCCTCGTGAGGGGCAGGGATGAAAGTGAAGGAGCTGGGGTGCAGTGCCATGTTTCTGAGTACAGGCATACACTTACCTGCCAGGGAGACCCCCAGCTTCCACTAGACGTCAAAGGAGCCTCAGGCCCAAAAGTAATGAAAGACCCCTGCTTTGGCATTTCAATTTAAGCAAATGATGTTCCTTCCTTATTAAAATCCAGCGCTGTGTCTAATGGCTACTTTTTGAAGAATGCTTTCCTGGCTTCTAACAAGCGCCTTTTGTCACCTGTGTGTCTGGAGCAGCGCCTCTGAATCGTCTCCAGTGTTGGTTCAATCCTTTTCTCACTTTCCAGAGTTGTCTGTGTTTTCTTCTTCCTCATCTCTCCAGCCCACCTTCTGGTGGCCTGGTCAGTACTTGAGCATGTATCCTTGTGCCAGGGAAGGGCAGCTGGGAGAGCAAGCATGCGCCCCAGGCTGAGTGTTGGTCTGGGTTAATTTTGACTTCAACCATTGGTGATGTGCTCGGAGAATGAGGGCCAGATGTCAATGGCTTCATGACTGGGCTTACAGCCGTGTTGAAAGGTGGTAAATTTTTGATGGAATTATCCTTTTTTTTTTTTTTTTTTGTTAACCTGTAATGTTAGCTCATTTACAATTGAATTTCTGATTGACCTTTCATTTTGCCATTTCTCTTTCATTTCCTTCTTTTAGGGCCTGTTCATCTGAAAGTGCTGATACCTGCCTCCCTGCCCCCGTTTATTATATTCCCACTTATAAATATGGGACGTTTTTGAAAAGGATACCCTCTTCTCAAAAACATTATAGCAAGGACTTTCTGTGTTCTGGTTTCACATCCATCAGTTTAAATAACTGCAGTTTCTAAACACAGAGAAAATAAAAAAGTAGTATGTCTATTCTGAAAGCATATAGACATTTTTACCATGTCTCAGTTCCTCAACAACACAGGATGCTGACAATGCATAGCGTTCTCTTTGTGATATATTGTGTTATGTGTATCCTGTATAATCTAGAGATTGTTGGAAATATAAAAGAGGATGTGGCTAAGCCATCCACAGATATAATAACAGTTTATGAAGGACTTGGCCATCCTCAGACTTTGATATCTTCAAAATCCTGACACCACTCTCCAGTGGGCACCA
This sequence comes from Psammomys obesus, assembly GCF_907164565.1. NCBI lineage: Eukaryota > Metazoa > Chordata > Mammalia > Rodentia > Muridae > Psammomys > Psammomys obesus. Next base: position 6,533,226 of record NW_026590859.1, on the reverse strand, counting down.
GGAGACCTGGACATGGTTCTAGGGCTGCATATGTTATACAACCAAATTACCAAGAAATGAGATGTTTGTAGTACTTGTGGGTAAATTCTTGCTTCCAAGAAAGCACCTGGGCAGCTTCTGTGTTAGTGACAGTCTGTGCTGCATGTTGAGTCTGTTGGACCAGATATTGGTCACAGCAAAGTTTTGTTCTCTTGGTTGTGACTGGAAAGGTTTTACTGACAGGAAATCTCCACTGTCCTTGGCTCTTTTCTAACATTACATATTCTTCATTCCATTTCCTTAGATCCTTGCCAGGACTGAACTGAGAAGTCATTCATAACTTGTATAATCTTATGTTCAGTCTTATTAGGTGTGAGTTGTCCTCGGGCCCTGGAAAGGAGCAAGGTTTCAATGGATGTGACTAGTTTCTTTGTGCCAGATATACTCCCCTGTGTGTGTGTGTGTGTGTGTGTGTGTGTGTGTGTGTTTTGTGTGTGTGTGTGGAAGGGGACGCACACGTGTGACTGTATACGTGGAGTCCAGAGGACAACATTCAATGTCATTTCTTAGGAACCATCCACCTTATTTTCTGTTTACTTCTAAGATCTAGGGTGACTAAACTGGGTAGGTTTACCAAAATGGGCTGAGCCAGTGAACCCCTGTGATCTAGCTGTTTGTTTTGCTAGAGTTGGGGCCGCACAGGTGCACAAGCACTGGAGATGGGTGTCAGGACTTCAAAGATATCAAAGTCTGAAGATGCCCAAGAGTTTCATAAACTGTTATTATACCTGCAGATGGCTTATTCGCCCCCTCTTTTATATTTCCAATAGTCTCTAGATCATACCAATACACAATATATCACAAATAGAATGCTATGCATAGTCCGCATATTTTTGTGCGTGTGGGGGGGAGGGGGTCTTGGAATCAAACTGGAGTCCTCATGCTTGCAAGGCACGAACTTTATCGGGTGAGCTGATAGACTAACATTTGGAAGAACGGTGAAAGGAAGATACCCTGCCACTGTAGCCATCCTCCCCAAATTTATAATCTAACCGTCTAGAATTCCCTCATTGAGGAATTCCACAGAACTCCTTGACAGAGTCCTTCTCAGTAATTAAGAGCATCTAACACAAATGGAATCTGAGAAGCTGTGAAAGTTACGGAGCAGGTCAAGGGGATGTGGTATTTGAGATGGGATCCTGAGATGGAGAGAAGGCAGGGGGTTCGAGTTAAAGAAACACAAATATGATATGACGTTTAGACAATGTTTCGCCACCAGCTTATGAGTTGGGACAAGTACTCCATATATATTCATTATTGGGGACATGTGGCATGGGCCAATGGGAATGCTTTATTATATTTTCAATTTTCTGTAAGTCTACAGTGATTCAGAAATTCAGTTTGTTTTAACTAACTGTCCATGGTGGCAAATACCAGTCACCGCAGCATTCAGGAGACTGAGGCAGGAAGAACAACACTGTGAGATCAAGATCGGAACGGGCTACATTGAAAGTCCTCCTAGGCTGCGGGGTTAGACTCAGACTGAGCAGCCTCCCCGTGCCTTAAGGTATGCTGAGGTTCTGTGCCTGGGTGACTGGCTAGTTAAAGCCCTTAAGAGAATCAACTAAGAGTCTGACTCAGTGTTCACTGTGAGAGGGCTAGTGCTAGCGTTAGATGTCAAGCTTGAGCCGGCAGGGGTAGACAAGGGTTAGTTCAAGGCCCTTATGCCTTATGCCTTCGGGCTAGCACTCAAGACTTTGCTAGACAGGCTGTCTTTGCCAAATAGTGCAGGAACCAGACTGATCTCTGTAATGGAAGTTTACTGAACCCCAGGCCCTTCCTTGCACCACTGGTCCCCTAACACAGAGCTCATGCAATGCAGGGAAGCCATCTCCTGGGAACGGCTGTCCCCTTTACTCATGAATTTGAACTTCTCTGGGTGAACTTGGTGCTGAGCAGAGGCTCTGTCTGCTTCTCTGCTTTCTACGGTGTAACTTTTTTTTTTGTGACCAGTCAGGAGCAATAACGTCACTAACTTTCTCCTCAGGGGGATCCCTGTCTCAAATAGAAATATGGTAATATTGGTAAATGCAAATGCCAGCGTAAAGAAACACATTTCCATGAGGACTTGCCGTACATGGTAGTGAGATTATTTTAACCGCCTAAGTATCATGCTTCCCCTTTGGGAGTATGTTAGGTTATTGAGACTGGTGCATTTGGGGGGACAAGTACACTAAACTTAACTCTAGAATATAATTCCCACCCACAGAGGCTCGGGAGGTGTCTGGTCCCTGATTCTCTGGAGCCTGTTTCATTAAATGAAGTACCCCAGGCATACACACAAAGGCAAGTTCCATGCGATCTCTTGTATGTGGACTATATAAAAGGTGATGTCATAGATGGTGAGAGTAGAACTATGTCAGCAGACTGGAGGAGTAGAGGGAGGGAGGAGGGGCAGCTGGGTGGGCCCTAGGTTATAGTTCCACAGGAACAAACTCCACTGTGTTGTGGCACAGCCGGTTGATGTAGGGAACACTGCTGTATACTTCCAGGAAGCTAGAAAGCCAAGCTGGAGATGTGGCTCAGCAGTTACGAGCATGTACTGCCCCTTTAGAGGACCAAGGTTAGTTCCCAGTGCCAATGCCAGGTCACAGCCGATGGCATCTTCTGGCTTCTGTGGGCACCCACATCCATCTGAACCTGCTTACACACAGATACATAATTAGAAATAAAAGAAAAGGAAAAGAAAGCAAGCTAGAAGAAAGGAGTTGAAATGTTTCCACCATAAAAACTGGTGGATATTTGAGAAATAAGTATCTCTAACCTGGCTTAAGTGATAATAGTACATCACCAAGGATAATTAACTTTTTAGTTTTGTATTCTCTGAGTCATATTATTTCAAACTCTACTGTCCCCTAAACCCAAGACCTAAAGGAGTTTATTTCTTCCGCACTTACGTCAACCTTTCCCATCATGCTGTCATGTCTTAGCTACTGGGCCAAGTTTCAGTTTGCAATCATGAATGCTTATAAGGCAGGAGGCCAAGATTCCCTAAATTGTTCACTGAAGCTCATTGTAAATTTATATTGAACTCTTAATGGTGAGAGCATTAAAAAAATTGGAGTTTCTGAAAGGTGATCTCATTTTGGATTTTTTTGTCCCTCTTCCACATTCTGAGTTAAACCACATTTATTTATTTTGAAGGCCTTAGTTAAGTCAGAAGTCTGGAAGTGTAATTGTCATTGAATTTACTTTAATGATTACAAACAGGAAGGAGATGGTCATTCATTCAGAAAATGGTTATTGGATCTGCTATTGGCCTTAGCCATTCTGCTAGTCCTGGAGGTGAATAAGACATGGCTTCTGTCCTCAAGTTCCCTAAATGGGAGAAGAAAAGCAAATGAAAACAGAAACCTGTAGAGTACCTTGTCATCAGGATTAAACCACGTACTAAGTTACCTGAAAACTGGATGGCTTAAAGAAGAAGTGTCTGAGAGTCAGCACACAGATGGTTGTGCGGTCAGGCTTAGCTGAGAGGTTCTCAGAAGTTACTGGCATCCGAGGCTTCTGCAGGACAAGGAGACCAGCTCCCAAGAGCCTCCAACGGCTGTCAGCTGGGGGCCTCAGTTCCTTCCCACACAGACCTGGCACCTGGCTGCTTGTAACCTGGCATCTGTCCTCCCCCTGAACAAGAACAAATGATGGGGGCAGAACAGAAACAGCGACATCTTTTATGACCTAATCCAATAAGTGATACATCAATACCTCTGACGTATGCTTTTGGTTTTAGAGACCAACCCTCATACAGTTTGGGAAGGAAGTCTGCAAATATATGTGCAATGGGAAAAGGAATTTGTTGGACAAATTCAAAACTATGACAGTCTACCATCTAGATACTGGTCTGCTCAGTGTCTAAGATAAGTAATGAAGAAACATGATTTAAAAAAAAAGATTCAGATGTTAGTTGAGGAATTATTTGCAGATACAGGGACAGGGAGATTGTAGGACATAGTGTGTGTGTGAGGGGGAGTGCTACAGGGACAGAGCGTCTTCTGGTCCTAAGATGGAGGGCAGCTGCTCATACAGACTCTCAGCAGCTGTGCCATAAATGAGGTAGGTACAAGCCCAAGCTAGAGCCAACCTCAACATGGCAAAGGGATGTGAGCATGAAGTCCCTCCCCTAGTCACAGATGGAATGAGAGCTGATAGTTGTGGGAGGCAGAGGGTCAGTTTTCTTTAAAAGTTTAGCTCTTGGGAAGTTGACTATGCTCCATCAAAAGGCCACACACCCAAGGGTATATACCTATTACAAATTAGACATGATGGGCTAATAATAATAATAATAATAATAATAATAATAATAATAATAATAATAA